>NC_071989.2:186990000-187298000 GCF_028885655.2 Pongo abelii
GCTACTGGGGAGGTTGAGGCAGGAGAGTTGCTTGAACCCGGGAGGCAGAGGTTGCGGTGAGCCGAGATCGCGCCACAGCACTCCAGCCTGGGCAACAAGAGCGAAACTCCGTCTCAAAAAAACGAAAAAAAAAGGATATACACTATATACACTACTGGTGGGGTGTTAACTTGTGAACTACTTTAGAAAACAAATGTCATTATCTTTTAAAATTAAGGGTGAACACATGCCACATGAGCCAGCAATTCCACCCTCAGGTGCAGTCCTGAGAAAAACTCCTGCTACACGTACAACAGACTTAGGAAAACTTCAAAGCAGCACTGTTCATAATTGCAAAAAAAAAAAAAAACATGGAACAACCTCAAAGCACATCAATAGTAATGGATGACTGAACTGTGGTACATTTATATAAAGATTATAAAGCAGTCAAAGCAAATGAACTTCAGTGACAGGCAATAGGGAGGATTCTTAGTGATATGTTAGCAGAAAAAAAAATCCCCAGAGTACATACAGCATGATAGACCTCATATAAAGTCAAAAAACAACTAAATAATATGGGATTGAGAGTGATGGTTACCATGGTTATTCAGAGTGATGAGTGGAGGAGGCAATAAGAGGGAATTGGTGGGAACATCTGGAGCGATGCATGATATTATCAAGGTCTAAGCTTTCATTAGGGATGCTGGCTTCCCAGGTGCTTAGAACTTTAATAAAGGTTAACTGAATAACTAGAAGAGGGCTATGCACAGACAGATGTTGAGAGTCTTCCATGAACCAAGGATACTATCTAATTATGTACACTTGAGGGTCAAGTAAAACAAAGAAATAAACAAAAGTCAGGATGCTGCTCCACTGGGCCTTTGTTGTTCCCCTTACACAACCCACTTGATTTCCTGCTCAGCCTTCCAGACTGAGATCTGGTCTTGCCTTCTCTATGAAGCCTCCACTGCTTGTCCCACAGCTCTTCACCCACCTCTTGCCTGGGATGTCCTTTGTGCTCTCACAGCACTGTGAACACACTACTTCCACTCATCCTCCACGCTGTCATGACCATGTGTCTGTGAGCCTGTCTTTCCCCGACAGTGAGCTTCTCTGAGGCTCTATTTGTCACGTGGACACAGAGTGATGGTTTTTGGCTGAATGCCCCAAAGTGTCACTTCCCTCACCCCTAAGGACATTATCTTGCCTTATCTATCTTGCCAAATCCTGACATGTTTCAGTCCCCAATTCAAACTGGCTCTTTTTGAGGAACTTACAGTGAATTCTCAACCCTCTGTCCCTGACCTTCCTCCTCTGGGCCTCCTCCTCTCCTCCCTGGACCAGTCTGCCTTCCTCCAGTTCTTTCTCCACACTGAGCACCAGAGATCTTTCCAAAGGGTACTCTCTCCGGGATTAAAACCCTCCTGTGGTCCTCATTCTTCAAGATCAGTGAGACTCCTCGGCTCTTTCCTGTGGGGGTCCTGCTGCCTGCCATGGTCCTCTTACCTACCCTGCAAATGCTGCCTCAGGGCCACTGAATATGCATGTGTCAGCGTCACTCAGGGAAAGCTCTTGACCCTGTACCCCAAAGACAGCGAGCCACTGCAATGTGAACTCTGCTCCGAGGTCATGTGTTACCCAAGCACACCACACTCCTCACAACTCTTAACCAGCTCAAGTTCCAGCACCTGACACAGGGCCTAGCACAGAATGGGCGGCATCTGCTGGAAGGAAGACAGGGACTTGTATTTTTGTATATATTTTATAAGACATGGTCCCTTGGGACAGCTTTTGGATTGACACTAATTTTAAAAGATGTTTTATGTTTTCTTATCTGACCTGGCTATAATCTCCTTAAGGACAGTGTCTTGGAAGTGTGTGCTGGGCACAGTGCTAGCCCTGTAGCCTTTGCTGACTAAGGACACGCTGATCACCAGGGACCTATCAGAACCCATGTTGCTCCCTTGACTTAGAGCCGTCACTCACCGTGTTGAAGTACTCAACGCCAGTGGCTTCAAATGCCCTCGCCACAGGCTGGGTTGTGGCCACGCAGGCAACAGGGTGGCCATTGCCAATGGACTTGCCCATGGTGACGATGTCAGGGACGAAGTCTTTTCCCTGGAGCTGGAAGGCCCAGAAGTGCTTGCCTACTCGGCCAAAGCCAACCTGGATCTCATCTGCAACAAAGACCCCTCCGGCCTTGCGGATGTGCCTGTGGCAGAGGAGATGACTGACACGGGGGCTGTGGTTGAGAGGGATAAGATCAGGACCCAGGAGGTCTCGGGGCTTTGCACCCTGGCTCTGCCAGCACTAAGGTGGGGACCTTGGGCAATGGCTGGCCTTCTCTGGGCCATTATTTCTTCAAGGGCTTTGTCTCCAAATTCTGGCAGTCAGGCCAGGCTAAGGTTGGGATTTGGAACAGAGGTTGGAAAACCTCATTAGACCCCTGCCCTCCCTAGGGCAGACCCTGCCCACCTACTCACTCTGCCACTTGGGAGAAGTAGCCAGCAGGGGGAATGATCTGCCCTCCCACACTGGGCAGAGACTCAGCAAAGAAGGCTGCAATCTGTGAAGAGATGGACATTGGGAACACGACCATGGGGGTGTGCAGTGACCGGCTTAGCGTGCCCTGCTAGTGCTGGCTTAGTCCAAGCAAGACAAGTCACCATCAGTGCTGCACCCCTACTTTGGGTTCCATGTTACATCTGAAGGTTTGTGACTCAGTTTTCTCTCAGGCCTCCAGCCAACTCTTACCACCTGGATGCCTCCAGGCCCCTAGTACTTGGCATGCCCCAAACTACATGCACTGATTTTTTCCACCATAAGCCAGTTCCTTCCCTGTCCCCCATTTTTGATCCACGCCTCCTCCCTCAACCCATCAGTCAGCACTGCCCAAGGATTCTACCTCAGCCTCCTCTCTAAACCTACTCCTTGCCCTCTGCCTGGACATGCCTGCCTCCTGCAGAGGTCTTCTAACTGAATACCTTTTCCAGTCCATCCTCCACATGGCCACCAGGGTGATGATGCCTCAACCCAGAGAGCTGAGCATGTCACTGTTGTTTAAAACCCCTCAGTGACCCCTTCTGCATATGGCAATGATTTCCCAACCGTATTCTGCCTTACAGGTGGGAGGGCAAGGCCAATGGGACGGGGTACTGGTCCCCCACACCTGTTGCAATCAGAGCAATCTCCATTTTTAGGTTTTATAGAAGTGGTTGCAGAGCACCTGAAACACACAGGCAAGGCTTCCCTGGTCGGGTTCTGCTAACCTTTCTGGCCCCACAGGCTGCCTTTCTTTGTCGTACCTCCTGTGTCTGGCTCTGTCACTCCTTCAGTGAAGCCTGCAGAGAGCCCTCACCTGTCGCCAACAATCTTCCCTCTGTTGTCACCGTGGGTAACACACCTCTCTCTCCTATGTCTGCGCCTCCACTCCATCTCCACCATACTGCCCCTGTCAGGCCTCCCCACAGCTCACTTGGGGCCTACTGGCCACTTCATGGTCACCTGACCTCAAGCTGCCCCATTCAAATCTGTCCTCCACATAGCCCTGGAGTCAGAGAGCAGCCCCGGCCCCAGGTCTTAGCGCTCTCCCGCTTAAGACTCTGGTGGTTCCCGGGGCCTCCAGGGCAGAACTGCAGCTGCCCAGCATAGTTCTGGTGCCCTCTGGCATGTGGACCCTGCCTGCCTCTCCAGGATCAGCTCCTGGCCACACATTCACATGGTTCCTCAGCCACCCATTGGGATGCCCTTCCTCTGCTACTCCCCACCCCACCTGGAGTGGCTGACCCCTACTGTGTCAGAGAGCACCCCCTCCAAGGACCCCCCTTGATGTCTCCCAAGGCCTGCTCAGGCTCTGGCTGCCTATCACGCCCATGCTAGGCAGTGCACTCAGACTCTCTGCTGAGCCCAAACTGCCCCTATCCCAGATTCCTGGAGGGCAGGGCCTCGTCTGGTTTTCTCTCTGGGTTCCCAGCATCTAGCACAGCGGTGGTGACAACAACGGAGGGGACATTCACTGTTTGCTGGATTGGACAGGCGCAGACATGGTTACCTTCCTGCCCTTCTCCTGTGCACTGCTGACCACACGTTTCACCTCGTTGGCATAGGCCATAGCTGGGTTGGGGTGGTCCTCCCGGTAGGGGCCCCGGTAGGTGTCTGGGAGAGGTGCCTGTGGGGAGTGACAGCGCCATGTTATCCGGGCTTGGGGACAGGCACCGACCTGTTGTTGAGTTGGGCAGTGCATACCACGTGGACCCACTCCTTCTGGCCATCCAGGTTGCGGAACTTGTAGGGACTGATGTCAATCAGGGAGCTCAGGTGGCCGTGATACGCACTGGGGAGGAGAAGGGAGGGTAGGCTCGGGTCCGGGCAGCACCTACTCCCTGGCCCAGTCTGACCATCGTCTCCCCACCCCTGAAGACACACAGGGGAGGCCAACTTTCCTGGCAGAGCCCCCAAGTTCTTGGGCTGGGAAAGAGCACAAACTTTGGAGTCAGCAACACTTCTTGCAAGACTGCTGACTGGCTATGTGACAGCAGCTCATCATTTAATCTCTCTCAGTTGTTTTCTCTGCTGTGAAATGGGGTGGGAGTTCCTCCTTCTGGTTTATAATGAATATTAAATGTGTTGATACTGTCAGGCTCGGCTTTGTGCACATCACATACTCAATTCATGGGAGCTACTGCTGGGGTAGTTTGAACATGTAAAATGTTGTGGGACCACCTTTGAGTCTCTTACAAAGTGCATTCTGCTCCCCAGAGCTGCCTTCCCAGAATGGTGGCCCAGGGTGACACAGCCTCAGGCCTGATCCTCTGCCTGCCACGCTTGTCTTCAGTAGCCCAGGCCCCTTATCCTCCCAGCCTAAGGCACCCAGAGTCAGTCTCACAGATCACCAAGAAGCCTGTGGGCCAGGCTTCTGGGAACGGTAGAGCTGTGAGTTGCACTTACTGATCTAATACCACCACGTCCTGGTGTCCCGTGTAGTGGCGAGCCAGCCTCAGGGCCAGGTCATTGGCTTCTGACCTATGACCGAAAAGGTGGGCATGACTGAGAGAGTAGTCCAAGAGCTTCCCAGAGAGAAATGCTGAGGGCAGGAGGACCCTTCCAGCAGCAAGAAGATTCTCAGGACATCAACTAGTCAGTCACTTGCTTGTTTGTTTGGTATATATCAAATGCCTCCTATGTACCAGAAGCTGGGGAAAAAAGAGTAGGTAAAACAGACACGGCCTTGGCCCTCCTGGAATTTACATTCTCGTACGTGTCATGAAAGTTGTTTGGAAAAAACTCAAACCATTGTTTTTCCTCTGTTTTCACGCACAACAATCAACACAGAAGACTTCTGTGACTCCAAAAAATATGTAAGGATTTCTCCCCACCAGCAGGCAAGCAATCAGTTCTGCAGCGGACACCAGCTGGTGTCCTCCAATTCAATTCCAACACTATCTACCTAGAGACAGCATCAGATCCCACAGCATGAGGGCTCAATGCCCAAGACTGCCCCACAGCCCCCTGGGTACCAGTAGCAAGTCTGGGCCTCTGGAACTTCTTTTTTTGTAGAGATGGGGTCTCACTATATTGCCCAGACTGGGGTCTCAAGCATTCCTCCCACCTCAGCCTCAAAGTACTGGAATTATAGGCATGAGCCACCATGCTGGCCACCTTTGGAACGCTTTTTTTTTTTTTGAGACAGTCTCACTCTGTTGCCCGGGCTGGAGTGCAGTGGCGCGATCTCGGCTCACTGCAGCCTCTGCCTCTCAGGCTCCAGCAATTCTCCTGCTTCAGCCTCCCGAGTAGCTGGGATTACAGGCGCCCACCACCATGCCCGGCTAATTTTTTGTATTTTTAGTAGAGACAGGGTTTCACCATGTTGGCTAGGCTGGTCTCAAACTCCTGATCCACCCGCCTCGGCCTCTCAAAGTGCTGGGATTACAGGCGTGAACCACCGCGCCTGGCCCACCTTTGGAACTTCTGACCAACTGGCTTCAAGTTGAGGTTCCCACAATTCCCTCCGTAGGCTCAATTTGCTGGAGTGGCTCACAAAACTAAGGGAAATACGTTTACTGGTTTATTATAAAGGATATGACAAAAGATACAGATAAAGAGATGCATAGGGTGAGGTATGAAGGAAGGGCATGGAGCCTCCTGTGCCCTCCCTGGGCGCACCACCCTTCTAGAACCTCTGTATGTTCAGTTATCTGGAAGCTCTCTAAATCCAGTCCCCTTGGTTTTTACGGAAGCTTCATGACAGCAGGATTCCTTCTACCAGGATATGGGGTGGGGCCCTCTCTGGAATGAGAGTTTTATGACCCACCATCAGAAAGGTGGGGAAGATTAGAGTCCTGTCTTGGGCAGGTAAAGGGAAGGGCAGGAGGTTAGAGTGATTGTCTCCTGAGGCCTGACACACCCAATGTTGTAATAAAAGAGTGTAACAAGGGCTGTGGGAGTTATGAGCCAGGAACTGTAGACGAAAATGAATGCGTGTGTATGTATATATGTGTGTCTGTGTATTTATATATATATGTGTGTATATATAAATACACACACACACGCCACCACAAAGCCAAAAAAGAAAAAGTGATCATTTTTCTAAGTGCTAAGATGGATGCCCTGGGAGAGCGAGCCAGAGGAGGCATGTTTATGGGCTGAGCTGCACCCCCCCACCCCCAATTTATGTGTTGAACCCCTAATCCCCAGTAGCTCGGAATGGCCCGTGTGTGAACGGATATGGAGATAAGAGAAGTGATTACATTAAAATGAGGCCGTCAGGGGGCCCCTAATCCAATCTAACCAGTGTTCTTATAAGAGAAAATCTGGACACACAAAGAGACACCAGGGACACCTGCACTCAGAAGACCAACCAGGGCCATCTCCAAGCCAAGGAGAGAGGCCTTAGAAGAAACCAACCCTGCGAACACCTTGATCTTGGACTTCCAGTCTCCAGGACTGTGAGAAAATAAATGTCTCTTGTTTAAACCACTCATTCTCTGGTATTTTCTTATGGCAGCCAGAGCAGACCAACACAGAGGGTCAGGGGAAGCGTCTATGGGGAGGTAACTCGTGCACCGAGTCTTGAGGGAGAAGTTTCCAGGCAGATGGAGCAGCATGCACCAAGGCCTTGTGAAGGAAAAGAGCTCAGTGTGCTCAGTGGACCAGGAGATGAGGGAGGCCGGGGCTTAAGGGGGGTAGGGTAGGAGAGGAAGTGGGGAGACATGCAGGGGACATGTGCACAGGGCTGGGAAGGAGCCTGAGTTTTCTTCTCAGTGCCATGTGAAGCCACTGAAGAGTTTTAATGAGAAAAGGGACATGAGTCAGCTCCCATTTTAGGAGGTGGCCTCTGGCTGTGTCTAATTGAGTTAAGAATAAAAGTAGAAAGAGAAGACCAAGGAGAACACCAGGTGAGAGCAGGTGGTGGCCATGGAGATGGAGAGGTGGAGGGAGTTAAGAGGCATTGTGGAGATGGAGGAGGCAGGATTGATGCAGGACTGTGGAGCGTGTGGTTTCCGCCTGGAGCAGATATAGGTGGTGATGCCCTTTACAGGGCAAGATGAGTGGGGGTGAGTGGGGACAGCCTTCTTGGGCAGGTGAGGGAGAACAGTACCATGGTCCAATCAACCCTTGCCCTTTTGAACACATGAAGCTGGAGATGTTTGTCAGATGTCACAGGGGCAGTTAGAACCTCGAGTTGGAACACATGGGACATGTCTGGGCTCAAAAAAATTTGCGAGTCACCAGTACATGGATGCTATGTAATACCAAGAGAATAGAAGAGATCACCTGAGGAGAGGGCTCGGAGAGAAAAGTGGCCCAGGATCAGCCCCAAGGAACACAGGAGGAATCAGCAAAGAAGACAGGGAAGGAGTGGCTATAGAAGCTGGTAGAAAACAGGAGAGCACAGCGCCCTGGAAGCAAGAGGAGAGAGCACTTCCAGAGAGTGGTAACTGTCAATTACTGATGGGACAGAGTAAGACAATGCAGCAAAGAGATTGCTTTGGATTTGGCAACATGGAAGTCAGTGGAATCCACACAGAATAAAGCTGGTGGCATAAGAATGCCCCTCCTCCATCACCGCTGAGGAAGCACCAGCTCCCTGCTCTTTCCAGAGGCTCCAGCTCTTGACATGGGAAATGCCTGAGCTCAGGTTCCTTTCTTTGAACTGCTGTTACCCCATCTGTAAAATGAAGATGGTGAATTCCACTTCCTAGAAATTATCTGGGGGGCAGATGTCTGTACTGTGTGAGTGGCCACAATAATCATCACTATAATTCAACGCCACCACCTATGATTTGTTGGAATGTTCTCTCCCAGATACACTGTAATCACCTGCCTGTTTGTCTCCACTGCTGATCCTAGTGTGAGCTACCATAACCTTTCACCTGGCCACTGAACTGGCACCTAACAGTGTCCACTCTTGCGCTCCGTTCCCTGTAAGACATCGTTTCCTGATTAAAGCCTCCGATAGTTTCCCAATGCTCTTAGGATAAAGACAGCTTCCTCACTTGGCGGAGAAGGCCCTAGGTGATACGCCCTGCTTGCCTCCCAACAGCTCACAGCCTCTGCTTTCCCTTAGTGGACTTCTTTTGGTTCCTCAAGTGTGCTGGGTAACATATTCTTTCCTGCTGCAGGGCCTTTGCACAGGCAGTTCTGTGTGGTGACCAACCTTGACAAGAGTTTTGATGAGACTAATTTTTTTTTTTTTTTTTTTTTTGAGATAGAGACTTGCTCTGTCTTGCGGACTAGAGGGCAGTGGCGCAATTTTGGCTCACTGCAACCTCCGCCTCCCGGGTTCAAGCGATTCTCCTGCCCCAGCCTCCTGAGTAGCTGGGATTACAGGCACCCACCACCACGCCCAGCTAAATTTTGTGTATTTTTAGTAGAGACAGGGTTTCGCCCTGTTGGCCAGGCTGGTCTCAAACTCCTGACCTCAGGTGATCCACCCACCTCGATCTCCCGAAGTCCTGGAATTACATGTATAAGCCATCGTGCCCAGCCCTGACGAGACTTCTGATGCAGTGGCAGCACCCTTCCCTCCTCCTCTTCTAGTTATCTCCCAGTCAGCTCTTAGCTTAACAGCCCTTCCTTAGGGAAGGCTTCTCTGTATCCCCAGGTCAGGTCCCTTCCCTTTTTCTAGGCCTCATGATACCCTGTACACTTCCTCCAGAGCCCTCCTTGCAATTCTGTATTTCTTTGAATAATCACTTGATGTTTTCCTTCCTTACTGAGCAACCCACAGGCAGCGATTTTGGCTGTATCCATAAGGCAGAAATAAAGGAACATATTACCTCACTAAGCCCCAGCAATGATCCTAGAAAGGAGGTAATAACATCCTTCAATAAGAGACAAGGAAACTGGATCCAACAGAAAAAGCATCAGGGCCTACAGCCGGGAATCTCAGGAGCCTGGTGCAGTGGGGGCTGCCTCTCTGAGTCCACACTCGGTCGGCTACACCACACTGGGCCCATGCGAGCGACTCTGTCACTGTGTCACCCTCTTCCTGGGGGCTGGCCACAGTCCACTTACCCAGAATTCAGGAAATAGAACACACAGAGCTGCTCCGGCAGGGTCTCTGACAGCCTCTGCGCATAGTCCACGATGTTGTCATGCAGGTACCGGCTGTTGGTGTTGAGCACCTGGTTCTGTTCATGTGCTGCTCGGACCACGAGAGGGTGGCAGTGCCCAACTGGAAGAGGGCCACCTCCATCACACGGCTGGCTCCACTCAGCCAGTCCCACTGGGCCTCCCCCAGCCCCAAGCTATAAACCCAGCCAGAACAGATGGAGTTCTAGAGGGAGAGGTAGAAAGAGGGGAGTCTGAAGGCACAGCAGGGAGAGAGAAGCTGGTTCTGGAAAGGCAGATCCAGGAGTTCCTGAGATTCTGGCAAAAGGAAAGCTTCTTCAGCAGAACCCTGTCTAGAAAGCCCACGTCTTTAAGGAGGCCTTTTTTTTTTTTTTTTTTTTTTTTTTTTTTTTTTTTTTTTAACAAGGCCTACTCTGTCACCCAGGCTAGAGTGTAGTGGTGCGATCATGGCATTCACTGCATCCTCAAACTCCTGGGCTCAAGTGGTCCTCCCACCTCAGCCTCCTGAGTAGGTGGGGCTACAGACACCAGTCACCATGCCTGGCTAATTTTTAAGTTTTTTTTGGTAGAGACAAGGTCTCATTATGTTGCCCAGGCTGGAAGGCCTTTTGAGGCTTGCATGACAAAGGTGGGGTGGGGGGTAACTGTCAACTGGTTTCACTTCACCAGCCAAGGTGGCTGGTGGTAATCTTGATTGTCAAAGGCCAAGGATAATAACAGTGAATATGTACTGAGAGCTCACCATGTGCCAGGCACATTCAGAGCAAGCCACATAAATTAACACACTTAATTCTCCAAACACCTTAAAGTGGGGACCTAGTATCATTATGTCTTTTGCTGATAAGCAAACTGAGGCACCGAGAATTAAGTAACTTGCCTGAGATCACAAGTTAGTAAGTAGGGGACAGGGATTTGAGCCCAAGCAGTCTAAGACTAGAGTCTCTGCTTTTTTTTTTTAACCTCAACTTTACTAATCTTCCATGTGCCTGCTGAGTCTCAGACTCCCTTTCTTTCCATCAGCTCTGGAAGCCCCATCAAGATGACTGAATTCCTACTTCAGCTCCCTTGCCTAGCACCTGAGATGGCCAATGGGGCTGAAGCACTGCCATGACCCCAGCACTTGGCCAGCACTGTGCTACGTTGCTGGTCACAGCTGGGCCATCTGCCACTTTGTGAGCTCATCATCAGTCCCAAGTGGAACTAGACCCACAGACCTAGATTGCTGACCCCTGCTTGGTTTAGCACAGCTCCAGATTGCAGAATTCCTCAGCTATATTGCAAAGGCTGAGCCTCCGCTGCATATTGACAGTGCCTCAACTCCACCCAGGTTCTCCACACCTCTCGGCAATCTCAGGTCACCTCGGGACCAGGTTCACAGCATTGCCTTCCTCTCCTGCCCTGACGGCCTGAGGTGTGATACTGACCGTGCGCCACATTGCTGATGCAATCGATGTATTCTGCCCCCTGTTCATCGTACATGTACTGCCCTTGGGCCCGGACAATCTTAACAGGATCCTCGGGAAAAAAGAGTCTGCAGGAAGAGCTGTGGGGACAGGCAAGGAGTGGAGAGCCATGTCTCAAGACCGAAAGGGTGAAGTCTACTCATCACAGGCCCCCGCCCACCCCTTCCCAGTTTCTGGGGGGAAAAATGAAAGCTTGAACGGCAAGGTGCTGCTTCCCTGCCTTGTCTCCCCACTCCACAGGTGGTTGCAAAGGAGGAAGCAGATGGGGTAACAAGTTGCTGAAACTTAGAATTGTTTCTTAAAGCATTTTAAGCCTCTGTGGCCTCCTTGCTCATTTCTGCATGTGGCCACGTCAGTCTCCTGGATCCTGAGAAAAGGTGGCTGCCCCGTCCCACGGGGGCTCCGTAAGGCCGCGTGTCCTCGATGGGATGGGGCAGGGCACCAACATTAGATGCCTGGCTCTCAGCCCTAAACAGCTCCTTGCCAGCCACGTGGTCCTGCTGCCCCTCGCTGGGTGCCAGCCCTAAGCTCCAGTGGGAGGCTACCTCACCCACCGTCCCACCCAGGGCCCCCTCACAGGTCAAGTGTGCTGCCTGTGAACCGACTCCCCCGACTCTCCCTTGTCTGCCCTTTCAGCCCCCTCCCAGGTCACTCTCGAGCCAGGCCCGGGTGCTGCTGACGGGCCACTCTGGGTGAGGTCCTCTCAGGTGCCAGGGTGAAGGTCTTCTCCGAGGTAAAGGCTGCCAAGCGAGGCTGACACAGCCGAACAGCGGTGAGGGCCGGGCCGTCTCCTGAACTGGGCGGCCTGGAGACGGCGCTGTCGGGGAGGCGGCCCCGGAGACCACCTGCAGGGACTGCCCAACGGCGCCGCCCGCTTCCGGGCCCTAGAAGCTCCAGCCGGGCCGGGGCAGTGGCCGGACTGGCTGGGCAGCAGCGGCTTCCTAGCCGGAGGCGCGTGCGTAGTGCGTGCGTGCGTCGTGCGTGCGCGTGCCTCTCCGCGCAGCCCCGCGCCCCCCGCCGCCCGTCCCCCGCCCGGGTACCTGATGAGCCGTTGCCTCAGGGCCAGGGTGTCGGCCTTCGGGCGCTGGTCTGCGGCCATGGTGGGTGGCTGTCAGTCGGTGCCGAGACGTCACGCGGAGACGTCGCCGCGCGGGCTGGGCCTCCGAGGCCCCGCTCCGGGCCCCGCCCCTGCCTGGGTCGGGATTTGGGGCTCAGGTTCGCACTCGGCCCCGCCCCCAAACGCCCATGTTGCGGTGGTTCATTTCTTCGCTTGCCCACTGGGCCTGGCAGCCTTCCGGCCCGTGGTCGTGCCTTGGCAGCCCCGCGCGGGAACTCGAGCGCCGCCCCGTCTCTAGTTCCGGGACGCGCCACGGGCCTCGCCCCGCAGGCCCCGCCCCGCAGGCCCCTGCGGCTTCCCTTCCGGGAAAGGGTCCCGGACGACCCCGCCCCTGCTCCCGGCGCCCAGGCGGGGCTCGGAGCTCCTGCAGGCCTTCCCTGGGCCACACTCAGTCTTTGAGTCGCCTTGTGCATAAAACGGGATGAACTGTGAGGCCTAAGAGCGAGTCTGTGACTGGTACCTCACCCGTGTAGGGGCCTCAGGGTGGGAGAAGCAGGTCCTAGGTTTTCCCAGCCCCATGAAGGGGCAGCAGGAAGGGCAGAAGGAGAGCCCAGGGTCCCTTCTGGGGCTGACCAAGGAGATCACCATGGGCTTGAGCTTCAGGGCACCATAGTTCCTGCTAGAATCTAGGCAGGGTGAACCGGACAAGCTATATCAACGCTGAGAGAATCATGCAGTGTTTGGGCAAGAAGAGAGATTGGGAATCCTCCTTGTGGTACATGTCCGTGACCCCGAAGCCCAGAAAGGGAAGGGGTTTTGTTGTCAGACACGCAGCAAGGCTGCAGAGGCTGGACTCCTACTGAGGTCTTCTTGACTCCCAGCCCAGGGAGTGAGAAGAAAAAGCCTCCCAAGGGGCTGGGATATGAGAGAAAAGCCCCCTCCTGGGGTGAGGCACTGGGGCTTTCTGTCTTGAAGAACCCTGGAACACGGGCCTGCGACTGCAGCCGGTGCAGGGGAGGCTCCTGATTGTCCCTTCTTTCTGTCCACATCATGATTCCCAGGCCTCTGCTTCACTCCCTCATTGCTGATTTCTTCTTCTCTTCCCAATACAGTTGTAAGATGCATAAGGCATTTATGTATTTTTTTATTTTATTGAACTCTTGACCTCAGATGATCTGCCTGCCTCGGCCTCCCAAAGTGCTGGGATTACAGGCCGGGTGAGCCACCGCACCCAGCCGCTTAAGGCATTTATTAAAGAACATTTAGAGTTTCTTTTTTCTTTATTGTGTAAAATATACATAACAAAATTTTACCATTTTAACCATTTTTAAGGATACAATTCAGTGGCAAAAGTACATTCACATCGTTGTGCAACCATCACCACCATCCATGCAACAGGACTTTTTCATCTTCCCTAACAGAATGGAATTTCTTATTTTTAACTGTAAAGCTGAATTGAATATTTTACACGATTTTTGGAAAAAATTCTTCCCAAATTAACTGCGAGGTTAACTGCTTGTGGCCTGTATTTTTTTTTTTTTTTTAAAGACAGGGTCTCATTCTGTTGTTCAGGCTGGAGTGCAGCATTGCAGTCTCTACCTCCCTGGGATCATGTGATCGTCCCATCTCAGCCTCCCAAGTACCTGCTACTACAGGTGCACGCCACCATACCCAGCCTGTACTTCGTTTCTGAGGATCAAGACTTCACAGACCGTGTGTGTGTGTGTGTATTTGTGTGTGTGTGAGTCCTATTTGGGGCCCGCCTTTCAGCCCTGTCTTGCAGCCCAAACTCCAGCCACAGCTGTGGCCTGGTGCAGCTCAGAGTAATCAGGTTGGCTCAGGGGCTTTTCCTGCTTTAAGGCAGAGGGTGAGAAGGCTGTAGCTGGGCCCGGCTAATATCTCACCTGCTCCTGGGTCAAGAGGTGATATAGTTGGAGGTCAGACCAGGCTGAGCCATTTCCTGGGCCAGGAGTATCTTATAGCATGGCACAGGACAACACCAGGCCTCACCTTCTTCCTGCTCAGAAAAGCCCACTCCTTGTTTCTGGCCCCACGCCAAGCATTCATCTGTCCTTTATTCATGCCTGGACCTCTAGGCAATGTTGGAGACCAAGAGGGTAGGGGATGGAAGTGGCTGAGTCAGGATTTGAACCCAGGGCATGGTGTTTCTCAACAGGGTTGGCACCGGGATTCTTGTTGAGATGATTTGTCACTGGATAGGACTGTCCTATGCATTTCAGGTGTTCGCTATCCCTGGCCCTGCCCCCTGAACGCCCGGGTGTCCCGCAATCATTGTGATAACCAGAAGCATCCCATGTATTTCTAGTGGTCTCCTAGGGACCAGGAGGAAAGAGACCTGGGTAAGTCCCCTTCAGATTCATCTATAAAAAGGGATAGTTATCCTTGTGGTTAGTTTAGCTGTCATGGGACACAGCAGGGCTCAGTAAATGTACTTCTCTCTCTTCCAGAAAGGGGTACTTTGAGGCTGTACTGCCTTTCTTGGCAGGAGGCCTGAGGCCCCCCAGTCCTTGAGGCTCAGCTGTGAAGCAGGGTGCTCCCCAGTGTCTCAGCTGGGACCTTGAACAAATCATTGATCCCTCTCCCGCTTCTGTGCTCACCCCAGGCGCTTTGAGGACTCAGCAGACTCTACATTTTGAAGCTTGCGGTTGAAACGTTTGCAGGTATTAGGATACAAGGTATGAGACCACAAGGGGGCAGCAGTGGGCCAAGAATGCCCCATCCTGCCTAAAGGAGCAGGAGAGACCCCCTCAGAAGACTGGGGAAGTGGGGGAACACATGGCTTCTACCCCCACGAGGATCTACCTGCCAATCACCTAGCATCATGGAGCTGCCTGTCAGATTCCATGCTCTGCCAGACAAGTTTCAGAAGGACAAACCCAAGAGCCTAGGTGCAGTCCCAAGCCTGCCACTATGTCCTGGCTGTGCATCCCTGGCCAGGTGACTACCCTCTCTGAGCCTCAGTTTTCCCCTATGTAAAATGGAAATATCGACACCTATCACACAAGCCCTGGGCTTCGCAGGGCTGGTGAGGGGATCAAGTGAGGTTCCTGGATGGAGGAAGGAGGGAACTGTGAAGTGTAGCATGCAGATGGTGAGGTTATGCTGGAACTCCAGAGGAGGCATGGACACCCATTGACCTCCATCAGTCATCACAGCCCCACTGTTTCTCTTCCTTTTCCTACTACTGGCTTCCCTGTTGACCCAGACAACTGGCTGAGCGATGTGACCTGCCACTTACTGCCAGTTCCTTAGGGAGACAGAGGAGGGGACTGGATCTATCCCTCCCTCCTTAGCCAGTGTGTGGCCGAGCCTCTTCTGCTTAGCAAGGCCATGTCACAGAAGTCTGAGGGTGAACACCCATACTGTGGCCTGCCCCAGGCTTCCGTCCCTGGAGACTCAGACACCGTCAGTGCAATGCACCACCACCATCAGAGACACCATCACTGCAGGCCCTTCTTTTTCTTTTTGAGACGGAGTTTCGCTCTTGTTGCCCAGGCTGGAGGGCAATGGTGCGACCTCAGCTCACCACAACCTCTGCCTCCCAGTTTCAAGCGATTCTTCTGCCTCAGCCTCCCGAGTAGCTGGGATTACAGGCATGCACCACCACGCCCAGCTAATTTTGTATTTTTAGTAGAGACGGGGTCTGTCCATGTTGGTCAGGCTGGTCTCGAACTCTCAACCTCAGGTAATCCGCCCGCCTCAGCCACCCAAAGTGCTGGGATTACAGGCATGAGCCACCACGCCCAGCCCATGGCCCTTCTTGTCTAGACCACCCTGGGTGTGCTTGGTTTTGTCATCTGTAAGAGGGTCTCTCTCTTAGTTGTTATAGGGACCAGCTGTGATGAGAGAAGTGGGAACACTTTGCAGGACTGTGGCCGTTGCTCAGCAGCCTTGGAGTCAGGAGGAGAGATGAAAATCAGAATTGAGGGTGCTTCTGGGTGAGCCTACATTCTTTGCATACTCTGCACTGGATCCTCACAGAACCACAATCTGAATGGTAAGTAGTGCCCTCTCGTTTCACAGCTGAGGTGGCAGTTTGCATTTTTTCAGAGGGCTGCAACAGGATCTACGATTCCGCATTTTCTCCTTGAAATATGATGTTGACACTTTCCCGTGGAGAGGTGGGGTCTAACTCTCCTCCCTCCACTCTTTCAGAAAGTGACACCACATGACTTCTGAGACTCGGCCCTAAACGGTGACACCGCTTCCAACTGGCTGACCTGGGACAGTCACTTTTGGAATCCAGCCACCATGTGGGAGGCAGCCTGAGTCACGTGGAGAGGCCACCAATAAGTATTTGCCATCTGAGGTCCCTGCTATAGCCACAAGCAATCACCATGTGAGAGTCTCAGTGAGAAGCACCCACACTGAGCCCATTAACCAGACTGTACAAGAGAAATCAAAATGATTTTCTTTTTCTTTCTTTTTTTTTTTTTAAAGAGAGGAATTTCTCTATGTTGCTCAGGCTGATCTTTAACTTCTGGGCTCAGGCAGTCCTCCCGCTTCAGCCTGTCCAGCAGCTAGGACCACAGGCACGCATCAACCCACCCTACTAATGTGTTTTAATTCTTTACTTTTGGTAGAGATGGAGTCTCACTATGCTGCCAGCCTGGTCTCGAACTCCTGGGCTCAGTGATCTTCCCACCTTGCCCTCCCAAAGTATTGGGGTTCAAAGAATGAGCCACTGTGTCTGGCCAAAATGACCATTGTTTTAAGGCAACAAGTTTTGGAGAGATTTGTTATGCAGCAGTCTGGTAACCCCAATAGAGGAGCACACAGGGCCTCAGTTTGACAGGTAGTGACTTGCCAGAGGACTCAGCTGATGTGTGGCAGGACCAGGCAGTGAATCTGTGTCTTCTGAACTCCAAATCCCATCTTTGCCCTGACCCTGAACCTCCTCCTTTGGTTTCTGGGGCGGCTCTTACTCAGGGAGAGTCCCCTTTTCCCTCCCCGCCCAGCAGTGGCCAGGATGAAACCACAGCCAGAGGTGCCCCAGGGGCAGTCCACAAGGACAGGCACACCCAGACACGCACTTGGGGTTTATTACACACAGTGATCTCCATCTACACGGAAATGGAAGGCAAGCAGCCAGGATGGAGCTGGTTGCTGGGAACACTTGCTGGAGGTGGAAAAGCCTCTCGTCAGAGTGTGGGTGGGTCTGGTGGCAGGCCCCCTGCTCAGGCCAGCTGGGAACCAGCCCTGAGCTTCGCTTTGCCTGCACAGCCCACCTAGAGAGCCATTTTTGGCCAGAGTTCTGGGTGGGAGACTTGGGGCCAGTGAGACCCAGACTCTGCGTGGGAGGCCTGCCTCCCTGGGCCAGGCCATGTCCCATCTTGTCCCTCTCTGGGTGATATGGAAACAGAGACAGGAAGTAGCAGTCACTCCAGGCTGGGCCCCTCCATCCCCGACACTCTGCTCCCTAGAGCTGGGTCCACATCACAGCGATCACAGAGCTCAGCCACTACTCCTGGCCAGAGGACATGTGCTGTCATGGCAGGCTGGCCTCCTGAGGCCTACTGAATGTGGTAGGAGCTACACCCTCTTGGGGGATTTCCACTCACTGCTACCCGGGCCCAGCTGCAAGTGCTGGGCGAGTCTTGTCCTGGTGCCAAGTCTTGTCCAACTGTAGAGGCAGCTGGTTGTGGTTGAGTCTGGAGGCTGGTGAGGCCGGGAGCAGCAGCAGCCGCTGTTCCACCCCTGGGTCTTCTTGGATAGGGTATGTCCCAGGGACACCAGAGTTTTGGGGGGCAGATTCTTACAGGGCAGTACCACAGCTGAAGAGTCTCTCTGCTGATCAGGTGACTGAAGGCCCAGCGTAGCATCTTTCTAGCCTTGCCTGAGCCAGGTGCTTCTACCTTCATCTCCTTCCTGGGAAAGCCCAGGCCCGAGGGTGCCCCTCAGGTACACATCTCCCTGGTCTGGCCTGTCCACTTTCCGGCAGCTTCACATGCCGGTAGCTCTGGGGCTGGGTGGCACACACTTGAATGTTAAAAGGCCACAGGTAGCGCATTCCATGAAAAAAGATCAATATATTACTGTTTTGTTTTTACAAAAATTAAAAATGTCCACACGGATCTGTACAGGTGTGAGCTGGGCCTGTGGGTCACTGGAAGAGGAGGAAGAGACTGAAGGTGATGAGGAGCCCGAGAAGCTCCGCCCCCATCCAGGCCACCTTGCTCTGGCATCCCCCATCCTGCCCATTTCCTCCTATCTTCCCTCCCCCGACTCCCTCTCTGTGGGCTGGTTTGGACAATATCCCAGGAGGCACTGATGGCTTTGCCCTGCCTGGTCCAGGCGTCAGTTGAGTCCATGTGACCCACAGGATGGCTTGTACACCATCACCCAGGACCACAGCCCCACACCTCACATGCAAGATGAGGGAGTCAAAACCAGGGCCATGATGGGAAACTTGGCTATTCAGTCACTGTGCAGGAAGCCGCGGACACCGAGGTTTGAGTGACAGCACCCAGGCTCTGGGGCCCTCCCCATTCCCCCACCCTCCCCGCCTCCCCCTCCCTCCCCGCCTCCCCCTCCCCCACCCTCCCCGCCTCCCCCTCCCCCACCCTCCCCACCTCCCCCTCCCCCACCCTCCCCGCCTCCCCCTCCCCCACCCTCCCCCGCCTCCCCCTCCCCCCACCCTCCCCCGCCTCCCCTCCCCCCACCCTCCCCGCCTCCCCCTCCCCCCACCCTCCCCCGCCTCCCCTCCCCCCCTCCCCCGCCTCCCCCTCCTCCACCCTCTCCGCCTCCCCCTCCCCCACCCTCCCCCGCCTCCCCCTCCGCCACCCTCCCCTGCCTCCCCCAGGCCTGCCCTGGAGACTCTTCCCTGCACAGTACCTTATGCCAGCAGCCAGGCACAGGCAGCCCGTCGGGGCCCTGGAAAGGAAGAGGGTTTCAGTGATGGGGATGGGGCCTGGGGAGCTCCTCTATACCCCACATGCACTCCCTTGGTCTGTAGGGAGGTGCAGGCCAGGGAGCGGCCATGTGAGACTGCTGGGCCCTACTGAGGCAGGGCCACAGTGCCTCCTCTGTCCACCCAGGTAGTAGGGTCATGGGGACACGACGGCCTCTCACTGAGCTTGTCCTGAGTGTGTTCCCTCTGTGCTTTGTGGGGACTGCTGTGCAGTGGGCAGGAACAGGAGGGCACTAGGAAGGGATGGGCATTGTGCCAGGCATGCACAGGCTGGCCTGGGTCCTGCCGAGAGCTGTGTGTTCCTGCCTGATGTGACAGTGACTCTGGCTCCTCATCCTGGGGCCTGCGAGCTTTCAGGCCTTGGGCAGGAATGGCTCCTGGAGGGTTTTAAGGACGGCCCAGGAATTGGCATCCTGCTCCAGCCTGTGCTGGCCCTGGACAGGGCAGGCTCAGGTTGCTGGGGGTTGGGGCTGGGCCTGGGGTGGGGCTGTCTAGCGGCACCTGTGGTGCCCACTCAGCAGCCAGACATAAGCAGGGTCCGGGTTTCCTCAGGCAGCCTGGAGGGTGGGGAAACTGGAGAGGAACAAAGACTGACTCATCAGGGACGCCAAGGCACAAAACATGTCATTCTGTTCCAAAGCACAGGCACGAGCCTCAGACACTGGGCATCCCCTGGAATATTCCCCTGTGTACACCAGCGACCAGGCTAGGGACCAAAGGGAAGGTGGGGAGGAGGGCAGAATGGAAAGGCAGAAACGAGGAAGGCCGGGGCAGAGCCGAAGGCCCTGGCTGCCCTGAAGGCCCACACAGCACACGGCACACGGCACACAGCAGGCCAGACCGCCTACTGCAGGGCATGGCCCATTGCCCCTTGCAGGGCCTCGCCAGCCTGGTGCCCCTCTCCGGCCTCCGCACGTGGGATTCTCCTGTTTCAAAGGAGACAAGGGCTTACTGATTTGGAGGGGAGTCCTGGACCAGGGCCCGGAGCTGCGGGGTGGGGCCACCCTGCACCTGCTGTCCCCGCCCTTTCTGTGCGCTGACCACTTCGCTCTTCAAGTCCTTTTCTCATTGACTTCTCAAAACTGTCCGAGGGGAGCGGTATCCCCCACTGCAGGGATAAGGACACTGAGGAACAGAGGCCAGAGGTCTGGGAGGGGGTCTGTAACTCTGGCACCGCTGGAGGTTGAGGCCGGCCTGCACACATCCCCGTGGAAGCCCCCCTCCCCATTCCTGTGGCTGGACTGGCCAGGTATGAGTATCTGTCCAGTTTTAGTATGAAAACCCAGCTGTTTTGTTTTTCCTGTCTTTTCTGAGCTCCACTGGAAGAGTGTGACATGTAAACCCTCCCTACTTTCTAGAAAAAGGAACTAGGCAGGGCACGGTGGCTCACACTTGTCGTCCCAGCACTCTGGGAGGCCAAGGTGGGACAATCGCTTGAGCCCAGGAGTTCAAGACCAGCTTGGACAACATTGCAAGACCCCAGCTCTACAAAAATTAAAAATTAGCTGGGCATGGTGGTGCATGCCTGTAGTTCTGGCTACTCGGGAAGCTGAGGCAGGAGGATCACTTGAGCCTGGGAGATGGAGGCTGCAGTGAGCCATGATCGCACCACTGCGCTCCAGCCTGGGCGACAGAGTGAGACTCTGTCTCCAAAAAGAAACAAAGGGAGCTGACTTTTGAATTGTGGTTATTTCAGGCACTGGACACGGGCTGGTGGGCTACCAAAGGCCACTGAGAGCGCAGGGAAAGAGGTAAAGGAAGGGTGTGGGGGCAGGCAAAGGGGATGTGGGGAAGAGGGAGGTGCTGCCCCAGCCCAGAGAGACTCTTCTGGGAAGGAGGAAGGAAGGGGAGGGAAGGAAGGAGCCAGCCAGAGAGGTCACACTGGTCCCACCGTCTATGTTTGGGGAAGCTGAGTTTCAGCCCAGCTCAGCCTCAAGCCCAGTGGGAGTCAGACCCCGACTTCCACCCCAGGCAGCCAGAGCGATGGGGCTGAGCACTCACTGCCTCCGCCCCCAGCAGCAGCGTGTCTGTGCTAACTTCGGTTCCCTCCGCAGGGCCCAGCCCCCTTCCCAGGGCACCGCTGATGGTACTGATGACTCCAGGTAAAGCCCCTCCACTCCTGGTCTAGCCCCTGTCCACCTCCAGCCCAAGATGGCCCACAACGGGTTCCTACTCAAGCCAGGCCTGTCCTGGGGGTGAAGAATGAGGGGCTGGGTTCCCTGAGTCATGCCCATGGTTGGAGGTAGTTAGGACCAGAGCAAGGGGAACTGTGATGATGTCAGTAGCAGCAGCAGTGGCCCTGACAGTGAGGAAGGCCAGTGCGTGACCAGTGGGGCCTCTGGGACTTGCAGCTGAGCTCTGAGGACAGGGAAGATGTTGGTCTGACCCTGGCTGGAGGCCAAAAAGACCTGGGGCAGGGCCCTCCTCCGACACCTACCACAGGACACGGTTGGTCCAGGCCTGGTGGTCCCGGCTCGCCCTTCTGGCCCTTCACTCCTTTCCGGCCGGGGATCCCTCGCTCTCCCTGTGCAGGAGGGGAGATGGTGGTATTGGCCATGGCTGCCAGGCTCAGGAACCTCCAACACCTCTCCGAGAGAAGTGCCTTGGGCCAGCCTCCCCCTGCCTCCCGCCCGCCTGCCCGGCCTAGGTTCTCTCTGCCTGTTTCACCTGAGCCTCCACTCCCACCTGCCTCCTTCCCCCTTTCCTCCTGCCCCAGCTCCCATCCAGCTGCCCTCACCTTCTCTCCACGCTCGCTCCGATCACCTTTCTCTCCTCGGGGTCCAGGGAAACCCTGACAAAAGGATTAGAGGCTAAACCCGAAAATGAGGCTGGAGGTTTGCCCCTCTGTTATTGGCTCA
Source organism: Pongo abelii (assembly GCF_028885655.2). Lineage (NCBI taxonomy): Eukaryota > Metazoa > Chordata > Mammalia > Primates > Hominidae > Pongo > Pongo abelii. Next base: position 187,011,862 of record NC_071989.2, read on the forward strand.
TCTCCGTTCCTCTCCCATCCACACGCCCACTTCCCCCCCTGCATATTCGTGGCACACGCTGGCCTAGCCCTAGCTGTAGGTGACACACTGCTGGGTACAAGGCTGATGTAGGAAGAGCATGCATTTACGATGCCAGCCGGGCTTGCTCCAAAGTAGTCGCTGGACACCAACACTCAGGCAGAGCTGCTGGCAAGGGGCTGTCTCTCACATCACAGACGCGGCTGGCACTGGTCTAGGCTTGGCTGGGGACAGAGACCCCGGAAACCATGGAAGTTTTGTCATTGTCTGATGGGATGAGAAATGGTGACCTCTGTTCTGTGCCCTTGGCTCAACTTCCTGCACACCCATCTGTCCATTCATCCATCTGTCCATCCACCCAACCAACGTGGCTTAACATCCACTAGGAACCAGGCTGTCAGCTGGACACTGGGGACAGAGAATTGGATTCATTATGGCAGGGCACGGTGGCTCATGCCTGTAATCCCAGCACTTTGGGAGGTCGAGGCGGGCAGATCACCTGAGGTCAGGAGTTTGAGACCCACCCTGGCCAACATGGTGAAACCCTAAAAAACACAAAAATTAGCCGAGTGTGGTGGTGTGCGCCTGTAATCCTAGCTACTTGGGAGACTGAGGAAGGAGAATGGCCTGAACCTGAGAGGTGGATGTTGCAGTGAGCCGAGATCGCACCACTGCACTCTGGCCTGGGTGACAGAGTGGGACTCTGTCTCAAAAAACAAAGAGGCTGAGCATGGTGGCTCCCGCCTGTAATCCTAGCACTTTGGGAAGCCAAGGTGGGCAGATTGCCTGAGCTCAGGAGTTGGAGACCAGCCTGGGCAACACAGTGAAACCCCATCTCTCCTAAAATACAAAAAATTAGCCATCCTAGCGGCGTGCACCTGTAGTCCCAGCTACTCGGGAGGCTGAGGCGGGAGAATCGCTTGAACCCAGGAGGCAGAAGTTGCAGTGAGCCGAGATCGTGCCACTGCACTCCAGCCTGGGTGACAGAGTGAGACTCCATCTCCAAAAAAAAAAAAAGAAAAAAGAAAAAGGAAACAATTTTAAAAAGAGAATTGGATTCGACATGGTCCCTTGTTCATGTATAACGGGGCAGGCAAGAGAGTGCTGATGACAGTCAACGCTCAGTGACAGAGAGGTGTGAAATAGGGGTGGTGGGATTCTGGGGGGAAGGGCTCTTCTATCACAGGTGGGGGTCAAGGGGAGTTTCTCAGCACGGTCCTCATTACAGCTGGGCCTGCTGGGGTTGAGGAGGGGCCTGGCATTTACCAGGTAGAGCAGGTGGGCATGGCTTTGAGATGCCACCCTGAGAACCAGGCCTCCTAGAAGGCAGCTGTGGCCACGTTCATGGTGGCATGGCGTCTCCTTAGCTCCACCCCCAGCTGGGCCCAGAGCCTGCAGTTGGTTCAGCATTGTCCTCTCCCATCCCTTCCCATTGATGGAACCCAGCCCCCCAAGTCAGAAACCCAAGCTACAGCTCTTCCTTTCCCTCGTCCACAGTTGCTCTCCCAGGTAATGTTCTCTTTTTTTTTTGAGACGGAGTCTCACCCTGTTGCCCAGGCTGGAGCACAGTGGCGCGATCTCGGCTCACTGCAAGCTCCGCCTCCTGGGCTCACGCCATCCTCCTGCCTCAGACTCCTGAGTAGCTGGGACTATAGGCACCCACCACCATGCCTGGCTATTTTTTTTTTTTGTATATTTAGTAGAGACAGGGTTTCACTGTGTTAGCCAGGATGGTCTCAATCTCTTGACCTCGTGATCCGCCCGCCTTGGCTTCCCAAAGTGCTGGGATTACAGGCGTGAGCCACTGCACCTGGCCAGTAATGTTTTCTTTTTAGAGTCTAGGGTGGACACCAGAGTCCTTGCAGCCCTGCATCTGGTCCTATGTCCCTCAAAATAGCTACCCGATTTTCCTGACAACAACCTCCCTTGTCACAACCCACTGATTCCACCCCAGTCCGTGGTCTGACTAGTCAGGGCACTGCATTCCTATGGCTAAGTGACAGTTCAGCGTTGACCCAACTGGGACCAGGGAGAGCCCATGAAACTTCCTGTAGAACACTGGAGTGAGTCAAATTTTCTTTCTTCTTAGTTTGGGCCTGGGAGGATGCTGGTCTCGAGCTGCTGGCTTTACCTCACCACCACGTGGAACTTGATTTCCACAGGGAAAGCAGACAAGACAGGGTGAAAGGCTGAGTTGTGTTGACACAGTTGAGCCCTGGATCCATGTGTTGAACCTCCAGATTTTTCAGTTATGAGTAATTTTAAGCCAGTTTAAACTATGTTTTCTATGTATGCTACCAGAAGAGACTTGATATAATCAGCCTGGGCTAATACTTCCCTTCCTCTTCTTCTCAAATTACTGCTCTAGCTAAAGCCTTATTATCTGTCACCAGGATACTGCAACAGGCTCCTCACTGCTCTCTTCACTTCCTTGCTACAATGTATCATCCATCCATCCATCCATCCCTCCACTGCCATCATCATCCATCCATCCACTCATCATCTATCCATCCATCCATCCATCCATCCTTCATCCATTATCCATCCATCCATCCATCCATCCATAGTGGGATAGATAGATGAATGGATGGATGAGTCCATTCAATCCTCCATCCATGCATCCATCATTCTTCCATTATCCATCTATCATCCATCCATCCATCCATCCCTCCACTGCCATCATCATCCATCCATCCACTCATCATCTATCCATCCATCCATCCATCCATCCTTCATCCATTATCCATCCATCCATCCATCCATAGTGGGATAGATAGATGAATGGATGGATGAGTCCATTCAATCCTCCACCCATGCATCCATCATTCTTCCATTATCCATCCATCATCCATCCACCCACCCATCCATCATCCACCCACCCATCATCCACTCATCCATCATCTATCCATCCATTCACCCATCCATCCATTCACCCATCCATCCATCCATTCACCCATCCATCCATTCACCCATCCATCCATCCATTCACCCATCCATCCATTTATCCATCCATCCATCCATTTATCCATCCATCCATCCATTTATCCATCCATCCATCAATCCTGCATCCATTATGCATTCATCAATCCATTGATTCATCCTCCATTGTCCATCCATCCTCCATCCATCCTCCATCTACCAATGTATCCATCCATTATCCATCTATCAACAATCCATTCATCTATCCACAAAGGACCTACTCTGGGTCGTGCACTGGACTTGGCAATGGGGACACAGGGGGAACCAGTCAGTTGCAGTCCCAGCCCTGGGGAAGGGGGTCACACTTGAGTAGCCAGATCAGGTTACTGCATGAGGGCAGAAGATACACACAAGAGGCACCCAATTACTCAAAGTGATGATAAGACACTTACATCTAGTCCTGGCTCCCCGGGTCTGCCCTGAGGAGAGACACAGAGTGGGTGAGAGGGGTTGGGGAGGGGTGCTGGGAGCACAGCTGCTGCGAAGTCCAGCCCTGTGCGTTGGCCACAGACATGGGGGCAAGGAGACCCACCAACCACGCAGGCATAGATGGAGGCCGGGACAGACCTGGCATCCACAGAGCCTGAACTCTGGCCCTGTGAAGTGCAGGGACCCAGTGAGGTACAGGGTTGGGGTCCCCGGGCTGAGCGCCACCATGACCAGGTGGCCATAGTTGGAGAGGGAGTTCCGAATGAGGCGGTTACCTTCTCTCCTTTGGTTCCTGGCAGCCCAATAAGGCCCGGTGGGCCAATTGGCCCCTGGATAGAAAAGGAATGAGTCAAGAGGCATGCTAGTTACAGGAATTAACACCTTTGGGACAAACAAGGTTCGTGAGACTCACAGGCAGGCCGCTGGGGCCTCTCTCACCCGACGCGCCCTTCTCTCCCTTTGCTCCATCCAAGCCCTGGAGGCAAAAGAGGGAAATCAGTCAAGGGGAAGGAGTTAGACAGTAGGACAGGCAAGCCTGGAGACTGCAAGGGAGCTGGGATGTGGACAGAGGAACAGATCAGGCTCCGCCAGGCCTGGCCCCAGCTTACTCCCTGGTGAGGGTGATCAGGAGGCGCTCTGGCCATGCGCATTGCGCCTTTTCCCGAACAGGCTCCCTCAGCCCCATGGAAGGTGATTAGGGTCACACCCATTCCAAAGACGAGGAAAGCAGGTGCAGAGAGGGGCAGGAGCAGGTGCAGAGAGGGGCGGGGACAGGCCCAGCCACACAGCGGGAGGCAGCAGAGCTGGGTCCCCATCAGGCTTCTGTGGCAAGCCTTGGACCCTGTCCCTGATAGCAGCTGCCTCTTTGAAACATGAACTGTGGCGGCCTTAAGAGAAAACAGAACCAGAAGCAGTGCATCTGGTGGGGCTGCAGGCTCAGGCCTGGGGTTCCATGATTCTCAATCCCACATCTGGCCTCTGAGCTGGGGAAGCAGAGATTTGCTCACGCCAGGAGGGTGGTGTGACAAGGAGTGAGGCCAGATGGCCTCCCCGTCTGTGTCTGCCTCCCTGGGGCAGGGCATGCAGGCAGGCCACACTCGAGGATTTAATGTAAGAGCAGGGAACACGCCATTATGTAATATACACCAAGCCCAAGACTTTGTGCTCAGACTGTGGCAGCTGAGAGACAGATGTGTGTGGGGTGGGCTGGGATGGGGAAAGGTGGGGACAGTGCAAGGAACTGACAGGCACAGAGAAAGGAGAAGGGGACAAGCAGTAGAAACAGCTGGTAGTGGACCTGAGGAGGACAGAGGGACAGACTGGGGTCCCGGGCAGAGGGAGAAAGTGGAGAGGAGAGCCTCAAGTATGGAGAGGGGGGCACTGGCCTCGACGACATCGGGGAGGTTATGTCCTGGGGACTTGGGACGTTCAGGCGCTGGGAAGACTCAGGGATGGGCCAGGGCGGAGTGTCAGGCCCTTTGCTTTGCCCATTGGCAAGGCTCTTGGAAACTGCCCAGGCGGTGAGTCTGAGGCCAGTAGAGGGGTCTATGCCCACTCACCTTGGGACCCTGGATTCCCTGGAGGCCCTGCAGGAGGAGGAAGCAGATGGGAAGGCTGGCTCCGGACCCTCTTGCAGTGGCCACTTGCAGGCCCCTGGGGCCCTGTCCTGGGCTCTGCCCTCTGCCCATGTGCCCCTCCCTGAATGAAGAAGCCCGCTCTCTCCTGGGTCACGGCTCTGGGACCTAGCCCCCACCCCGCCTCTTGGTTTCCTGGCTACTTCAAACCAAACCAAAGCAAACCGTCCTTACCGTCGGGCCTGGGGGGCCAGGGGGGCCAGGGGGGCCAGGGGGCCCTGGCTCCACTATGAGCTGAGCCTAGGGAGCGTGAGAGACAGGTTAGTCATCCACCGCCTGTCACCCTCACCCACCCGCACCTGAGCTCATCGCACACTGCTGGATCGAGAGTCTCCTTCCTGCCCCCAGAGGGCAGAGTCTGGTGAGCGGGTGGGAGCCGGTCTGTGGAGCTTATAGTGAGCCGAGGTTGTGCCACTGCACTCCAGCCTGGGAGACATGGTGAGCCTCTGTTCTCAGAGGGGCCTCGCTCCCCTTACTCTCCCTCCCCTACTGCCCTGGGTTTGCTCAGGCCAGGTGGCCTTTTTGTCCCAAGGCTCAGGGTCCCCACCCAGCCTGGGCTGGGTGTTGGGGGAAGCCCTAATCCCCCACACCCCCTTACCAGGCTCTCCTGTAGGCTGTCAGACGCCAACTCCCCCTTCTCCCCCTTGAGGCCGTCAGCACCCTGCAGGACAGCATGGCCTGTGAGTCCTTTGTGTCCAGCACCTGTATCACCACCCACGGTGCTTAGTTACCTCCCTTCCTCCCCCACGTAGCTCCTGAGAGCGGCCATCAGTTATAGCTGTTGCGACGGAAACGTTTTCCCTAGATCCATGTACCACGCCCCGGACGGTGAGCAGCATGGGCTTGAGAGAGCACATGAGCAGCCGAACAGGTTGTTTTCCTGGGGTGCAGGGAGCAACCAGGGGCTCTGGAGCAAAGACCCCAGGGTCAAACCCCAGTGTCCTCTCTAGCCCAGTGATCATCAGGGATGGACAGTGGATGTGTCCCAGTGGTGGCGTAACACCTGGTGGCTCTTCCAGTCGGGCCACAAAAGCAACGAAAATGATGAGGACAACAGTGGGTATTTGCTGTGTGCCAGCCACCACTGTCAGCCCAGCCACGCATGCCCTTGAGGGAGGGGAATGATCACCCCCACTTTGGAGGTGAGGAAACCGAGGCCCCAGGAGGTTTGGAGGTGAGGAAACCGAGGCCCCAGGAGGTTTGGAGGTGAGGAAACTGAGGCCCCAGGAGGTTTGGAGGTGAGGAAACCGAGGCCCCAGGAGGTTTGGAGGTGAGGAAACCGAGGCCCCAGGAGGTTAGGTTGCTCGCCCAGGGTTCCAGAGTCAGCCAGGACGGAGCTGGATGCAAACTTGGGCAGTTTAGGTCAGAGCACGTGGCATAACCACCTGGCCAGCGCACTCCCATGGCCACACCTCCTGATTTTACCTGCCATCTGAGGCAGGTGGAAGGCTTCTTCCAGACGAGGAAGTGGAGGCCGGGAGAGAGGAGGACAGTGCTGGCCCAGAGCCTAGAGTGTCCCCGGCCGGCTGGGCACTGAGACCGCAGGGCTGTCAGGGACACGCCCTGGCCTCCCCACAGCACGGGGGGCACACAGTCACCTCAGGGCTTCCACACAGGAGGCGTAATGTGTGGCCCAGCCCAGCCACATACCGGGAGGCCGGACCAGCCCAGCCACATACCGGGAGGCCGGACAAGCCCATCTCGCCTGCTTCCCCTTTGAGTCCCGCTGGCCCAGGCTCTCCTGGATCTCCTTTCTGTCCTTTGGGACCCTGAAAGCCACAAGAACAAGGGATGAGTGGGGCTCAGGAGGTCCCCTCCCTTCCCCCCCAGCAGGTCCCCAGAGCTTAGTTCATGCTAGGGCCCCACTTTCTCTTTGTGGGTCCCCACCTCCAGCCACAGTGACTGGGAGCCTTAGCCCAATGCAGTAGGTGTGGGGGTGGGGCACAACGCCACTCCTGGCTCATTGCATCCAGGTGCGGGCACTGCAGGGCAGGGGCTGGGGCAGACGGGTGGAGCATGTGAGCCTGGAGCTGCCCCTCTGGAGGCAGTCATGGGGCCAGCTCTGTGCTCACATCTCAGAAGCTAGTGGTGGGACTCCCCACCCCCACAAACTCTTCCAGCCACCGAATCCCTTCATTCAACCAATTACGTAATGTCCAGGATGAGACACACACTGCGGACCCAGAGGGAAAGACTCACCCTTGAATAGCAAGTGACCCCACGAATATGCTTACGTCTGTATAGGATATCTCACACACACACACACACACACACTCACACTCTCTCTCTCTCTAGAATTGGGGCAATACCTACAATGCTCTTCGCGTTTGTGGCTTTTCACTATGTGCCAGGCACTGCACTGAGTGTTCTCCATACACAGAGTTACTCAGCCCTGCCTGAGAGCGGGCAACTTGCCCGGGGCCTGAGGGCGGACCAGGGTTTGCACACAGGCAGCCTGGTGCCAGAATCCATGATTTTTGCCTCTCTCACACATGGTCTTTCTCTAACTCTATGCACACATGCACACGCATGCACACACACACACACACAGCCCAATACCAGGCACTGGCATCACCAAGGAAATGAAAGGCCCAGAGACCTTCTCTCCATCGATTCCTGGGGCACCAGGCAATCCGAGCTCACCCTGGAAGGGAAGAGATGGCAAGAGGGGTTATGCCTTCCTTTCCTAGAGAGGTGTCAGCAGCCAGAGGGCCAGGACACACTGTGCACCCGGCCCAGGGTGGGTCTTTGCAGTTGGACCTCTAGCTGTGCCAGGACCCACCGCCTCCTCTGTTTCCTCAGCCCATCACGAGCAGATGTAGCCCATGGCTATCACCTGTAAGTTGTTATGTCACAGATTCGGGCGCTGAGGCTTGGAGGGTTAAGTGACTTGCTTCAGGCCACAGAGCCCAGGAACAACGATGTCGGGGCCAGATCTGCCTGACTTCAAAGTTGTTGGCTCTTTCTCTTGAGATAAATGGGCAGGATGCAAACACATGGTGCAGGTCACAGGGTGTGCAAGCTGTCCACCTGCCGGACTGGTGTGCTGTCACAGGGGCTGGGTTTTCAGTTCTTTATTTTTAGCTGGTGGATATTTATAAAACACTACACCCAATAGCAGCTAAATATACATTTAATTTGTGTGCATATAAAACATTCAACAAGAAAGAACACTTTGTTTGACTCTAAAACAAGTTTTAATACATTAAAAAGATCAATATTATATTAAAAAGAATATGTTTTGGCTGGGCATGGTGGTTCACACCTGTAATCCCAGCACTTTGGGAGGCTGAGGTGGGTGGATCACCTGAGGTCAGGAGTTTGAGACAGCCTGGCCAACATGGTGAAACCCCCTCTCTACTAAAAATATAAAAATTAGCTGGGCTTGGTGGCACAGGCCTGTAATACCAGCTACTTGGGAGGCAGAGGCAGGAGAATTGCTTGAACCTGGGAGACAGAGGTTGCAGTGAGCGAAGATGGTGCCACTGCACTCCAGCCTGGGCAAAAGAGCAAGACTCCATCTCAAAAAAAAGAGTATGTTCTCTAACCGCAAGATAATTTTTTTTTTTTTGAGACAGAGTCTCGCTATGTCTCCCAGGTTAGAGTGCAGTGGCACAACCTCGACTCACTACAAGCTCCACCTGCTGGTTTCAAACAATTCTGCTGCCTCAGCCTCCCAAGTAGCTGGGATTACAAGCGTGCACAACCACGCCCAGCTGATTTTTGTATTTTTAGTAGAGACAGCGTTTCACCATCTTGGCCAGGCTGGTCTTGAACTCCTGACCTTGTGATCCACCCGCCTCCACCTCCCAAAGTGCTGAGATTACAGGCGTGAGCCACCGTGCCTGGCCGCAAGATAATTAAATAAGAAATTAATAAAATATCTGGTCAGCGGGATACATTAAATATGAAAAAAACTAAAAAAAGCAAGATACCTGGGAAAAAATCTCCAAGTATTTCTAAATCCCGAAGTATTCTCTAAATAATCCATGAATAAATCAAAAGAGAGCTTAGAAATTGTTGAACTGAATAAAAATAAAATTCAACATATCAAGGTTTGTAGGATGCAGCTAAAGCAGATATGCTTATAGGAAAATTTATAGCTTTAAAAAAAGTTTTAGATTCAAGGGGTACATGGGCAGGGTTGTCACATGGGATTGCACGATGCTGAGGTTTGGGCTTCTAATGATTCTGTCACCCAAGGGGTGAACATAGCACCTGATAGGTAGTTTTTCAACCCTTGCCCTCCCTGCTCCTCCCTTTTGGAATCTCCAGTATTTATTATTCCCATCTTTGTGTCTGTGTGGACGCAATGTTTAGCTTCCACTTTTAAGTGAGAACATGCAGTATGTGGTTTTCTTTTCTTTCTTTCTCTTTCTCTCTTTCTCTCTCTCTCTCCTTTTCTTTTCGTTTCTTTGTTGTTTTTTTTTTGAGACGGAGTTTTGCTCTTGTTGCCCAGGCTGGAGTGCAATGGCGTAATCTTGGTTCACTGCAACCTCCACCTCCTGGGTTCAAGCGATTCTCCTGCCTCAGCCTCTCAAGTAGCTGAGATTACAGGCATGTGCCACCATGCCCGGCTAATTTTTTGTATTTTTAGTAAAGACAGAATTTCACCATGTTGGCCAGGCTAGTCTCAAACTCCTGACCTCAGGTGATCCACCTGCCTCGGCCTCCCAAAGTGCTGGGATTTACAGGTGTGAGCCATCACACCCAGCCCATTTTCTTTTCTGTATTAATTCACTTAGGATAATGGCCTCTGGCTGCATCCATGTGGCTGTAAAGGACATGATTTCATTCCTTTTTATAGCTGCATGAATTTTCAGTTTAAATGTATGAATGAGGCTTCCCAAGGAAATCTCCCAGAGTAGATAGAGCCCAGGAAGAAGGCACCCAGCCTGGGAGCCGAGGCCTTTTCTCTGAGCTCCCAGAAGCCAGGCCAGGACAGCCGGAGGGAAGTGGAACAGGGTCACACAGCAGACAGGAAGAGGGAGGTGGGCCCTGGAGACAAATGCTTGGGGGACCACATAGCTGCATCTGCACTGACCTTGGCTCCAGGGATCCCTGGTGGCCCTGGGGGCCCCTGTGGTCCGGGAGGCCCCTGTGTGTGAAAGTGAAGCCAGTCAGTGTCATTGGTTAGGCAGGGCCTCCCTTCCCTGCCCACGCAGCTCCCCACCTGGAACCAAGTCCCTGTCCAGCTGAGCTGAGCAGGGGCAGGGTCCTTGGGGACTGCTTCTTCCCCAATCAGGTCAGGCCACACTGTGCAAGGCTTTATCTGGTGGCCCAGGCTTGGGGGAGGCCAGGAGGTGGCACCCAGCATTTGACAAAACACCAGTGTCTGCTGCCATGGACGGCCCTCTGCCCCAGTCCAGATTTCTTCACGATGTTCCCCTGCTCAAGATCTTGCTTTGGCTCCCTATTGCCTCTCGAAGCAAGCTTAAATCCCCTGCTGGCATTCAAGGCCTGCCAAGAATGACATCCCCAATGGTGGCCCAGCACCACCGTCTCTGACTGTCCTATAAGCTCTCTGACCTTCTGGCTCCGCTGCCTGCTATCTGCTGGGCCTAGGGAGTTCCTTAGTCTTGCAGGTAGGGGTGGAGCCTCCAGTGTTCCCAGGTCCGACCCCACTCTCAAGTTCCTGTCCTGATCCAGGCTTTCCGCAGGCTACCTGCCACCAGGGCCCAGCTGGCCCCCTGCTCAGCCTCCACACTCCCCTCCCCTCCCTTCCGAAAAACTGCACCCCACCCAGCCCCTGCCACCAGGGCCCAGCTGGCCCCCTGCTCAGCCTCCACACTCCCCTCCCCTCCCTTCCGAAAAACTGCACCCCACCCAGCCCCTGCCCCACAAGCTCGAGGTCTCTCCCCTCCCACCTCTCTATTCTGTACCCTTCTTGTTGGTGTCCCATTGAGACGTCCCTGGCCTCCATCTTATCTACCCTCCTCTAGGCCCAGGCCCAGGACCTCCCTACCTGGGGTCCCCCTGCTCCAACACCTGCTTTTGTTCACTGTCCATATCATTCCCTAGCTAGCCTTCCCTCAATATGTTTTTATTTTTTATTTTATTTTTTGAGATGGAGTCTCCCTCTGTTGCCCAGCCTGGAGTGCAGAGGTGCAATCTCGGTTCACCACAACCTCTGCCTCCCAGGTTCAAGCGATTCTCCTGCCTCAGCCTCCCGAGTAGCTGAGACTACAGGCGCTCACCACCACGCCCAGCTAATTTTTGTATTTTTAGTAGAGATGGGGTTTCACTATGTTGGCCAGGCTGGTCTCGAACTCCTCACCTCGTGATCCACCTGCCTCGGGCTCCCAAAGTGCTGGGATTATAGGCGTGAGCCACTGTGCCCGGCCGTGTTTTTATTTTTTTAACATCATCCCCTGCATGGACTATGGCTGCCTGCTGCCCATCAAATTGAGTCAGCATCTCAGTCTGGCATCCAAAGTCCATCTCTGGCTGGGCGTGGTGGCTCACGCGTATAATCCCAGCACTTTGGGAGGCCGAGGTGGGAGGATCACTTGAGATCAGGAGTTTGAGACCAGCCTGGCCAACATGGTGAAACCCCATCTCTACTAAAAATACAAAAATTAGCTGGGTGTGGTGGCGCATGCCTGTAGTCCCAGCTACTTGGGAGGCTGAGGCAGGACAATTGCTTGAACCTGGGAGGAGGAGGTTGCAGTGAGCCGAGATCACACCCAGCCTGGGCGACAAGAGTGAAACTCCATCTCAAAAACAAAAACAAAACAAAGTCCATCTCCCAACTCCCTGCACTCATAGGGCTTCTTCCACAAGGCTCGGTCAGCCTGGGACACACCATGCATGTGCCTGCCGTCTGGGCCATGCCATGCCACGCCACGCCACACCATGCATGCCTGGGGGTGGGTGCCACAGTTACTGCCAACTTGTACTTCCCCAAAGCCTGTAGGAGATAACCGGAAATGATGCTCAGGTGGGGCCAGGGCCCCATTCCCAGTCTGGTCTCTGGTGACCACTCCTTCCTCACTCACTTCCCTTCTGGGGTACCCATGAACTGCTGGCACCCAGTGCCTCTCTCCACTGGTGGTAAGTCCCAAGTTTACCAGCGACTGGGCTCAGAGGTCACACATCTCCCAAGGCTCTGGGGGCGGAGCTTGCCACTCTCATCCTCCCCATGACATCATTAGAAGACCTAGCCCTCCAGCCTGTGTCCTCTGGGAAGGTCCCAGGAGACACTGGTGGGAACAGACCCCAGGAAATGCTCTGCCTCCTGCCCCTGAGCGGGGAGCTTCCCTTTTTGACTTGGCCTCTAGGGAGCTCGGGGCCACACTCACAGGGGCTCTCTGAGGCAGGTCTCAACATAGCCCTGATTTCCACATTGGGTGCCTGGTAACAGTTGGGGTCTTTGTGCTAAGCTGCCTCTAGTCCGTTGTGTAAAAAAGTGCAGGATTAATCACAAAGGGAGTGATTATTCCCTAGGGAAAATCATATCTAAGGCACATCCTGGTCCCACCAGGAACACTACCTTGAGGGCGTCCAAGATCCTGCCATCATAGTCGATCACCACTGTGTCTCCCTGCTCGCCCTTGAGGCCTGGGGCACCCTGAGGCAGGAAGAAGAGTAAGAATTTCAGGGAAGAGCTACACTGAGGGGCAGGGGGTGAAGTGGCAGCTGTCCCTGCATCACACCCAGAGAGAAAGCAATGGAAGAGCCTCGTCACCCAGGCTGCACGAATGCCCCTCCCCAGGGTGGATGGAGGGAAGGGGAGGCAGGCCCTGGCGCCAGCTGAGGGACCTGTTTCCACCTGGTCTGAGGGGCGGTTGTAATTGCCCTCATGTGGGCGTTCAGGCCTGACCCCTGAGTTCTCAGGGGCAAATGGAAAGCCTGATTTTGATGTGACGCTCTTCAGATTTTTAAATGTTGGCAACAAACAGAAAAGCCCCAAACCCTCCAAAACACAAAGACATGAGCAGGCTGGATCTGTTCCCTGTGCCTCCATTTCCCAGCCTCTGGTAGAGGCTGCACACACCACGCACCCACACGCCTATTCCCGCCTGGTTACAGGTGCATGTCAGCATGCCCATGCCTGTAGGCTGCACACTCATTGTGCACACTCACACGTGCACGCATGGCTGCTGGCCAGCCCTTCCCCTGTGAACCTCACTTCCCCACCCAGGCTGCTCTTTGCTTGGGGCACAGTGAAGGCTGGGGAGCGCTTTGGTCCAGACCCGAGCCAATCCCTTGTGCAGGCTGGAGACCCTTGCCTGGGCCTAATTTGCCAGCCCTCCCCCGTCCCCAGTCACAGCCTGCCCAGAACTGCCTGGCTCACTGGCTGCCTAATCCAACCCCCTCCCCCTCCCTACCACCTGCACAGCCAGGCAGAGGCTCAGATCCATTTTTTTTTGGAGGAAGAAGCCAGCCTCTGGGAGCATGAGGAGACAGAGCCGAGGCCAGGATCCCGGACGTCACCCTAAAGGTAAGGTATGTTGATAGGGGCTGGTCACAAAAGATCTGGGGCAGGCTGGGGCGCTGTGCTCCTGGTGGCAGGGACAAACCTCCCTGTGGGGTGGGGAAAAGGCAAGACCTGGCCCACTGCAGCAGGATCAGGCATACGACAAACAAAGGACCTGTGTCTGAATACATAAAGAAAGGAATTTAGATGGACATGCGCTCGAGGGGACCGAGAGAGATCTGGCTTCATAATAGCAGGTCGGGACTCTTATTTTTATACTTCCATATTTGAACATTTTACCCAAAAAAAACACGTACTGTGAATTTTCAAAAATCACTAATACATGAATTTTAAAAGTAAAATACTCCCAGTTCCTGTAGCTCCACTGCTCCTCTGGGGTCTCTGTGGGGACAGGGGCTTCTGAAGCTATGGGGCCCCTAGATCTCATCCCTGAGGCCTCGCCTGAGAGGTGGCAGCTTACCCGGGGCCCTGCAGCTCCATCCGTGCCTCGGTGGCCAGGCTCCCCCTGTGGAGACATGCAGTTGCAGCCAGAGGTGCAGCTGTGAAGCCAAAACACACCTCCCACGACCCTGCCCCCAGTCCCCTCTTCCCAGGAAGGCCCAGGGCCCGAGTGCTGGAGCCCTAACAGCCGAATGTATGAGAACAGCACTACAGGAACGGGGCTCCTCCAGGGGCCTGCGATACCCTCCTCTGACATCACTTCGTATAGAGATGGGGACGCTGGTGTCCAGGAGCCTGAGGCTGCATGGTGAGTTGGCCGCAAAGCTGGGCACCAGTGGAGGCCTTGCCACTCACCCAGATTCACCACCGCTGTCCCCACACCAGCTTCTGACAGTGCTGAGGGAGACCCCTGGGTCAGGCCCTCCTGGGACTTAAAAGGGCAAATTAGAGCTGAAACCACATCTCCCACTCCCGACTGGGTGAAGGTCTAGGCGGGGCCCGCAGGCGCCAGAGCAGCGAGCTCTCACGTCACCTTTGGTCCTGGGGTACCGTCCATGCCATTCTCTCCCCGAGGCCCCACGCTTCCTGGCTCGCCCTGAAATAGAAACAGCTGCAGTGAGAACAAGTGCGAGACGGCACATGGCGGGTGCCTTGGAGGGGGGGTGTGCCTTGGGGCTGCCTGAAACCTTGCGATTAGGCCTCCTGGCAAATTGTTACTGAGTCCATGGGGGGTGTGGGCGGATGGACCTCAGGGCTCTCCCTAGCCCAGGGGACTCAGGACCACGGCCGCCACCTTCTGGTGTGGGCCTTGGCACTTACTTGGGGCAGCTCAGGGGCTCAAGGGACATTTTGGAGACTGGCTGGCCAGGATTTGGTGGCTGTTGCAAGGGGTTGGGGGAGCAAGGCGTGAGGATGACACCTAGTTCCTGGCTTGGGGACAGGGCAGAGAGTGAGGCCCCCTAAGATGGAAACAAGAGGGCTTGAGGGAGTGAGGGAGGCACATGGCCCAGGTGAGACGCTGGGCCTGTTGTGTGGTGGGGCCGCGGCCTTCCTCTGCCTCTCTCCGGCCTGCGCTGGGCACTGGCCTAGGATCCCGTGGTGCCAAAGGTCCAGGGTAGGGACTTCACTAGGTAGACAGGAACCACGGGAGGTGGGGGCAGGCGGCCACGAGAGGAGGGGCAGATACTCACCTTGGGCCCTGGTGGTCCAGGCTGGCTTGGTGTCCCATCATCGCCCTGAGGAGAAGACACCTGGGGCTTGCCGGTCAGACCCTCGGGTGGCCAGTGGGCCCCTCCCTCCTCTGGACTTCCCAGCACACCAGTCTGCTCCTGGCACCTGCACTGGCACACGGTACCAGGCAGCTCCTCCCCACCCTCCTTGCCCCTCCAGGGCAGGTGTGGGGTCAGACCCATCTGTGTGTCCCCTGTCCCCACCAGCCCAGGGCTGGCATTTGCAGAAAGAACGCATGGGCAGGTGAATGAGGGTACATTCATCCATTCATTCCCCCTGTGGGCTAGGCAGCTGAGGTCCCTGCTCAGGTGGAGTCAGAGGAGGCCAAGGAAAATGTTCAAATAAATACAAGGTTGGCTGGCACGGTGGCTCACGCCTTAATCCCAGCACTCTGGTAGGTCAAGGCGGGAAGACTGCTTGAGCCCAGGAGTTTGTGGCTGTAGTGCCCCATGATGGCACCTGTGAACAGCCACTGCCCTCCAGCCTGGGCAACAGGGCAGGACTCCATCTCTACAAAAGCCAGAAAATAAAAAATTAGCTGGGCATGGTGGCACATGCCTGTAGTCCCAGCTATTTGAGAGGCTGAGGTGGGAAAACTGCCTGAGGCTGCTGGGAGCTGTGATCATGCCACTGCATCACAGCTTGGGTGACACAGTGAGATCCTGTCTATATATATATATATATATATATATATATATATACACACACACACACACACACATACACACATGCAAATAAATTCTAGGCACCATGTCAGGAAGCGGAGTAGTGTTGAGAAGAGAAGAGGATGGCCTGGTGGTGAGGGACTGCAGGGAGGGCTTGTTTCAGCAGGTGGCCAGGGAAGGTCTCCTGGAAGATGGGAGGGTTTTTTTTTTTTTTTTTTTTTTTTTTTTGTAAGACGAGTCTCGCTCTGTCGCCCAGGCTGGAGTGCAGTGGTGCAATCTCGGCTCACTGTGAGCTCTGCCTCTGGGTTCATGCCATTCTCTTGTCTCAGCCTCTCGAGTAGCTGGGACTACAGGCGCCCGCCACCACGCCCAGCTAATTTTTTGTATTTTTAGTAGAGATGGGGTTTCACCGTGTTAGCCAGGATGGTCTCGATCTCCTGACCTCGTGATCAGCCTGCCTCGGCCTCCCAGAGTGCTGGGATTACAGGCTGAGCCACCGCTCCGGGTCTAGTTTTTTGGTTTTTGAGACAAGGTCTCGCTCTGTTATCCAGGCTGGAGTGCAGTGGCACAGTCATAGCTTACTACAGCCTCCACCTCCTGGGCTCAAGCGATCCTCCCACCTCAGCCTTGGAAGTAGCTGGGACTACAGATGCAGATGTGCCACTGCACCTGGCTAATATTTTTGATTTTTAGTAGAGATGAGGTCTTGGTGTATTGTCCAGGGTGGTCTTTTTTTTTGTCTTTTTTTTTTTTTGAGACGAGTCTCACTCTGTCGCCCAGCAGGTTGGAGTGCAGTGGCGCAATCTCAGCTCACTGCAACCTTCTCTTCCCGGGTTCAAGTGATTCTCCAGCCTTAGCCTCCAGAGTAGCTGGGATTACAGGCGCCTGTGACCAAGCCTGGCTAATTTATTTTTGGATTTTTAGTGGAGATGGGGTTTCGCCATGTTGGCCAGGCTGGTCTTGAACTCCTGATCTCAAGTGATCCTTCTGTCTTGGCCCCCTAAAGTGCTGGGATTGCAGGCGTGAGCCAGTGCACCTGCTGGCCTTGGGGGAAGGTTTTGCTGAGACCTGAATGAGGTGAAGGAGGAGGCTGGCCCAGGAGAAGAGGCCGGGAGGATAACGCTCATTCAGTGGTTTCAAGCTTGAGCTCACATCAGTGGCACCAGGGGCTGGTCAAACAAACTCTGGCCCCATCCCAGAATCTCTGATTCAGTGGGTCTGGTGGGCCCCAGGACCACACTTTGAGAACTAGTGCCCCCGGCCCTGAAGTGGGCATGAATTTGATGTGTTTGAGGAAGGGAAAGAATGAGTGAGTGAATAAATGAATGAATGAAATGAATTCTGGCCTCAGGGAGAGTGAGGACAGAGCAGCCACCTGCAGTGAGGGCTCAGGGCTGGTGAAGAGAAGGCCACCTTCCCTGTGGGTTGGCTCCCAGCCCATCCCGTCCCCATCCCCATCCCCATTCCGTCCCAGCCCCTGCCCTTCTCTCCAGCCACTTCCCAACATTGACGCGGAAGCTCCTCCATCGGCCCCTCTCACCTTCTTTCCAGGTACTCCAGGCTCACCCTGGGGGAGGCAATGGGGGGTTCAAGAGCAAGGTCAAAACCATAGGAATGTGGCCCGGACCCCGGACCTCTTGTTCCTCGGGTAGAAGTGGCACTGATGACCCGTGCCCAGGGCCAGCCCAGAGACCCCTGAATGCTTCGGAGAGCTGCGGTGGACAGTCTTGAATTCCACTTCTGAGCCACTCACTCCCAAGCTCAACGACCCTGGGCAAGGCACTGCTCTTGAAAGTGGAGAGGTGACTCCTGCCGTCTCAGAGGGTTTTGGAGGATGAGGCACTGGCTAAGCAAGCTCTTTCCCATCCTTCCTCTTCAGGCCAGAGGCTCCGTCTCCGTCAGCGAGGACCAGAGCCCACCTCCCCACCCACACCGTCCCCAAAGAGGGCGAAAATGAAAGAGCTGACATCTGCAGAGGCTGGACAAGCTAACACGGTGGGAAACCACGTCCACGTGAAAACCTGCACATGGACGCTGACATCAGCTTTACTCAAAACTGCCAAAACCTGGAAGCAGCCAACATGTCCTTCAGTGGGTGGGTGGGTAAATAAGCTGTGGCTTGTCATTCAATAAATAATAAACCCAGACAGGGACTGTCATTCCGTGCAGAAAGCAATGAGCTGTCAAGCCATGAAAAGACATGGATGAAAGGTCAATGTGTATTACTAAGTGAAAGAAGCCGATCTGAAAAGGCCACACACTGTCTGATTCCAACTAGATGACACCTGGGAAAGGCAAAACTATGGAGACAGTGAAGAGAGATCAGTGGTGGCCGGGCGCGGTGGCCCACGCCTGTAATCCCAGCACTTTGGGAGGCTGAGGTGGGTGGATCACCTGAGGTCAGAAGTTCGAGGCCATCCTGACCAACATGGTGAAACCCCATCTCTACTAAAAATACAAAATTAGCCAGGTGTGGTGGCGGACGCCTGTAATCCCAGCTACTTGACAGGCTGAAGCAGAAGAATCACTTGAAACCAGGAGGCGGAGGTTGCAGTGGGCTGAGACTGTGCCATTGCACTCCAGCCTGGGCAACAAGAGCGAGACTCCATCTCAAAAAAAAAGATAAAAGATCAGTGGTGTCAGGGGCTAGGGAGAACGAGGGATGAACAGGCAGAGAACAGAGAACGTTTAGGGCAGGGTAAATACTCCATGACACCACAGTGGTGGATACTTGTCAACACACATTTGTCCAAATCCAGAGTGCACCACAGCAAGAGTGAACCCTAACGTAAACGACGGCATCTGGGTGATGGTGATCTGTCCACACAAGCGAATCATCTGTAAAAAGTGGGGGATGTTCACAGCGGGGGAGGGGGATATGGAAACGCTGTACTTTCCATTTAGTTTTGTTGTGAAATAAAAACTGTTCTAAAAATAAAATCTATTTGGGCCAGGTACAGTGGCTTACACCTGTAATCCCAGCACTTTGGGAGGCCGAGGTGGGAGGATAACCTGAGGTCAGGAGTTCGAGACTAGCCTGGCCAACATGGTGAAACCCCGTTTCTCCTAAAAATACAGAAAATTATCTGGGCATGGTGGTGCACACCTGTTGTCCCTGCTACTCAGGAGGCTGAGGCAGGAGAATTGTTTGAACCCAGGAGGTGGCGGCTGCAGTGAGCTGTGATCGTGCCACTGCATTCCAGCCTAGGCGACAGTGAGACTCTGCCTCAAAAGAATAGAAAATAAAAAAAAAAAAAAAAAGGAAAATCTATTTGAAACCAAAAAGCTAACGTGTTTTATGATTCAACCCTCGCAACTCAGTGTGAAAAAGGCAGGAAAGGTTTACTATGCCTCCATTTAACAGGTGAGTAAACTGAGGCCCAGAGAGATGCAGTAACTTGACCATGGTCCAGGAATTTGATCTCCTGACCCTACTGCCTTGGCTTCACTAGGGGTAGGGGGAAGAGACAGGAGGTGGTGGTGGGGGAGTCCATCTCACCAGATTTGGGGAGGGGCATGGGGAATGAGGAGTACTCACCTTGGGCCCTGGGGGTCCCTTTGGGCCCTGGAACAAGAGAAGAGAAGGTGTTAAATGTCATACTGGAGGCTACTCCTGGGCCTGTCCTTCTTAGCATCCTGGCTTTGTAAAAGGTGACACCAATCCCAGAGAGCAGGAGGCTGGGCTGCCATCAGAAGCAGGCTGGAGCTGCCCACCCTGGGCCTGAATCCTCAAGCCTGGGACAGCTTCTGCATTAGGGCTCAGGTGGTGGCAAGTGGACCGCAGCCTCCGCACAGGAATGTGGAACTACTGGAATCCCCCTGGCTGGTGCCTCACCCAGCCATTTCCCCAGGGTGGGTGGAGGGGCCGGTGCACAGGGGTGCACACACATGCAGACATGTACATGCAGAGGTGCGTGCACACACACACATGTGTGCGTAACCCTGCTGTCGGCGTGTATGGGAAAGGGGCTTCCAGGTCTGGGAACCACGGTCCTACCAGCCCAGGCCTCTGGAATGCCCTGGATACTGACCATCTCGCCGTCTTGTCCGGGCTCTCCTTTGGGGCCCTGCAGAAGTGTGAGGGGACAGCAGTGAGGGAGGCAGATTGTCACATTGAACTGAGCCCAATTCTCAGGCCAGACCCCGGGCTGGGGCTGTAAGTACATTATCTTATTTCATTCTTGCCAAACCTGAAGAGCGAGTATCACTGTCCCCACTCCACAGATGAGAACGTTAGGCTGGGGAAGCCACTGGCCTGGTGTGACAAGTAATGGATGAGCCAACTGAGCAGCTGTCCTGGGGGAACCTGGCGGCAGTTTGGTGGGGAGATCCATCTGACTGGGGGGGAACCCTGGTGGCAGTTTGATGGTGGCGTGGGCTCCACACTGAAGGGAAGGACAGGCTGGGGTTTCTGGGTTAGGGAAACGGGTAGTAGGATGGGGCCTGGCCTCCAGACTTTGGAGACCCTGGGAGGAAAGCTGAGGCTGAGATACTAATGGGAAGCACGAGGGGCAGGGCTGATAAAGGTCTGCAGAGACAGTGTCCCCAGAAGGGTCTCAGGCTCAGGGTTGAGTCAGGATTGGGACTGGGATTACAACTAAGGTCAGCTTAGGGTCTCTGGGTCTGTTTGAGGTTAGAGTGGGTTGGGAGTCAGGGTTAGAGTCTGTAAGGTTCAGAGTTAGGGTCTGAATTGGGGGCGTAGAGCAGGATTTGGAAATGAGTTAGAGGTCAAGGTCTTCATTGGGATCAGAGACCCAGTTAGTGTTAGATTTAAGGCTGGAATGGGATTAAGGGTCTGGGTTGAGGTTAGGGTTGGGTTTGGGTCTGGGGTCAGGGTCAGGATCTGAATTGGGACTGGATCTTGGTTGGAGTTAAGTTTGGGCCCAGGTTCAGTGTCTGGATTGGGGTTAAGGATGGTGTGGGGTCTGCACTAGAGATGGGGATGGGGATGGGGCTGGCTCTGGAATCAGGATTTGGGGTTTTGGTCAAGTCCTGGGTGGCCCAACTCCATGCCCTCTCTTACCGCTGGGCCTTGTGCTCCCCTGGGGCCATCTTTCCCAGTGTCGCCAGGAGGGCCCCGGGCCCCAGGAGGTCCAGGGGGCCCTGGAGGCCCAGCAGCCCCATCTTGTCCTTGGTCCCCCTGAAAGAGATGGGGCTTGGCATGACTCTGAGGGGGAGGGGGTCCAGCCTCCAGAGAGAGGCTCCCTCAGATGGGCAGCCCCATGCCATCCCCTTCCCCAGCCCTTAGGCAGGCTCAAAGGGGAGGGCTTTGTTATTGGGCCTCTTGCCACTTATTGGGAGCTGCATGAAGGAACAGGTCCCCATACCTTGGTGTAAGAGGCCCTACCGGACCTTTTACACGCCAAGGAATGTGCCAGCTCTCCAGCACCTGAAGCCCAGATCCAGTGTTTAGGAGAGAGATGGCACACGCTGCATGTGGGAGAAGGCACGTGTGTCCAGCTGCCCCCTCTTCTTTCTAGAATGGGGTCTGAGTGTCTCCTGAAGGATCTTCCTGGTTGGTCAACGCCCACTTCATTTTAAGTATGGAGGGGCACTCTTGGGCATTTATCCTTGTTCACAGCTGCTTTATTAGTAACAGCCCCAAACTGGAAACTAATCCAAAAGTCCTTTGGTAGGTGGAAGGTTAAGGAGCTGGGGTACATCCACATCATGGAACACAACTCAGCAATCAACCCAAAGGAACAGACCACGACACATGCAACACCTCAGATGCATCTCAGGAGAATTATGCCGAGTGAAAAAAGTCCATCTCAAAAGCTTAATACTGTGTGGTTGTATCTACGTAACACTCTTGAAATGGCAACATTATAGAGATGGAGAGCTGATAATAGTTGCCAGACGTTAGGGATGGGGGGATGAAGGTGATTGTAACTACAAAAGAACAGCATGAGGGACCTTTGTGTGCTTACACAAATCGACAGGTGTGTTAAAATTGCACAGAACTAAACCCACAAACGAGTGTGTGTACAGCTGGGGGCATCTGAGTAAGGTTGGTGGATTGTATCAATGTCAATTTCCTGTTGTGAGATTGTACTATAGAGATGCAAGATGTCACCATTGGGGGAGACTGGATGAAGGGTACACAGGTGTTTTTCACTGCAATTACATGTAAATCTACAATTATCTCAAAATAAAAGTAAAAAAAAAAAAAGGATGATGAAGGGCCACACAGTTTGTCTCATGCAGCACTAAATCCCCAACTTTAGAACTTGATGTTAGTACTGGGTCAGACCTCAGGCAGCCAGAGCCCCACCTCATGGCCCAACCCGAGAGGAAGGAAGATCACTGTGACAGGCTCCTAGCCGCTGCCCCAGCAGTGCCCACCCTGCACTGGCACAGGGTGGATCCACAGGAATGGAGTACACCCAGGTCATGGTGCCAGTGGCTCCCAACCTTCTTGTAACAAAGAAAGGAAGACCTAGCACTGAGCTAGCAAGAATACCCTGAAGATTTTTTTTTTTTTTTAAGACACAGTCTCTCGCTCTGTCGCCCAGGCTGGAGTGCAGTGGCACACTCTTGGCTCACTGCAACCTCCACCTCCCGGGTTCAAGCGATTCTCCTGCCTCAGCCTCCCGAGTAGGTGGGATTATTATTATTATTACTATTATTTGTATTTTTAGTACAGACGGGGTTTCACCATGTTGGCCAGGCTGGTTTCGAACTCCTGACCTCAAGTGATCTGCCCACCTTGGCCTCCCAAAGTGCTGGGATTACAGGCGTGAGCCACCGCACCTGGCCGAAGATGATCTTATTCAGCCTTTGTGATGAGTCAGCCAGTTCACTGTTATTGTCCCATTTTACATATGGAATGGCTGGGGTGGGGGATCATTTGCCCAGGGTTACAGAGCTAGGGAAGGTGGAGCCTCCTCTCACTGCCAAGGCATGTGGTCCCTTTGAGACACTTCTTTTCATCCACAGATGTTCCCTGAACTGAAATAGCTCACCTCTCTAGCAAACTGCACTTAACACAAATTCACTTGCTTTCCCAATTAAAAAATCAGCAGAAGTTCTCAACACTTGCCACTCAGGTCTTCCCCTCGCTCTGGCAGGGCCAGGGTCCTGGTCAAAATGTTATAGCTCCAGCCAAACGGAAAGAAAACTGACAGTTTGGTTAGGTCACCAGGCACGGGTGGTGATGGTGGCAGGTGATTCCTGTTTTAATTTGCACTGAAGCAGGAAGAATTTGAAGACACCCCCTTAGCTCCCTGCTGTTCCTTTTACAAAGGGCCTCAGGCTGGGAACTACTGGCCTGCACTCTACTTGTTAAGGCAGAAAATGGGCCTGACACTGGAGCAGATCCTGGGAGAGGTTCTTAGGCTCCTTTCCGGCCAGCCCGCCTGCTCCTCCCTCAGGGATTGGATGGCTGAGGTCTAACCCTGCAAACGTGGGGTGAGTTGGGGGTAACACAGCAAGTCATCAGGCCCAGACCCCCACTCAGCCAGTCTACCTTGAGGATCCGGCGATTGTACAGGTGATGGTCTCTACTTATAAAGCCCGGATTGAGCCGTGGGAAAACCATCTAGTCAGCAGATAGGTTGTGTGGTCAGAAAGGCAGGAAGGTGATTTGAAAAACCCACAAGGCTTTTTGAAACCTGGAGGCAAAGCCACTTAACCAAGCCCAGAGAAAGGCAGTTAGGTGATCAGGTGTGCAGACTCCTTCTCCAAGGATGGCCGCTTACCAGCTGAGCGCCCACCAGCATCCACGCCACCTGCGGCCATGTGACGGCGCCATCACCCGGGGCTCCCGGCCTGGCTGCCTACAACCTCCTGAGAGCCTAACCCTAACGCAGGGGCCATAAGAGATAATGGCAATTGGAGTCTTAAGCCACTGCTTTTTAATTTTTTTTTTTGGAGACAGAGTCTCGCTCTGTCATCCAGGCTGCAGTGCTGTGGTGCCATTTCGTCTCACTGCAACCTCCGCCTCCCGGGTTCAAGCAATTCTCTTGCCTCAGCCCCTCGAGTAGCTGGGACCACAGGCGTGCGCCTCCACACCCAGCTGATTTTTGTATTTTTAGTAGAGATGGGGTTTCACCATGTTGGTCAGGCTGGTCTCAAACTCCTGACCTCAAGTTATCCACCTGCCTCGACCTCCCAAAGTGCTAGGATTACAGGCATGAGCCGCCTCGCCCGGCCATTAAGCCACTAAACTTTGTGCGTGTGTTGGGGGGTGGTGTTCCCAATGACTGGGACACTGGGACCATAGGGAGGGTATCCATGAGGAGGGTTGGGGGATTGGGAGGAGATCCACTCTTCATGACCTCTGGGCCTCAGGACTTCTAGTCTGCTGAAGAGAGGGCATCCCCTTTTGGAATATCAGCTCCACACACCCACCAGGAGGCAAGCAGAAGGATTTTTTCTCAGCAGCTAAAACTCAGCACGAGCGCCCTTTCTTTGACTGCAGAGCAATCTCACCAGCTTTATGTGGCTGGCACAGAGCAGCTGTGTCCGTAGGGCTTGGCCTGGCCAGCCCCCTTCCCTGCTCCTGCTCACAGCTCAGGGCCGCGGAGGTGCAGAGCAGGCACCCGGCCAGCCCTAACCACAAGCTGCAGCCCCGCTCTCTGCACTGCCGCTCCCTGCACTGCCGCTCCCACTACCTTTTCATTCCCATAACAATGTCTTGGTTGTTCTTCTTCACAGTTGAAGAAACTGAGTCTCAGAGAGCAAAGTGACTTGTTCAGGGTCACTCAGCTGGCAGGTGGCAGAGCTGAGCTTTGAGCTCAGTTCTGCTGACCCTAGAGCCTTCCCTCTTTTTGGGGTGCCAGCTGTCCTCAGGATGCTGTCTCCAGTCTGGGGTCACATGCCAGCCCCACTGTCCACCACCCACAGTGGTAAGCATGGAGACCTGGCCATCTTCCAGAGACACTCCACCTGCACAAGAGGGGCAGCCCCACAACCCAGGTCCCTCGGGGCTTCCACCGGTGCTATGGGTGGGGAAGAGGCCTCTTGGCCTCTTTCTGTGATGAGCTGCAGGGAGCTAGGACCCACAAGCAGCGCCAGTTATGCCTCATTATTACACAAAACAGACCATGTGGGCAGTGAGGGACGTCATTGCTTGGTTCTTACCCGGGGGCCAAAGTCGCCTGGTGCACCCTGGGAACAAAAGACAGGGAGAGGCGTCACCACTGCTTTCATCGTTTCTTCACATTTCCCGTCGGGCATCTGTGCCCAGTGCTTCACAGACATGGTATGACTTAATTCCAACAAAAACAGCAGGCAGGCCCTATTTTTATTTCCATTTCCAATGAGGAAGCAGACACAATGAGGCCACTTAACCTGCTCAAGGTCACACAGCTAGCAGATCCAGGGCTTGAAGGCAGGTGTTCCCTTATCTAGGGGGCAGCCCCAGCCATTCGACACCCCGAATATTGTGGATTAGAGACAGCCCCTCCCACTGTGTTCTCTGGAAGGGACGGTAATGAGTAAATGTTGCTTTACACGGCCAAGTTTTGGGGCAGTGCATTAAGCAGCAGTAGACACCAAGACACCAGTTCTCTCTGGTTTCAAAGCCCCTGATGGAATCACTTCTACGACACGGTGGCATCAGCCAAGGCCGGTGGGAAGGTAATCAGGACACCTGCCAACTGCACTAGTCTCTCATCATTGACAAGAACATTGAGACCATGACCTTGTGCAATCTCTCTTGGGGCTCTGTGAGACTGGTCTTAATTTACAGGTGGGGAAACTGAGGCCCACAGAGCCCGGCAACTTGGCCAAGGCCACACAGTTGGTGGTGGAGCTGGAATGCAAAGCCGAGGTTCTGAACACCAGCTCCCATGCCTCCCCACGGCTCCCGCAGCCCAGGTGGTTGGGCGGGAACCCTGCCTGCCTGGCCTGAGCGGCCGAATCACAGCAGGGCCCATCTGCAGATCCCACTTCCCATTTCCAAATTCCGGGTCGGGGGTGACATGGTCCAGCTGTGGGAGCACCCAACTGGCCCTGGCACACCTAGGCCTGCTCTGGTCCCTCCCCTGATTTTACTGTGGGTAACACAGGTCTCTTCTGTTTCCTTCTGAGACACTTGGTCCCTGTTTTCTCGGGGGCTTTAGTGCCTGATGCCAGGGAAGCCTTCCTCCTAAGGGGCTGCAGAGATAGCTGTCCGCCTTGTCTTCCTGAGGGGTGTCCTCCCCACAGAGAATACCATTAACAGTCATGGTTCAATCCCCCAGCCCTCCTGGCACCGCCCCCTTCACCAAGAAGTCCTCTGGACACTTGTCATTCTGGGAACACTGGGCCTCTGAGTTTGGTTATGCTTTGGTCCCAGAAGAACTCAAGACTCAACTCTCCGGGCAGGCCGTATTGTCAAAAGTAAGCCTTGCAACCATTTTAGAAGGTAGGCACTGCGATTCCCACTCTACAGATGGGGAAACTGAGGCTCCAGGAGGGGCTGTGACGTGCTCAAGGGCACACTGGAACTGGGGTTCGGAGGCAGGTTTCTGGGATTTTTCCCCTGCCTACCGCATCTGCACAGCCTGTGGCATCACTTACCTTTTCCCCTTTCGGGCCTGGAAGTCCCTGGAGAAGGAAAGTGGAGAAAGAACAGGCTTGAGTGAGGGGCCTAGGCTGGCTCCCCTTCTGGCTTCCCTATACCTCTGAGGGCAGAAGGGCCCATGATGCTGAGCAGAACTGTGGGCGGCTGAGTGGAAAATTACACACGAGCTGTCAGCCCTCAATGGGAGCTGCCCTGGCTGGCCCAAGGAAGCTCCACACCTCAGTCCTCAGCATGAGGGATATGGGGGAATTGGGGGTGACCAGCAAGGGCCCACTGGCATCCTCGCAGCAGAGAAAGGGGCACATGCACTGGCCACTCCTCCCAGAGAACACACATGATCGGTCCCCCACTGCTCAGCATCCACCCTGTCGTTGTCAGTGGGAGACCACTGCCCCCAAGCCATCTTTCTGGAATCTGAGAAGCAGGCAGTAGACAGAGATTCTATCTCCAGAGGCATTCTCTTCTTCTTTTTCCTTTCTTATTTCTTAAAAAAAAAAAAAAAAAAAAAAAAAAAAAAAGCATTCTCTTCTTTAATGGTAGCAGCTCCTTGGAGTATGGGCTCCATCTGTCCATCCCTGTATGAGTCATCCATCCAGCCAGCCATCCATCCATCCACCCATCCACCCACCCATCCATCCATCCATCCATCCATCCACCCACCCACCCATCCACCTACCCATCCATCCATCCATCCATCCATCCATCCATCCATCCACCCATCCATCCATCCACCCATCCACCTACCCATCCATCCACCCACCCACCCATCCATCAATCCATTTATCCATCCATTCATCCACCCACCCACTCACCAATCCATTTATCCATCCATCCATTCATCCACCCACCCACTCACCAATCCATTCATCCATCCATCCACCCGTTCAACTACTATCCATCCATCCAGCCAGCCAGCCAGCCAGCCAGCCACCCACCTACCCATCCACTATCCATCCAACCACCCACCAATCCATCCATCCATCTATCCAGTCAGCATCCATCCATCCATCCATCTATATATCTATCGACTTACCCATCCATCCATCCACCTCAAATTACTTATTTAATTGTGCTTATGTCTCCCTGCATGTTTTGCTCATCTGCTGAGGCTCCTGGCCTGGATGTTGAGAACTCAGCTTGATGCCCACCAGGGCAGTCTTGAGAATGTAGCGAGGACACTGTGCCTGTGGTTGCTGGGAGGGTCTCGCATGCTTTGAGGGCCGACTAGACCCCAGGGACTGTGCCGTCCACAGTTCTCCATAGGTCCACAGCATCCCTATGAGAGAGGGGTTCACGTGCCCACTTGACAGACAAGAAGCCTCAGGCTTGGGAGGTGAGGAGGCCTCCCTTGGTCACCGTCAGCAGGCAGTGGAGCTAGATTTGAACTCAAGTCTGACACCCAAAAGGCTTCTCTCTGTGCTGAACCAAGTTCCAGTGGCTGCTTCCCTCCAGTGCCTGATGGTCACTCCTAGCCCCACAGTGGCAGCCCCAGCCCAGGACCCCCTGGAATTGCCCTGTCATCACTTACGGGCTTGCCATCCAAACCCAGGGGTCCCTGGAAAATGAGAGAGAGAGAACACAGGTTACACACGGGGATGACACGTCCTCCATATCTTATGACCCAGGTGCATTATTCAGTGACAAGAACACACACAGCCTATGGGAGCCCCGGGTCCGGGTTCAGTCCATGTGGCCTGGGGCTGTGGGAGGGGGAGGCATCTGTGTGTTGCCTGCTGCCCAGAATCCCCTCCTCTGACAAAAGAGCCCAGTTCTTCTCTAAAGACCACCCCCCATCTCAACCCATGGGGTCTGGGTGGGCTGCTGGGGTGGGCACGTGACCGCATGCCCTCTGCCAGGGTGACGGGGTCAGCGATGAGCCTGGGATCCAAGGCGAGCCATGAGCATCTTGCCTGGGACTTAATAGTGGGGCTTTAGGGGCTTTCTTCTGATGGGGCTAAGCCTGGAGCAGCTCCCAGGGACCACCACATGGCTTGAGAATAAGCCAACAGGGAGGAAAGCAGAGCTGAGAGACAGAGAGAAAGACAGGGTCGAGGACCTGAAGCTGAAACTACCCCTGCACACATCAGTTTGAGAGCTAATCAATACTTTTGTTTTGCCTTCATTAAGCCAGCTTGAATTGAGCTCCTGTCATTTTTAACTGGCAGAGTCTTGAAGGCTCTTTGAGCTTCCCACATTGCTGCAGCCTTTGCAGACAACAGTAAAGCCGGAGAGAAGCCGAATCACACCAGGGTGGGTCCAGAGAGTGGGGGCACTCAGGGACCTCCAGGCCCGCTGCAGAGTCTGCAGAGGGCCAGCTGCACAGCAGCCCGTGCCAGACACCCCTTCCCCTGTCCACCTACCACCCACTCAACAAAGCCTCGCCTAGCTCCCCTCCATGTGGGAGTGGGGAGGAATCCAGCTGGCTGGGACGCTGGGACCAGGGCCGCCTGGTCTCTGTCAGCCGCCTCTTCCTCCCCACATCTGTCCCCTCACCCCCACATACACTTCACTCTTGGCCGCAGCAACAACGCACACAGCTCCACACTTCTGAACCTTTGCACACACTGTCCACCTGCTGGGCACATCCTTCCCTTCTTTGTACATCTTCAGCTCAGTTACCTCCTCTTCCAGGAAGCCTTCTAGGGTTTTCTCCTTCCCAGAGTCAGGCCATCTGTCCCTGTTCCCACCACATATATTCTGTCGCATGTGACATGACCTGTTGTTAATGTGGGGTCTGCACAACTCTTCCCTGTAGAGTCAGGAAAAGGGTCTAATCCCTGTGCC
Organism: Pongo abelii; assembly: GCF_028885655.2. Taxonomy (NCBI): domain Eukaryota; kingdom Metazoa; phylum Chordata; class Mammalia; order Primates; family Hominidae; genus Pongo; species Pongo abelii. Next base: position 187,040,992 of record NC_071989.2, read on the forward strand.
TCTGGTATTGGATGGGGCCTGGCAGGCAGCATGTGCCCGGAAAACGTGTGCGAAGTCAAACCAAGGAAGTACGGCAAGAATGATAATGCTGCAACCGCACGCACTGCATAGCAGAAAGGGAAGGTGGAGAGGTGGAGGCTCTGCCAGCTACTAGCCGGGAGGGCGCATTGTGGGGACAGTAACGTTGGGGTATTTGGACCTAACAAGTGTGTGTGTGGCGGGGGGGAGGGCCCTGTAAGCAAAAGAGAGCAGCCTGGCCAAGGCAGGATGGGGGACCCTGTAGGCGGCGGAGGAGCAGAGGGGCTGCGCTGACCTCAGTGCCTCTCATCGGTCCCCGACCGGCGGCCTTCGCGCAGCCTTCGCTCAGGCTGTCCCTGCCTCTCTGGGCTTCCGCTGGCTGAGGACGGACTCCCGGGCCCAGCATCAGGGTCCTCCCTGGCTAGGGCCAGCTTCAGCCATTTGGTCACTCTGCGCCCCTGTCCGTCCCCGAGCTCTCTGGCTTCTTTTCCATCTTCATCCCTCGGCTCTCTGTTCCCTCTGCCGAAGTGCCTTCCCTGCGTCTCCAGCTGGTAGGAGGCAGCTCGTCCCCCGGGACAGCCTCCTGCTCTGGGAAGACTTTCCTGGCCTCTGGTTCTGGACACAGCTGGGAGCTGGCCTCGTGCCTGCCAGGTAGGAGGTAAGCTGCTGGCTTCCCTAGCTCAACCTCCAGACTGCCTTGTGTGCAGATGGCCCCTCTGCCCATTCCCAGATGGTGTGAGAGTGGCCACTCCATGTGGGGCTGGCGGCCAGGGCCTTGCTGGCGGCAGGAAACCAGGCAGTTCTAGAAATTGGTGTCAAAGTGCTTCTGGCCACCAGTCTCGTGGTTGCTGAGGGTTTGGCCATCAGAGTGATGGCCTGGGGACAGCTGGGGTCCCAGGAGAGTGGGAGTGGGGCTATTCCAAAGTCTTGGGGATTCAGGCCCTGGGGGCCCCAGGTCAGGGCCTCAGCCCCCACCACAGGCACAGTTCTAGTCCTTGCCATGGGCCTCCCAGGAGCTGCCCTAGCTGGACAGTGTCCTCTTGCCAGTTCCCGGCTGTCCTGATCCCGGGGTCCACACCCCCAGGCCTTCTGCCCTCGGTAGTACACTAAATTTGGCCCTGCCCCTTGTCCCCCTACCCCCCGACCCAGGCCCTGCTGGGTGTCCTCAAGGTCACGTCCCACTAGGCATCCCCACCCTGGACTCCTCCCCCAGAGGAGTGGCATGGGCGCCAGTCCTTCCTGGGGTCTCTTCAAGGAGCTCTTCACGGCCCCCACTCAGTCTCAATCACAATCACAGCAACCCTGTACGGTGCGTGTCATCATCCCCATCTTACGGAGAGGGAAACTGAGGCCCACTGAGGGGAAGACCTTGCCTAGGGCCATGCAGCTGGAGAGGTCTGGGCCCTGGGTCTCCATCCTGTCTGCACTGCAGGCCCCTGCCGCGGTGCTGTCTGGCCTCCCGGCCACTCTCTCCTGCTCCAGGCCTTGCAGACCTCTGTTAAATCCTCCCTGCTCCCAAGGCCCCCTGGATGTGAAGCACGCAGAGCCACAGGGCTCTGCCTTTCCAGAAGTGCCCGTGGAAGGGAGCCCAGGCTGTCCCCTTGGCCTCAACCCCAGAGGGAGCATCTCAGTGCTGTCGGCTGTTTCTGGAAGTGTCCACCGACTGGACCTTATTATGGCCGCAGGCCTCCTGCCTCCTGAGCTGGACGCTGCCCTCTGTCAAGCTAGGACTGTTCCTGGGGGGTCACTGATGGTGCAGACTTTGGTCCCTGAGGCTTCTTTCTGATGTGTGAGAAGCCCCGTCCGTGACAGAAAACCAATTTTCACACTAAAGGCCCTGCCTGTATTTGTGATCACAGAGCTCTGGGAGTTTTTACAAGTGAATTCAGTTTGTAGCTTCCCAATAGAGGCAGAGGGTGCAGTGTGCACAGTGCTCTTGGGAGCCCCCACCAAGGGCTGAAGGGAAGTTAATTCCAATTCTCGGAAGCCGAGCTGGTGCCTGCACCGGCACTGAAGCTCCCTGTGTGAAAACTGACAGAGCAGACGGGGCTGGGCCAGCCCCTGGGACACAGCCGACCCACAGCTAGGATGACACGTGGGCAAGAAAGCTGTCCCTAGGCCCCCGAGCTCTCTGTGTGGGGCAGTGGCTGACCTTGGAGAAGCTGCTGGGTGGGTGCGGTCACTGAGGACGGGACTCCGAGGTGGGCCGGGAAGGAACAGCCTGGCTGTGGAGTCAGATGCACCTGCCTGGCTTGGGGATGTGATTCTGACCTCCCCTCCTGTCCTGGGGAAGTTGGGCCTGCCCTCTGGGCCGGAGGACCCTGGGCTGTGAACCTCCAGGGGATGGACCCTGCCCACAGTTACGCTACCGAATGCCCTTCCCAAACTGGTGTCCCATAGCACACTGCCCTGCAGGGTGCCAACAGGCTTGCCTGGAGACAGGGATTCCACGGTTGAGTAAGTTTGAGAAACACTGGGTCACACTCTGCGGAACAGGTTTCTTTCCTGCAGGGCTGTCTGAGCCGTCATTTTACTTTGTGGGTCTTTCAAAGGACAGTGCTCCTTCCACCCCTGCAATGCGCTCAGTGGACTCAGCCTCAATGCACTCAGTGCCTGGCTGAGTCATAGCAAAGCAACTGAGGCGTGAGGCTGTGCAGATCATCTACAAACCAGGTGTTTCTACTGGTGGAGCGGGGGCTGAGCCCGGCTCTGGGTGCTGTTGAGAGGAGGACAAGCGCCTCAGGGAAGGGCCTGGGGCTGGTCTGAATGGCGCCAACGAATGCGTGGGGTGGGGGACGTGGTCAGGCTGCACAAAGGCATGGCAGGGCAAGTGTCCAAGTGTCTAAGCCCCAGGGAAGTCCTTCTGAGCAGAACGAGGGCTGTTCTGAGCAGCTGGGCGGTCTGGAAGGGCAGAGCCCCAGGCTGGGTGGGGGCATGCCTTGGGTGGTGGTTGGCGGGGGCGGGGGGGTCTCTCCTATCCAGGCAGCCCTCCCCTGCCCCAGACAATAGGGCACCGGCCATGAGCTGCCCCGTTCCTCTCCCAGCATCTCCTACAGAAGGAGTGGGAAGGAAAGTAGCTCAGGGAGGTTTACCACCAGCTCACAGAGCGAAGGCCAGGGCTCAGCCTTGCAGGGCCCAGGTTCAAATCCCTCCTCTGAGCCTCAGCTTCCTCAGCTATGGATGCCACAGCACTGTGCCTGGAGATACTCATGACCGTCCAGCTCGCTCCCCTGCCTGATCAAAGCCCTTGAATCCACCAGAGGTTTTCAATGCCTTCTGCCCTCTGAGAAACCCCACAGCTGTTTACAAGCCTTGGTTCTGCTTTAAATCACTCTTTCCCCGTGGAGATCAGCCGGGCTCCAGGATGTTTCCGGATGTGTGAGAAACAAACAAAGCTCTGGGTTGCACATGAGCAGCAGGCCAGGCAGCCAGCTGTCCTGGGACCCCGGATGGGCAGCCCTCCCCCAGCCCTGGTGCTGCCTCAGTCTCTTGCCTTGCTCAGGGACCGGGGTGTCCCTGAACCTCAGTTTCCTCATTTGTGAAAGGCAGGTCATGCCATTCTCCTCTCAAACAACAAGTTCAAATTGGGTCCCAGGTCAGTGGCCTTTGTTTCCCAGACCACTGCAAGATGCGAGGCCCCACGGGCAAGCAGACACTGGATTAGGGTTTGCCCTGGCCCTGGGGGACCGTGCTGGGAGCAACCGATGTGTGGCCTTCCAAGAGGCCAGCAGCAGGACCCCGGACGGTGCCGCCGGCTCTGCCACCTGTGAAGCTGAGGCTTTGCTCTCTCCCTCCCTCGGCCTGTTGCGTATTTCCTAAGCCGGGTTCACAGAGCCATCTTTTGATGCATATTAACAAGTGTTGAAACCATCCCTATAAATGTTATAAAGTTAATTAGGGAAGAAGGGAGGGGGAGGAACAAAAATAAACTAAGCTTGCGGCACACTCAGCATCATCATGAGGTTAGCGTGCTCCCTGACCCCTTCTCGGAACTGTTTTCCTGCTGCCTCAGAATCGCACAGGTTCTCTTACAGGGTCATGGTTCCCCTTAACTGCTCTGTAGATACCAATTTGAACGTAAAAAACTACCTTTTCCCTACTCTTTCAGAGCCTGCACACCAGTGAAACTACAAAGTCAGCTGGTCTGAAGGATCCCACGGGAGCTGATTCACCAGAGTGCAGTCTCCACATCCTGCTGATTTCAGTCCCCTGGCCCTGACTGATCAATGACCCCAATTTTCCAGCCCCTCACCCTCCATGACCCCCTTAAACACCCTGGCCCAGAACTCCTCGGGGGGATGGATTTGAGGGTCTCCTCCATCTCCTTGCTGGATGCCCTGCAATCATTAAACTCCTTCTCTGCAGCAAACCCTGCTGTCTCAGTGTAATTGGCCTGGTACTAACGCAGCGGGCATTTGAAACTGGTGGTCCTATAACCGTGTGGCTAAAGAGGGGAGGTTTCCTGGTGAAGTACATTCGGGATGTGCCTCCACCCCTGGAGTGTCTTGATGCTCATCTGCCAGGAAAAGCCTGTGCTGACCTTCTTGCTCTATGTTAGGGAAAGGTCCAGGGCTGGCCCTCCTGGCTGTGGCCCATCCCTCCTCAAGATCGGCTCCAGCATCTGCTGAACTGAACCAAACAAATAAACTGGCCACGTTTAGATGCAGACAGGAGTAAATGCTCAAATTGGCCAGAGCTGGGTGCCTGTCTTGTTTTTTGGCTGTAATTAATGCTGACGGCTCCTGTCAGGGAATGGAGCCCTCAAAATGCACGAGGACAAGGCCCCTGGAAGAAGGGCTTACCAGGATTATCAGGCCAGGGCCTCGTAATTATGCCCCAGATGTTGACAATTCATCAAATTACAAGGCTGGTGGGGCCTGAGGTCCCAGCCTGGGAAGTGCACATTCCTGTGTGAAGGTTCCCTGAGCCTCCTCCCAGCTCTCATTAGAGCCAGCTGGTGGATGAGGGGTGGGTGGGCAGCCCCCTTCAGGGCGGGTCAGCACCATATGGTTCTGATTTCTCAGCCTAGGCTCTTTGTACACACATGGGCTGCAGCAAGACTGTCCAGGGCTGAGCAATTTCCCAAACTCAAATTCTCTGTGCTAGGGAAAGGAAGAAAAGACCCTCAAAGTTAGGTTCAGCCCAGCTGTTGCTGGTGCCCTGAGGGTGGCAAAACGTTCCTCCTGGAGCACTTCTTCCTGGGACCTAGGGCATTTTGTACAGTGGGCTCTGTAGGGATCTATGCACCTCAACTCAGCAAACCATAGGAGCTTCAGCTGGGTGGGGTCCCAAGACCTTGCACCAAGGTCAGAGACTTGCCCCTCACGTGCTCCTTGGCCTTGCTTGGGCTGCTGCCCTCTGTGCTGCTCATCTGTAATGTGAGGGGCTGGAACTGGGCAATGTCTTTCCTGGAGCCAGGTTTTATTTGATCCGTGCAGTTAAAAGAACCCAGACTGGGCATAACGGCTCATGCCTGTAATCCCAGCACTTTGGAAGGTCAATGTAGGAGGATTACTTGGGCTCAGGAGTTTAAGACCAGCCTGGGCAACATAGTGAGACCCCATCTCCAAAAAAAAAAAAAAAAAAAAAAGTTGGGTGTGGTGGCACATGCCTGTAGTTCTAGCTACTCAGGAAGCTGAGGCAGGAGGATTGCTTAAACCCTGGAGGTTGAAGCTGCAGTGAGCTATGATGGCACCACTACACTCCGGCCTGGGTGACAGAGCGAGACTTTGTCTCAAACAAACAAAAAAACAAAGAACCCCAAACCAAATGAATTAGTCACATTTAAAAATTGTAACCTTTTACATAAATGTCCAGAGTTTGGGCTTTTCTTGAAAAGCTGGGAGATCTCGCAGACCCTGGCCCACAGGCTCCACCCTTCCTTCTGGTCTCACACCTAGACCGCCGCCCATGGCGAGGTGACTCGCCAGCTCTGCAGGGCATCTGATTTGTAACCCTTGGCCTAGAAAGTCTCCCAGCGCCCTTTCGGCTCTACGATGCTGTGGGCTGTGAAACCGGCTGGCTTCTATTTTGGGGAGAGGGCCTGCTCAGTGATGCCCGAGTGTGCTGGAAGTAATTACACGTACGTCCACGTCACACATCACGGCTAGCAGAGGCGGTGTTTACAGCACTGTGCCTTTGAACCGATCCCAAAATACCTGCTGAAATGACACATTTGCCCATGACTGGTGGGGAGAGACATGATTACCCTGTCAGGTATCAGAAAATACTGTTCCTCATTAGGGTGGCAGAGAGGAAAGAGCTTGACCCCGGTGGGGTGAGGGAGGATGGAGGACGGGACCGGCGGGCTGGGATGTGTCTGACTGAGCTGCCCGGGTCACCAGCTCAGGCACAGCGGGCTGTTCTGGTGGAAGGAAGTCTGGGGGAACACACCATCAGCTCATTTTGGTGCTAGCCATGGATGGGGTGGAAATCTGGAGTAGGGAGCAGCAGCTGACCGGAAGTGTGACCGTCACAGAAGCGTGACCGATATAGCATGGCCAAACTCTACGAGGCAGTCTAGAGGGAGACAGCGTGACCAGGACAGCTCGCAGCAGACACTGAAGCTGCAGTCACTCTGCCTCGCCCTGTGGCCCCTGGACCACGCCCAGGCCAAGCTCTGCCCTCCTGCCCCACCCTTGGGGCATGGTTGGTTTCCCAGCCTCCCTGAGAGTTGCCCCCTAGGCTGTGGGGTGGGCCTTCCTTGGTTTCCACAGACAATTGTCACCCACTGGTAAAGAATTGGTTGAAACCCTTAAAAATGCAAAGGTTTTTTATAGAGTTTGTATTTCCAACTTCTCTGGAAATGTTGGAAGATGTGGTAGTGGTGACTGCATGTGCGGAACTGCACCCCGATGAGGCGGGTGTCCCCGATTCACCCCGGGCCCTGGTGTTTTCTCTGCTCTCCTGTGCCCAACCAGCCTCACCTATTTTCTCACCTGCCGGCCGCTGCAAGCATCAGTGAGCCCGTGAGCCTGCAATTCTAGCTCAGGTCCATCTCTCCAGTCCTCCCACCCTCCCGGGCCAGCCTTCGCCAGGCTACCTGCCTCCTGCCCCACATACCCATCCTTCCTGCACAGTGAAGGAGCAGGGCACATCCTGATGATGATGTCCTGCCCCGTAGACCTTGGAGTGAGCTGCTGAATTTCCCTGGAGCCCGTTTCCTCCTCTGAAAACTGAGTGTGTTGCGGACGGAATGGCTCCCTGGATCTGGGCTCACAGTGGGCAGCAGAGGAAGGGTGGGTTGATGAGAGTAGCTGTGATGTACTGGGCCAGCCCTGGGGCAAATGAAGCCAGGGGACAGAGTGGAGCTGAAGCAATGTGGGCCCTTCCCTCCCTATCTAGATGTCACTGGCCCTGACCACAGGCCGGCCAGGCAGGAGCCTCATCATCCCCATTTCACAGACGAAGATCTGGAGCTCAGAGAGGCCAGGACACCAGCCCAAAGCTTTGCTCGAGCCCTGTGCCCTTCCTGCTGACTGCCCCTCCTCTGGCTGCTGTAGCACCTGGCACACCCTCATCCACTGCCCTCAGAGCAAAGCTGTATCCCTGGCCTGGCATTCAAGGACAACATCTTCCTCCTGAGCACCTCCTTCCAGACTCATGTGTCACCTCCTCTGAGAAGGCTTCCTCAGCTCCCGCCCCCTCCAGTTTCTCACTTATGGACTCATTGCTCTGTCTTCCTGCCACCTCTCCTCTCACAATGCCCAGCCACAAGGTTCCAGTGCCCACCACAGATGCCCTTCCTGACCGGAGGATGTGCAGCCTTGGGCTTGCACACCCCCGGTGATGTGGAACTCACTGCTCCCCGGGCAGACTGAGGGCTTTGCAAAGATTTTGTTTAAGGCTGGTCCTTCTCAGGCTAGACCCTCCACCTTGCAGAGCCTGATTCAATTGTGCCCAGAACCTCCACGTGGCTGGGAAGACGAGGCCTCAGGCTCCAGCCCGCAGAGGGCTCTCAGCTTGGCTGGGTGGGGCCGTAGGCCCCTTTGTCCAGCGACCCGGGGTGGAACTCCAGAGTGGACAAGAGATGGCCAATTCCTCAAGGCTGGCTGCTCCAGGGCCACAGGCTTCTCACCTCCCCCTACACCCTTACCATCCCGGCCCATCTTGGGTGCACCCTCTCTCTGGATATTCCCCTGAAACTCCCCACTTATCAGCATCCTCTTCACCTTCTGACTTTGACTCACACCTCCCTTCCTCAAGGCGGTGCCCCTGACCCCCACCAGGCCAGGTCTGGGTTACAGGAGCTCCGCTTCCTAGCCCTGGCCACGAGACATAGTGAAGCTGGAATTTGTGGGAGTTTTTTGTTCTGTCTCCCACTCAACCACAGGCTCCAAGTGGGGAGGGACCCCTGGATGTGTTTCCTGCTACTGTATCCCAAATGCCGAAGCGCCTCGTACGTAATGAGAACACAGTAAATACCCGCTGAATGGATCAACAACGGTGAAGGGAACGATTCTCTGAATGAACATCCATCCTGCTGGCTCTCTTGCCCGGCCAGGGAACACTAGAGGGCGCGCTTGACCTGCCAAAGGCTGCCTCCAGCCCTGGCAGACTCTTGCGCTGGACTCCTGCCCTCGGGCCACAGCCCGGGCGATCAGCCAGGACACTGGCCGTTGACGACTCAGGCCCAAAAGGGGCACCTTCAGCCTCATAGGCTCCCCTGGCTGGCATCAGCAACGGACAGAGCAGCAGGAACGGTCCCTGAACCCAGTCCGTGTGCCCAACTCTGAAGCTCTCCTGGGGTCATCTCCTTGGCTCCCCCAACAGCTGAAGGGGCTGAGGTTTGGCGGGGCTAGGGATGTGCCTGAGGACACATGGACTATAGACCCCTGGGCCCATTCTGTCTCCACTGCATGGGCTGGACATCGTGCCAGCCCTGAGTCCTGGTGGGGGGCAGCTTCATACCCAAATCACTGCTTTCTCTTTGGTCTATTTGCTTTAAAGACCTGGGCTTGGCTCGGTGACCTTGTGCAGGTCTGTGAACATGTTCTTCCATGTGATGGGGCGAGGGTGCTGTGGGGCTGGTCTGTTGCCTGGGGAAGCGGGAGGGGGTTCCAGCCAGTGACCACGCTGCAAACATATCATAGACAGAACAGCAAAGCGCAGGACCAGCCCCCTCTGCTGGGCCCCCTACACTGCCGTCCCTGCTAAGTCACCTCCCAGAGCTAGGTGTGGACAGGAGGTATCTGGGCTGCTGCCAGGAGGATGCAAAAAACTGCAGCAGATACAGGAGGCATCTGGGAGCCGAGGGCAGAGCAGCAGCTCGGGCCTCGATGACCTGGGGTGGCTGCCTCCTGTGAATGGGCTGCCCCACATGGGACACTCATGGGGACACTGGGGACACAGTGCTGGACCAAGACAAGAGGCTGGACTCAAGAGACTCAGCGCCCTGGGGAGAACGGCCAGCATGGTGGCCCTGGTTGCATCTCCCTGAGGTTCCAGTCTGCGTGCCATTATCGGGGACTCTGGAGTCGGCTTTCATCCAGTCCCAGCTCCACTAGAATCTGGGGGTTGCGGGGCGGCACTGTAGGGGTCAGACGGAAATGAGATGGAGGATGTTGAAATCTAAAAACAGATGAATTTGGGATATTTCAGATAAATCGTTTAACTGATTACATTTTTATAATCAAAGCTGTTTTTGAACTACAAGAGTGCACGAGAGCGTGTGAACGTGCGGTGCTCCGTGGGCTTTTTTTGTTCACTTGATTAATTCCAAACCGTCCATCCGAGTTCTTCATTTCAAAATTGGTCCCAGGCCGAGGCCCCGTCTCACAGACCACATTTCAGCCCAGAGCTCTCGCAGTCCCCTGGGGCCCCGGCTCCCAGGACTGAGGCCGGAGACGAAGTGCAGTCACCGCTCCCTCGACTCCAGAGGGGCTTGGGCACGGCGCTCCGGGGCCCAGGAGGTGCCGTGTGTGTGGTTCTGGGTCTGCTCAGAGCTGACCTGCAGCGCCTGCCAGCCCTCGTTTCTGTTACTCATTCAGGCTTCACCAGCAAATTAGTGCAACCGCCTCCTACCCGCACCCCTTCCTCCAGTTTCTGCCCTGTAGCCAGGGAGGCCTTTTCTACTTTTTAATAATTAATTGATTGATTTAAAATTTTATTTTTTAAAACAGACGGGGATTCGGCCAGGATTGGCAGCTCATGCCTGTAATCCTAGCACTTTGGGAGGCCGAGGTGGTCAGATTGCCTGAGCTCAGGAGTTTGAGACCAGCCTGTGTAACATGGCAAAATCCCGTGTCTATTAAAAACACAAAAAAATCAGCCAGGCGTGGTGGTACGTACCTGTAATCCTAGCTACTTGGGAGGCTGAGGCACGAGAATCACTTGAACCCAGGAGGCGAAGGTTGCAGTGAGCCGAGATCATGCCACTGCATTCCAGCCTGGGCGACAGAGCAAGACACTGTCTCCAAAAAAAAAAAAAAAAAGATGGGGTTTCGCCATATTGCCCAGGCTGAGCATGCCCTGCTCCGTTCAGCTGCTCCTCTGCAGGGACACCCTGCACAGTGATACAGAACTGGACATTTCATTACCAGGGGAAGATTTAGAAATTCTTCCTAATTTCTAATAATGGCTATGACACGGAGGTACGAATGAAGAATAGGAGAGGAGGTGAAATGAAGAAATGGACTTTTAAGTTTAAGTTAGACTTAGTTTTTGTTTTTCTTTCTTCGGAAAGCAGGAAAGCATCCTAACAATTTGATACCAGGGGTGGAATACAGTAGTTGGGAAGGGAGCAGCAGGGCTGGATACAGACAGGTATGAGCAGGAGAAACCAAACAGCCACTCCAAGTATGTGTTTCTCGGGGTGGTCTGAGAAGCACTCTCCTGCCAATACGCAGACCATCCTGGCCCCGGCCCTGCTACTGTAGACAGCTTGAGAGGCCGGCTGGTTGGTGTGAGGGAGTGGGGTCACATAGCCTGGGTGCTAATCCAGGCTTTGGCACGCAAGCAGGCCACGTGTCTCAGCTAAGTCCTGTCACCCTCTGAGCTCAGATTTCTCATCTGTCAGGTAGGGCTGAAACCACTAGCCTCCCATGGTGAGACGGCATGCATGAGTGTGCACCCAGCAAGCACTCAATACTTGCACCTGCTTCCCTAGCACATTGGAAGGGCTTTGGGACACGAAGGGTGACAGTCTTTTCTTCTCTGTTCCCACAGGAAGCACCATGAGTGGGGGATCTCCAACCCCTTGGCAGTCTATCTCTGGGGACAAGTGATTTTATTTTATTTTATTTTTTTGAGACATGGTCTCTCTCTGCTCTGTCACCCAGGTTGGAGTGTGGTGGCATGATCTCGGCTCACTGCAACCTCTGCCTCCTGGGTTCAAGCAATTCTCCTGCCTCAGCCTCCCAAGTAGCTGGGACTACAGGCATGTACCACCACACCCGGCTAGTTTTTGTATTTTTTTTTTTTTTTTTTTTTGGTAGAGATGGGGTTTCACCGTGTCGGCCAGGCTGATCTCGAACTCCTGACCTCAAGTGATCCATCCGCCTTGGCCTCCAAAAGTGCTGGGATTACAGGTGTGAGCCACCGCGCCCGGCCGGGACAAGCGATTTCTATAAACACAGAGTCAAGTTCCATCCCCCAGCCCTCGGCTCTGTCTTGGTTCTACTTGGTGCAGCTCTGGGAGCTTCTTTGGCTTCAGCTTCTATCGTTTCCCCATCACCTGCTCACTCACTCCTGCCACACTGACCTTGAGTGCACCTGAACACACAAAGCTTGCTCCAACTTCAGGACCTATGCAGTTGCTTTTTCCTCTGCCGGGATCTCCCCCCAAGATCTCTGCAGCTTTTTCATCATTTAAATCCCACTTCAATGTTACTTTCCTCAAGAACCTTCTGATTATTTGATCCAAATTATACCTGTCCATTCACCCAGCTAACACTCCCATCACATCCTTGTTTTATTCTCTTGTAAGTACATTAAATGATATCGAAGAAATGTTTAAATAGCTTTCTGAATGTGTAAAACAAACGAGAAAGTCACTAAAGCTTAATGTTAAGAGTTAAGACAATCAAACTACCAAAGAAGAGGAAAAGCAAACATTGTGACACTGTAAATAGGAGACGATGAGAAAGTCCAATGTTTTCTGTGTAAAAATCAAAGTTTAGGCAAGATTAAGCCCTGCATGAGTGACAGGTGGTTTCATCTTAGTCAGAAGCCACAGTTTAGAGAAGGAAAAAGCGCTCGTGATAAACAAGATACCTCCGGGAAGATGACTTTGAGCTTCTAATTATTCATTCCTCTCTATCCCAGGGCAAACTCCTGTTCCCATATGGTTCTCTAAAGACTGTGACTGGGCCTGACCCATCTTTGTGCTACCCCAGTGCCCAGGCCAGCGTATGACACCCACCAGATTTGTTGAACACAGCCAAGCCTCCTATTTCTGAGATGAGAAAATCACTTTATCAACATAAATACTGATTACTACCCCAAAATGCAAGAGTGCTGCACCTAGGGCTCCTCTGAAGGCTCAACTTTTGATTCACAATGTTCTGAGTTAGGAATTATCCCTATGCTGTTGATTCCATGATGTCTTCCATCCCTGGACCAGTTGGGATCCAAAAGCTCTTAAACACGGGTGATTTCCTCTTTAAACTCTATGCCTGCAATTCCAACCTTTACCACGGGGTGACAGGATTACACAAACCTTATCAAAACTAGTTTAATCTCTGACTACTTCTAAGTAAAATATGCCCTAGATTAAAACAATATTCATACATATACGCATATATTTTAAAACTCATATTGGCATAGTTTTAAAAGTATAATACCCACAGTTGGCCAGCATTTGGGGAAATAGACAGCATTTATTCATTGTTGGTGGGAATGTAAATTAGTACAGTCTCCTGGAGGGCAATTTGGCAATACACATCAAAAGCCTTAAACATGTGCAAACCCTTTGGTGCAGCAATTCTACTTTTAGTCATTTATTTTAAGGAGATAATCATGGAAATAAGCTGTATTTATTCCCAGGATGTTGACTGTAAGGGTAAAAAATTGTCAATATAAGTAATTTAACTTTGAGACTAAATAAATGATATAGTGGATCAAATACAATGTAGCCATTACATTCTCTAAGGATTTTTAATGATGCGGAAAAGTCTCATGCTATATTTAGTGAAAAAAACATGTCCAATGTAATTGTATTTTAGATTATGAGACTGACGTGCTGCCTACTGCGCTAAGAAGGCACTTGTAATTATATTCTTAAAGCAATAACTATAAAAGCAAACTTGCATGTAAGAAATACTAGAATCACCACAAAGATAAGAGGACTTATCTGTGAGTGGCAGAATTAGAGATGCTTTTTCCTTGTGTTTTTCTCTATTGTCCAAATGTTTTCCAATAAACATGCTTTTTGTTGTAATCAGAAGAGGCTGTTAATGAAACCTTGGGAGCGGAGAGGACAGGCCAGCCTCTGTACACGGAGGGCATGGACAGGGCGAGCCGGGCCCTTGTCGGCTCTGACTTCCTCAAGTCCACACCCGCCCCACAGATATGGGTGGCCCCTATGCCCCGTGTTCTCCAGCCACTCCTATCAGGTCCACATATGGACCTGGTTTCAGCTCAGGGAGCTGGCCTGAGTTAATCCATAAAAGCACCGACAGTCTCCACCACCGAGGCGGTCTCTATCCTTGCCAGTCTCTATCCTTGCTCTTAGAAAGTGATAAGATACTGGCACAAAGAGAAAAAAAATAAGTCCTCCCTGAGGCTGGTCCTGAAGTTTACTAAGCTACAAAAACAAACAAACAAACAAACAAACAAAAAAACAAAAAACCCTTTTTCTAAAACTGATCATTCTCAAAGGTGTTTTTCTTTCCAAATATTGCAAATTTATACTGAGTAGATTAGAATGATTTCTGAAACCCATCTTTTCTTCAATTGAGACTGTCAGTGATGAGTAAAGATGGTGATATTTATGGAAGGGCTGCCACACACAGGACCGGACATGGCCTCTGTGTCTCACACCCAGTTAACCCCTGCTCTGCAGGTGTGATCTCCCCAGGCCCAAGAGGTCCAGTAGCCTGCCCAAGTCCACACAGATGACTGACTCAAAGCCACGGTGATCCTCTGCACATCAGGGGCCTCTGAGGTGGCCCAGGCCCTTCAGCACGAGGCAGTCACCCCAGCCTCTGGGATGACCACATGGAGCCATCTGCAAATATACCCCAGGCTGAGGGCCGGGCAGAGCCCTCCTGTCCTCCACAGGCCAAGAGATAGGAATTTCCACTCAGCACTGGGCCCCAGAAACCTGCAAAAGGTCCTTCCCCTCCTCCTGCAGGGGAAGCTGAGCTGGGTGTCTGCCCCACCCTGTGGGTCTCACGGAAGGAATGGCCCAGGTGGCGGTGCGAGAAGGAGGGGCTTGGAGGCGCATAGCTGCTTTTGCTCCTGGTGCTGGCGACATGAACGCCCTGAATCCAGCCCACCCAGGGAAGACGCCTACCTCCGTGTGGAAATGGGGGTCTGCATGTAAGCTGGGGCTGGGCGACCTCAGGAAGAAGGCCATCATGGGCTGTGATACCAGCTTCCTGGAGACTTTGACAGGGTCCCCTCACCCCTCACCAGGCCCAGCCTGCTCAGGCTTCCCAGTGATTGGGGAGCTGCTGGTAGGACCAGGGGCACGGCTGCCAGAGCTGTCTACACACAGGAAGTGGGGGGGCTTGCTGGACCCCAGCTCTCTTCCTTCCAAGAAAGCTCCCAGTGTCAAGCCTGAGGGACGCCTGCGGGGCTCCACACACATCCATCTCTCCGTTCCCAGCCCCAACAGTCACAGTACCCCTTCTCCAGGCCAGGCCCAGGTGTGAGGGAGCCCGATACCACTCCCACACTCAGCTTCATCTTTAATTCCCGACAGTCCCGTCACGGCCCCAGGGACAGCAGCCCCGGGTTTGCCCTGACTCGTGTTCTGGGTGCTCTAAGCCAAGGGGCTTTCCTTTCCCAAGGCTTCACAGCGAGTAAGCTGCAGAGATGAGAACCACGCCCAGCTACTTAATCCACACCCAGCCTCCTGCCTGTCGGCCACAGGGCCAGCTGCCGGCACCAAACTGGGTCCTGGGAGGAAGGAGTGAGGGAGAAGAGGCCTCTGTGGGACGCAGACCCTGGCACCTGCTCTGGTGTGGCTGAGAACGAGCCCCCTGCCCCTCCCCCGGGGCAGCAGGCAGCATCCCCTCCGATGCTTGAGGCTGGTGGGGAATGGACCGCTGGGTCACTTTGCTCAGAGGAAACAATGGAGAAGGAAACCGCTTACCCATTCCCCACCCTCTCCCCTCTGGACCTGTGAATACAGAGTAACCCGGGGTGAAGGGAACTGGGTCATGCCAGGAGTGGTTCTGTTAGTCTCCGGTCCTCCCGAGATGGTACTGGTACAGCGAATAATGCCAAGACGCGGGGCTGAACTTTCCAGCGAAAGCCTGTGCTTCCCCAAGACGCTGGACGCCCAAAGGTCCGGGCTGCCATGCACAGGAGACGGGAGCCTGACCCCTGCCTAATCAGAAGAGCAGCTGGGGACTGTGGCAGGGCCCTAACCCCAGGTGTACCATGGGATGAGGGTGGGTCCCAGCTGGTTTTCACATTTCATTCTTACTTCCGCAGAGTCTGAGAGGCCAGGCTGCTCATTGCTGGGGGAGCTGCCCTGACTGCCTGGGAGATCTCAAACTTGACTCAGCCCAGCACGGGGCCACTCCGGCATGAAGTCAATGTTCCCCAGAGCTACCACCAAGTCCTGGAGGGCTGGGTTTGTGACACATTTTCTGCCTTCATCTCTGCATTCACAGAGCAGGAAACTGAAGCTCAGAGAAGGTGAGCACCTACTCTAAGGTCACTCAGCCGAGAGGAAGCAGAGTGGACCCCACGTCAAGTCTCCCTGGTGCTGGGGCTGGACCCCTCCACTGCAGGACCAGCGACCACCGCTCTCTATCGCCAGCCGTCCTGACTGCACAGATCTGCCCCGAATCAGCCAGCATTTCCCTCCCTGCATCTTCCTGCCCTGGAGGCACAGAACGAGTCTGCCCCTCCCTTGACAGCCCTGCGAATCTCTTCTTCTGCTGGGCTCCCCCTGCTCTTTCCGACGTCCCAGGACCTCCAGATGCTGCTGCCATGACCCTCAACCCCGACACAGGACCTGACAGCGGCACAGCCACACTGCGTCTTGCTGCTGACATGGTGCTCGCTTGGCCTGGGCTAGGACATCTATTCCAAGAATGCACTAACTTTTGGGTTAATTTTAAGAGATCTGCCAAGAGATGACACCACAGCCAAATTGGAACCAGCCAGTCTCCTGTTATCGAGTGATGACGAGGAGCAGTGGCTGGGACACGGAGTCCTCCGCCCACTGGGAAGAGGCCCAGCCCTCTAGTGGAGCATGCCACAGTGCGGGGGTGGACTGTTGGCTCTTGGCTGGACTTACTGAAGAAGCAGTGGCAGGTGGATTCAGTGCCACCCAGACACCTGCTCAAGGTGCTCTGCCTTGCCTCCAGGGCAGTCCTGGAGATCAGTGCAGCCTTCACCTCACCGGAGCTCATGCTAATCCCCTCCACAGAAAGACCACGGCTGCTGAGGAGCAGAGGAGGAGACAGGAGCGCAGACAGAGTTAAATCAAGGCTCAGGGAAAGAATATTGGTTTAAGAGAAAAGGGCGAAGAGAGCAAAAAATAAATGACAAATTACCGGGTAGCCATCTCGTCCTGATTGCCCCTGTGGTAATTAATATGTCATTAATAATCAGACTTTCAGCAGAAACCATATGGCAACACTTAGAGCTCAGTCAGGGCCCAGCCCCCCACCCGCCCCCTGACAGCTGGTTGGTGACTTGCTCTGCAGGGGGAGGACTCAAGGGCTCCAGGGGTCTTGGGAGCAGAGCAGCCCTTTCCTGCCTCAGAGGGCCAGGCTGGAGGGACCAGGAGCCTCGGGGCTTCATCGGGGCCCCCGGCACAGTCACATGTGTGTCCTCCCCATGCTGGCCGGGCATAGGGTAAATGCCACGTGGGGACGTGGGGTTTTAGAGGGTGGAGCCACAGCCACATGACCCAACCAGGAACTGAAAATGCTCCTTAAACTGGGCCTGCAGAGAGGCCTAGAAGAGAGCCTGTTGCCACTGGGATGGAGTGAACCAAGAAAAGAGCCTTAGAAGCCAGGAATATGGGGGGCGTTCACTGTGGCTGGATGCTTCTCTGCCCCCTAGTTCCGGACCCTGGAGCAGTGACCACCCTGTCTGTGTTCCACACTTGGGCACCCATCTCCCAGGTCAGACCCTTCCAGGTCGCAGCTTGAGAATTTCTGCACTTGTTTAATTCATTTAATATTTTAACTGCCAAGTTAAAAAAAAAATACTCTATAGCCCCCGGCATTAGGTACTTCAGCAAGTTCACACACGCTAGCCTCCCTGAGACAGCCAGGAAGAACTCAGCTGCCAAACATCGCTTGAAGCCAATAAATCAACACAATCCTGCTGGCTTGCTCGGCTCACAGTGGGGCTACATGCACCTAGAAGCCCAGATTCCGAAGGGCACTGATTGGGAAACGAATCATGGTACATGGAAGTAAAAAATAAAATGGCTCATCTGAAAGGAATTCCTTGAGGAGGTTGATTTTGGCTCTGGCTGACTGTCAATGTGCTTCTTGAGTGGATTAATTGGGATTTACCGGGCTCTGAAAAACTGACAGCATGAATCAAAGGCAGGCGCATCCTCTGCCCTGGAGAATGAACAGGATTTCTAGGGCCACTTGCAATCCCCTGCATTCAAAGCTGCCTCTGGCCGGCCAGGAGAAGTTCAAGGGAGCCACTCAGTGCTTCCCTCATACTCTTCACACCCCGCACAAATGCAGTGACATTTTCCTCCTGCTCCAGTGCAACGCCCTCACCAGCCAGGTGCGCTCACAAGGTCTCAGCTGTCTGATCCACATTCTGGCAAAGAAGTAAAATGAACCCCAGGGTCTAGTGGTCAAGCCCGACTTATTCCTGGGACAAGTGCCCAACTCTACAGCCCTTTCTGCCAAAGCACGGGACACTGAAGCATTTAGAAACATCAACCGTCACAGATCATTTTAAAACTATGGGCATGGTGCTAGCATTTCTGTGTACCAAGGTGAGCCCAAGATTTGGCGAGGAACAGCCAGGCTTGTGCGCTGGCTCTCTTGCTAGGAAAATGGTCACACAACGTTCCAGTGAACAGGTCAAGCCTGGGGAATTCTGTGCCTGCATTCATCTACAAATTAAAATATAACATGACTCCTGTATGACTGATTTTTTCCCCCCAAACACATGAGTTTTTTGTTTTTGTGTTTGAGACAGAGTCTTGTTCTGTCTGTTGCCCAGGCT
This sequence comes from Pongo abelii, assembly GCF_028885655.2. Classification (NCBI taxonomy): domain Eukaryota; kingdom Metazoa; phylum Chordata; class Mammalia; order Primates; family Hominidae; genus Pongo; species Pongo abelii. The sequence continues at coordinate 187,059,337 of NC_071989.2, forward strand.
GGAGTGCAGTGGTGCAATCTCGACTCACTGCAACCTCTGCCTCCTGGGTTCAAGCAATTTTTCGTGCCTCGATTTCCCGCATAGCTGGGGTTACAGGTACCCGCCACCACGCCTGGCTAATTTTTGTATTTTTAGTAGAGACGAGGTCTCACTATGTTGGCCAGGCTGGTCTTGAAATCCTGACCTCAAGTGATCTGTCCACCTTGGCTTCCCAAAGTGCTGGGATTCCAGGCGTGAGCCACCGCACCTGGCCACTTTTTAATAGGACTGATGTTTCTTGAGGACACCTCCCTAATCAAAATTATGTTCATGGAATTGCAACAGAGAGAGAACCAAACATCTTATCTTTCAGAAGCAGACAGCACAGTCCAGGACACTTACTGGAGGACCTGCAAAACACAAGCAGAGAAACCACAGTCAGCATGGAAGGCAGAGTCCCCTCGCCTGTCCTCAGCACGGTCCCCTCGCCTGTCCTCAGCACGGCTCCTGGCCACCTCTCCCCGGAAGGCTTTGATGCTGCCATGGCTGTTTCCTGCCACGGTCTGAAGCTGGGGGCAGAGCAGAAGGAGCACCTTTGCCCTTGGAGGGGCCGGGATGGTCACGGGGGTGGTGGTGACAGTTCCCACATGCATGGGTGCATGCATTCATGTCACCAGGCAGCTTTGGGTTCTGGCACTGAGTAGGAATCGGAACTCGTTCCTACTTAAAGGACAAGCTCTGGTGCTCCTGAGGGGATGGTTTATTTCTACTGAGGGCAGACTGGGGAGCAAACATTTTGGACAGAGAGAATACTGGGAGGAATGGCAAATGGGTGTGGCTGAACAGGCTTTTTGGGGGAGGGGGCTCCTGCTGCCCAGCTCCAGGGTTAGAAATGCATGAGGAGTAGCAGGGCCTGGGGCTGCGGCTGAGGCTTGTCTACCAGATGAAGGCTCACAGAGAACCCTTATGAGGCCCACAGGGGCTTCACCTCACAGCTTGCGAAGCATGCTGCATACTCGTTATTGCATTTGACCTTCCCAACCATCTTTTGTGAGAGGTCTGATGAACATCTCCACTGGACAGCTGATAACGCAGAGGCTCACAGAGCAGTGACTTGTGCGGGGCCACATCGTTGATTAGGGGTGGAGCGAGCACACGCTGGATGGAAGGAGGTCTCCCAACTCTACCACCCCTGGGCGCTGTGCACTAAGCCACGTGGCTGCCAAACCAGACCCCAAACCTCACTCGAGAATGAGGCCACACGGGGAGGCAGCACCCAGCAGTCAGCGGCCAGCACGATTTCTACGTCCCAACTATGAGCCAGCAGTCATGGGGGTAACGAACGGGACCAGTAGTAAGCGCAAGAGGCAAGAGCCCTGGCTCATGAATGTTGACTAAGCAGACAGATCCTTAAGAGGACATTACATAGGCAGAAGGCCAGGAAGCTCCAAGCACAGCACAAGGGCCCTGACCCAGGCTGGGCCGAGTCCAGAGGGTGAGAAAAGAGGAGGGAGGAGTGTTGCAGAGATGGACAAGCTCAGAACATGCCAAGATCATGGGCTTTTGAGGAACCAGGAGAAGTGAAGGCTGCTGCAGCAGAGGGGAGGGCCGGAGAAGGCAGGGCCAGCCAAGCCCCGGGCTTTGTTTCCATGTCATGGTCTGGCGGGCTTGGCTCTAAGGGTGAAGGGGAGTCAGCGAACGGTTGTGCAAGGAGGAGCGATGGGGAGGGGCAAGAGTGCCCCTGGAGGTGCGCCGAGGTGTCCCCATACAGGTGCTGGTGGGTGAGGGGGGAGTGCAGAGGCAGAAGATGTTGGCCAGGGCAGACATGGGGCTCATACAGTAGCGGTGCATAGAGGAAGGACAGAGATGACAAGGATTTTTGGCTTGAAACACTGATGTACTCATACCCCAGAATGGTGACATGGGGGACAGTGCTTTCCCCAAGTCTAGATCAGGGCGGAGCAGAGCAAGATGCCGGCAACTTGGACATCCCATTGAGCTGACTCCTCACTGTCAGCCAATGACCTTGATTCCTATTTTCCAAAGCAAACAACAGCTGCCGGATAGGTTCACCATCGCCTTTCTAACACCAGTTGTATACATCTGTGCCTGGACCTGTGCCTGGACCCGCACCTCAGCCTGTGCCTGCATCTGTACCTCCCCCGTGCCTGCACCTGCATCTGCAACTATGCCTATACCTGTACCTGCCTTTCCACCTGCCCCTCCCTCTCGATCTGTTCCTGCACCAGCACTTGCGCCTGTGCCCGCACCTGCTCCTGCACCTGCCCTCCTCTCCATGCCTTCCTCGGAGGAACTGACCCACCTTCAATTAGGCCACTGTCCCCTCTGTATTGCCCAGAGCCTGGCCCCATCTGCGGTCCCTCTGGATCTTAGTCACACTTGCCCTCTCATGCAAGTCCTGCCCAACAGCTCTGAAGCATGCTCTAATTCCTCGGCTGGCAAAGCTATCCCTTGGTCACACACCCCCTTCTATTCCTGCTCTTCCTCTGCTTTCTCCCTCACAGCAAGAAACAGTGGGAGGTGGCTTTAGAGGGGCAATGAGGTGGGGCAATTGGGTAGGGCCTTGAGCAGAGAGGGTGAGACCTGGCTCATATTTTAAAGATCCCCATGTGGGGTGGCAGGGGTAGAACCTGGAGGCTACTGCATGCTGCAGGGGAGAGAGGACAGTGGCTCACAGCTGGTGGTGGCAGTGGAAGTGGTGGACGTGGTTGGGTTCTGGATTGATTCTGACAGCACAGCCAAGAGGATCTCCCTAGTTTTGGCTTCAGCAACTGAAAGGATGGGGCTGCCGTCAACAGAGGTGGGGAGATACTAGTGGGGCAGGCTTGGCTGAAGGGGTCAGAAGCTTGGCACACGTGGCACTGCTGGAAGTTAAAGAGAAGATCAAGAAGTCCTGGAAGTGAAGTAGAGAAAGTGTCTCAGGAGGGAGCGATCGTCTGTGCACAGGATGAAGTAATTGCCCTGCTGATGGGTCAAGTAAGAAGACCACGAACTGGATGTAGCAATGCAGAGGCATGTCCGGGGAGTGACAGGAGCGGGGTCTGATGGGAGAGGGTTTCAGAGAGAAGGGGGTTGAGGGATGCGGACAGTGGGTGCTTTTGAGGAGCTCTGCTGCAAAGGGGAGGAAATGAACAGTTGCTTTGTGGGAGCGGGGCCTGGAGATGGGTATTTCTTTAGGATGAGAGACATGGCTATGTGTTTGTAGGATGAGAGTGGTCCAGCAGAGAGAGAGGATTCGGTGTCGGGGAGGAGGGGAGATTCCTGGAGCAACGTTCTTGAGGAGGTGAGAAGGGCTGGCTCCTGGCTCTGGCATAGATGGGGACCTGAAAAGTCCATCTGTGGAGAAGGCAGGAGGAAGAGTGCCTGGTGCTGCCAGGCATATGCCATGGAGGTGGGAGTTCGGGCAAGTTCTCTTCTGATCGTGCCAACTCTCTCAGTGAAGCAGGAAGCGAGGCCGTCAGCCTCAGGTGATGATGCTGCAGGAGGTGTTCTGGGACTGAGCGGGAGAGGCTGAGTGGATTGGACAATGTGGCCTCAGCCAGGCGGCAGAAAGGGCCACGGGGGCTGCGGGCGTTTCTCTCCAGCTGGGTAATCTGCACGCACTGGAGTGGAGCGTGTGGAGGGGACTGGGTTCAGTCTGGGGTGGGGCTTCTGCTGAGTGAGAACGAGGGAGGAGGGAGGAGCAGGGAGGTCTGGCATGGGGCAGCTGGCAGGATTCCAGCTGGAGGGGTGAGGGGCAAGGGGCTGGGATCCATGGATCTGAAGGCTGGAGATGGAAGGGTTGTGGGGGTCAGGGAGAGGAGTGGGCTGGAATTTGTGAACTGAGAATTTGCGGATGCTGCATTTATATCAGGCAAGACCTCTGGAGGGAGAGGCTGTGGTCAGAGGAGGCCAAGGAGTCCAGAGGCCAGGCTGTGTAAGGGGCTTCTACGTGGCTATCAAGATTCATAGGATTTCACCCAGAAGTACTGTGGGAGAGAGGGCTGGTGACCCAGGGGCTGGAACCGACTAGCATGAGGTGGGTGCACCTGGGATCAGAGATGGCTTCAAGAGTGACATCCCATCACCACCCCAGTCTCCCATTCTGGGGCCAGGGCCATATTTCTCAAAATGCAGATCTGATCCTCACACTTCCCTCCTCACTGTCTTGTTCCTAAGACAAAGGCCCGAACCCAGGGGTGCCTTCCATGTGGTGATCAGCCTCCCCAAATCACTACCGAGCTCCCTCCTCAGTGCTCCACACCTGAGCCTCTGGAAACAGTAAGGGGAGATGTGTTATAACCACTAGTTATCACAAAAAAATGAAACTGGATCCCAGCCTCAGCATCAACCAGGATGAATTCCAAAAGGATCAATGATTTTACATGTTAAGAAAACCATAAAAATCCTAGAAGAAAACATGGGAACATTCCTTTCTAGCCTTGGAGAGGGCAGGCTTTTCCACCTATGGTTCATAATCCAGAAGCCATAAAAGAGAGGTCTGATCCAACCACGTAAACCCAAAAAAATGTCTGCAAGGCAAAAAGTCTTGGAAGCAAAGTCAAAGGCCAACCTAGGCCGTGTGTGGTGGCTCACGCCTATAATCCCAGCACTTTGGGAGGCCGAGGCAGGTGGATCACTTGAGGTCAGGAGTTTGAGATCAGCCTGGCCAACATGGCGAAACCCTGTCTTTATTAAAAATACAACAAAACAAAACAAAAACAAAAACAAAAAACTAAAAAACCAATTAGCCGGGTGTGCTGGCGTGTGCTTGTGATCTCAGTTACTTGGGAGGCTGAGGCAGGACAATTGCTTGAACCTGGGAGGCAGAGGTTGCAGTGGGCCGAGATCACACCACTGCACCCCGGCCTCGGTGACAGAGTGAGACTCTGGCTCAGAGACAAAGCCAACCTACGAAACATATATCTAACTCATGTCACAAAGGCTAGATATCTTGACATACAAACATTCCTACAAGACATTTCTCAAAATATCAGCAACCTAGCAGAAACAAGATATCCAAAGATATGAATGAACAGATCACAGAACAGAAAATACAAATAGCCCTGAAATACCTGGATCATGAATGAGGATTAACTTTTGTAGCTACAAGTGCTAATCTTCATTCATAATAAAAGAAATGAAGGTTAAAATTACAATCATATCAGATTAAAAAAATGAAAAAAATCTCATGACCTACTGTGTGAAGGGCAATGAGGACAGTCACCTCACACACTGGTGAGAGGATAAACTGGAACCGTCTCTCTAGAGAGTGATCTGGCAATACTAAGATTTAAAATGTATGTGCCAATTGCCACAGCAATTATCCTCCTAGAAATGTATTCTGCAGCTATGTTAACACGTATGTAAAAGGATGGGGTATAAAAACAGTCCTCATCACAGAAGTGTTGAGATAGTAAAATTATTAGAAATGGCACAGATGGAACTGATTAAATAGAGGATGGTGCAGCTGCAAATGGAATACTATGCAGCCATGAAAAAGGTAATGTTCTATAAGTTCTGATATGGAACTATCTCCAGGGTGTATTGCTGCATTTTCAAAGGGTACAGAATGGCATGTAGTAAAAATGATCTGTAGACTTTTGTTTGTATAAACAGGACATCTCTAGGTGTGGGTGCAAGGAAGTGGTCATCAGGGTTGCTTCTGAGTAGGGGGGCCGAATGGCCAGAGGGCAGGAGCAGCAGGGAGACTGACCTCTCACCCTGGGCTCTTTTGCACCATTGGATATTTGTGTATAGCTCTCTGAGTCAAAAGCGTCAACACACTTGAACTTGACAGTGGCTGGAGAAAGCTCTGTGTCTTTGCTCCTCCCAGCTTTTGCTGCCTTTCCTCACACTCATGTCCAAGCTGCCTCCAGGGAAGCTCAGGCTGGGATTATTATTTTGAGAGCCTGAGGTCCTGAAAGCAGAGCCCTGGGGACTGGTGTGAGGTGCAGCCCAGATTGAGACGAAGGAGGGGCTGTAAGAGTAACCATCACTCCCTCGCTGAGCACTCCTCAGGCACCAGCAGCTCCGCTGAATGCGTTCCCCAGACCATTTCATGTAACCCCTGCTGCAACCTCACTAGGTGCATTTTACAAATGAGGAAACTGAGGCCCAGAAAGGCTACCATGCCCAGGGTCATGTCCTCTTCTGACCTGGGGCAGCGAGAAACTGTTCTTCTGACCTGGGGCAGAGAGGGGTGAGATACACACCTCATGACCCCCGTGGATCCCAAGCAGGGGCTCCTGGGAAGGCACTTTCGTCTGTGGGAGGACCCAGGCCCCCCTTCTCGGCCACGCCGTTTTTTTTTCCTACCACAGAAAGAGCTCTAATGTGTACTGAGCTTCCGCAGAGGTCCCCGGGAGGACATGTGGTGTGTCTGAATCACCCGGCTGGTGAGGCGGTAGTCCAGCCAGAGGCAGTCCCGTAGGACCCTAAACCCATGGCACCATCCATGGTCTCCAGAGGGGTGGCAGAGTGGGAATGGCAGCATTCCGGAGACTGATCTCGTTGCTCGTGGGACAGGCCACCTCAAGCTCATCTAAAAGACTTTAAAACACACTGCCCACCACTTCTCTTGGGCCCTACTGGCACCATGTCACCAGGCTACCATTGCTTCACGCCAGCACCAGCGTCACAGCCTCCTAATCTGACTCTTCCTGGGCACCCAACCCCATCAGCCAAAGGGGCATTTACAAAATGCCCAACCCCTTTCCAGGGCTTCCCACGGCACATGGAATGAAATCCCAACTCCTAGCCCAGCCTTCCTGCATGGCCCAGTCCTTGCCAGTCTCCAGTGCCCTTGGGCACGGTGCTCTGCTCCACCCTTCCCTCTCAGTTCCCCAAGCTGCCAGCTCCCTTCAGCCTTAGACATTCACATCGGCTGTGTTCCTGCAGCCGGCATGGCATGGCTCCACTGCCACTGCCTTGGACAAACCTTCCACAACTGTGACATCCAAAGATGTCAAAGACAAGGCCAGGCATGGTGGCTCATGCCTGTAATCCCAGCACTTTGGGAGGCCGAGGCGGGTGGATCACCTGAGGTCAGGAGTTAGAGACCAGCTTGGCCAACATGGCAAAAACCCATCTACACTAAAACAAATATTAGCTGGGTGTGGTGGTGGGCATCTGTAATCCCAGCTACTCAGGAGGCTGAGGCAGAAGAATCGCTTGAACTTGGGAGGCAGATGTTGCAGTGAGCCGAGATCAGGCCACTGCACTCCAGCCTGGGCAACAGAGTGAGACTCCGTCTCAAAAAAACAAACAAAAAACAGAGATGTCAAAGACAAAGATGACTCCTCACCCTTCCCCCACTGGTTTCTATCATCTTTCCCTGGTTATTTCCTTCCACGCACTGTTGCAATCGGTAGTGGTTATTTACTTGTGGGTCGGGGACTGTTTCTGTCAGCCCCCGGCAAGGCACTTCCCGAAGAGGGACCACATCCCTGGGACCACGTCTGCCCAGTTCATGCTGTCACTTTGCTGCCCAGATCGGAGCTGGGCAGGCACAAGCACTTAGTCAGCATGTGCTGAATGGATGAGGGCTGAAAAGGGCAAGAGGGCCTGGAGGCCATCGCATCTTCGGAGCCCTCTGCACTTGACTTCTTGTACTAGGTTTGTACTATGGCCGCCACAGCCTCTGGAGATGGACTGTAAGGCCTGCAGCAAGCTGGGCATCCAAGAGTGATGGATGCGACAGAGGGGTTGGTCCAGGCCAGCCAGGGGTTCCTGCTTAGAAAGTGAGCTGGCTGCAGGGCTTCCAGGTGACCACATGGTGGTGCCCCGAGGCTCAGCCCTTCCGCACACAGCCTTCAAACATGTGTTCCAAGCATAGGATGGTTCCACTGACTTTGCTGTCAGGAATGTGGGAGCAATTCAGTAAGAGCCAGATGACCTGGGAAATAAGTGAAAGCATCTGATGAATTAGAGGGTTTGATGATTCTGGGGCCTCTTAGGCTGAATGGATGTGGCCCAAGAGACTTCCTCAAACTGGGAACCTTGCCCATACACACTTCAGGGTTAGGAGCAGGTGGGCAAGCTGCTTGCTGTGTTACCAGATAAGCAGAGGTGCGTGGTGGTCTTGAGAGCCCCCGATGCCCACCTTTAGCTCTTAGCCTCTCTGGGAACAATCAAGTCTCCAGTGTTTCCCAAAGGGTGTGTCCAGACTTCCTGAAATGCAAATGGAGAGGAGTATTTCCCATAGACTGGCAGGGGCCAGGCCCACACACCAGGAGGTGCGGGCTGGCTTCAGTGGCCTGAGGCTGCCAGGGTCACTGTCCCTGCTCACAGCCCCACACCTGCTCCTCTCTGTTGCCCCTGGACTCCTAACTTCCCCTCTGCCTGTGACCTGCTCTCCCTGGTCCTGAATGAGCCTCTCTTCCTCTCCCATTCAGCCAGCTCAGGTAAGATGCTGCACCCTGGCTCCCAGCTCTCAGAAGCATGAACGCATCCCCAGAATAAAGACAACAACCTTCAGGGACTTTTCCCTAAAGGAGCAGAGTGGGCCAGGCTAGTCTCGAACTCCTGACCTCAAGTGATTCACCTGCATTGGCCTCCCAAAGTGCTAGGATTACAGGTGTGAGCCACCATGCCCGGCCTCATTTTCTAGTTGTTAAGATGGGAAGTTAGGCTATTGATTTGCCTCTAAAATCCTTACAATAAAACACAGGAATAAATCTTCATGGTCTTGAGTTAGGTAATTGTTTCTTAGATACGACACCAAAAGCACAAATTACAAAAGAAAAAATTGATAGATTGGACTTTACCAAAATTAAACTGGGGAAAAATGAAATTATATACGTATCTCAAATGAAATATAAAAAATCAATTCCATATAGATTAAGGATTCAAATGTAAAAAGAAAAAATTCAGAAAAAATATGAAAGAATATCTTTTTTCACTCAAGGTTGGCAAAAATTTATTTTTTCTTCAACTTTTAAGTTCAGGGGCACATGTGCCAGATGTGGATTCTTTAGAATGTTCTATACATGAGATCGTGCCATCTGCAAATAGAGATAGTTTTACTTCTTTTCCCGTATTAATGTCTTTAATGTCTCCTTTGTGCTTAATTGTCCTGGCTAAAGCCTTCAACACAATGTTAAACAGAAGTAGCAGGAGTGAACATCCCTGTCATGTTCCTGATACTAGGGGTAAACCATTCAGTCTTTCACCATTAAGTATGCTATTAGTTAGCTGTGGGTTTTCCATAGATGTCCTTTATCAAGTTGAGGAAGTTTTTTTAAAATTCTTGATTTGTTGAGTGGATATTTATTTATTTATTTATTTATTATTTATTTAATGATGGAGTCTTGCTCTGTCACCCAGGCTGGAGCGCAATGGCGCGATCTCAGCTCACTGCAACCTTTGCCTCCCAGGTTCAAGCGATTCTCCTGCCTTGGCCTCCCAAGTAGCTGTGACTACAGGCATGCACCATCACACCCAGCTAATTTTTGTATTTTAGTAGAGATGGGGTTTCAACATGTTGGCCAGGCTGGTCTCGAACTCTTGACCTCAAGTGATTTGCCCGCCTTGGCCTCCCAAAGTGCTGGGATTACAAAATGAGCCACTGTGCCTAGCCTGAGTCGGTTTTTTAAAATAATGAAAACTTGTGGATTTCATCAAATGCTTTATCTGCATTTACTGAGACAATCATGTGGTTTTATCTCTTATTCAATAATATGATGTACTGCATTGACTGATTTTGGATGTTAAACCAACATCGCATTTTTGGGTTAAATCCCACTTGGTTTATAATCCTTTTGCTGGATTCCTTTGCTTGTATTGTTGAGGACTCTTATGTCTGTGTTCATAAAAGACATTGGTCTATAGTTTCTTTTTTTGTGATATCTTTGTCTGGTTTTGGTGTCAGAGTTAATCTTGCTTCAGAATGAGTTGAGAAGTGTTCTCTCCATTTCTATTTTTTAAAGGGTTTGTGAAAGATTGTTATTAATTCTTCTTTAACTGTTTGTTAGAATTCATCAGTGAAGCCATCTGATTCTGGGCTTTTCTTTGTAAGAAGTTTTTTGATCACTGATCTTTCTCTTTGTTACAGGTCTATTCAGATATTTGACTTCTTCTTGAGTCGGTTTTGGCAGCTGTGTCTTTCTAGGAATGTGTCCATTTCACCTTTGTTATCTAATTTGTAGGCATACAATTGTTACTAGTGTTTCCTTTTAATCCTTTTTGTTTTTTTAAGGTTACTAGTGATGTACCTTCCTTTCAGCCCTGATTTTGGTAATTTGAGACTCCACTGTTTTTCTTGGTCAGTCTAGTTAAAGGTTTGTCAGTTTTGCTGATCTTCTCAAAGAATCCACTTTTGGTTTTGTTGATTTTCTCTACTGTTTTTTCTATTTTCCATTTCATTTCTTTCTACCCTGATTTTATGATTTTCTCTCTTTTGCTTGCTTTGGGTTAAGTTTGCTCTTATTTTTCTAGCTTCTTTTATTTTTTAATTTTTATTTCATTTTTATTTATTTGAGACCGAGACTGGCTCTGTCACCCAGGCTGGAGTGCAATGGCACGATCTCAGCTTACTGCAACCTCTGCCTCCTGGGTTCAAGCGATTCTCCTGCCTCAGCCTCCCGAGTAGCTGGGATTATAGGCGCGTGCATGCCACCACACCCAGCTAATTTTTTGTATTTTTTTTTTTTTTTTAGTATAGACCATCTTGGCCACGCTGGTCTTGAACTCCTGACCTTGTGATCCACCTGCCTCGGCCTCCCAAAGTGCTGAGATTACAGGCGTGAGCCACCACGCCCAGCCTCAATTTTCAAAGATAGTTTTGCCAGGTATAGATTTCTTTGTTGATAGTTCTTTTCCTTTTGTCACTTATTGAATATGTCATCCTACTGCCATTTGGCTTTCATGGTTTCTGATGAGAAACCAGCTGTTAATATTATTGAGCATCCCTTTTCTGTGATACGCTATTTCTCTCATGATGCTTTCAAGATTGTTTCTTTTTTTTTTTTTTTGAGACAGAATCTTACTGTGTTGTCCAGGCTGGAGTGCAGTGGCATGATCTTGGCCCACTGTAACTTCCGCCTCCCAGGTTCAAGAGATTCAAGCAATTCTCGTGCCTCAGCCTCCTGAGTAGCTGGGACTACAGGCACATGCCACCAAGCCTGGCTAGCTTTTGTATATTTTTTTTATTTTTTATTTTTTAGTACAGATGGGATTTCACCATGTTGGCCAGGCTGGTCTTGAATTCCTGACCTCATGTGATCCTCCTGCGTTGGCCTCCCAAAGTGCTGGGATTACAGGCGTGAGCCACCGTGCCTGGCCAAGATTCATTTTTTTTGCTTTTAGCAATGCATCTATGATGTGCTTAGGTATGTATCTCTTTGAGTTTATCATCCTTGGAGTTTGTTGAGCTTCTTAGATGTGTAGATTAATGGTTTTCTTCAAAATTAAGAAGATTTGGCCATTTTTTTCAAATATTACTTTGTTTCTTTCTCTGTCTTCTCTCCTTCTGGGACTACCATTATGTGTATTTTGGGACACTTGATAGTGTCTTTGAGGCTCTGTTCATTTTCCTTCATTCTTTTCTCCTTCTGTTCCTTAGGCTGGATAATAGCAATTGACCTATGTGCAAGTTTGCTGATTCTTTCTTCTGTCGGCCCAAATCTACTGTTGAACCCTTCTACTGAATTTTTCATCTCAGTTATGGTACTTTGCACTTCCAGAATTTTAATTTGGTTCTTTTAAAAATACTTTTTATCTGTTTATTGATATTCTCCATTTAGAGGGACATGATTCTCATACTTTCCTTTATTTCTTCAAACATGGTTTCCTTTAGTTTTTTGAACATATGTATAACAACCAATACTACATCTCCATCTAGCAAGTACATCTGGGTTTCCTCAGGGATAGTTTCTATTGACTGTACTTTTTCCTTTTTTACTGCCCTACTTTCCTGTCTTCTAGTTTTTTGTTAAAAATTGGACATTTAAACTAATCTAATGTGGCTACTCTGGAAATCAGATCCCTCTTCTCCTTTCCAGGATTTGTTGTTGTTGCTGTTTATTGTTGTTGCTCTCCGTTGAGGGCCTTTCCTGGACTAATTCTTTAAAGTGTTTCTTTTTTGTCATGTGCAGCTACTGAATTCTCTGCTTGTTTAGCTTAGTGGTCAGGTTAGAAAGAGATTTCCTTGAATGCCTTGATCCAACGTCTGCCACTCTGTTCCGGTGGGCTCTCTGTGTGCGCCGAAGCACGGCTTCGACGCTGCACCTCTGTGTGTGCCGGAGCACGGCTTCAATCCACCTGTGTGTGTGCCAGAGCACGGCTTCAATGCTGCACCTCTGTATGTGCTGGAGCACGGCTTCAATGCTGCTCCTCTGTGTGTGCTGGAGCACAGCTTCAATCCACCTCTGTGTGTGCTGGAGCACAGCTTCAATGCTGCACCTCTGTGTGTGCTGGAGCACAGCTTCAATGCTCCACCACATTACAACTCTGCCTTTGTCTTCATTTCCTGCTTGAACAATCTCAAGGTCAGCCAGAGGTGAGAGACTGGGGCTCTAAGACAGGTTTTTAATGGACATGTACATAGCCCTGCACATGCATGTGCCTTCCAGATACCCTAGAATAAGCTGGAGCTTTTCAAAGCTCCTTTGAACATCTCGTTCCCTATATTTTTATTGTAAGTTTTCAAGTCATCCACTGGTGTTATCACCTCAAGCAGCTTCAATGTTCAACAATTGCTGCTGATTATTTTTGTTAAGCATCCTGGGGACAGGGCTCTTCGTTCTAAGCAAGCTGTGCATAGGGCACTTAAACACAAGCCTTGGGTATGGCGCTTTTCCATGGAGCTGCCAGACTAGTCAAATAGTGACAGTTCTCTGGGAATGAGCATTTGCAAGCTTCAAACCTGTTCTGCTTCCTCCAAGTGGCTGCTAGTTCTCACAAACAAGTACTGTGGTTGTGACACTGCTGTTTGTTTGTTTGTTTGTTTGTTTTCCTGACAGAGTCTCGCTCTGTTGCCCAGGCTGGAGTGCAGTGGTGCAGTCTCAGCTCACTGCAACCTCTGCCTCCTGGGTTCAAGCGATTCTTGTGCCTCAACCTCTGAGTAGCTGGGACTACAGGTATGCACCACCATGCCTGGCTAATTGTTGTATTTTTAGTAGAGATGGGGTTTCATCATGTTGGCTAGGCTGGTCTCAAACTCCTGGCCTCAAGCAATCTACCCGCCTCGGCCTCCCAAAGTGCTGGGATTACATGTGTGTGCCATGCGCGGTTTTTAAAGCTGGTTTTTAAGGCTACCATGAGCTTGAGAGAGGAGAAAATTAAAATGCTACAAATCTTACTGTTCTTATTAATAGCAAAATTCAGATATTTCCTGAATAAACATTTCTTGGGCTGTGGCAAAACTTTTGTTCATTTCCAGAGTTCTGAAAAGGTCCGTCTTCCCCCTTGTTTTTGCTCCTTTATGGAGAAGATCTTCAGAGGTCCTCACTCCACTATTCCAGAAGTGCTTCTTCCACTGGATTTTTAGAAAGAGTTTCTTGGGGACAGGGCAGATAAAACACTCTAGCACAGAAACTGCTACCCGAAGGCTAGCAGCTGCGGCGACCTGGTAAGTGCCTCCATTTGTCTCTGTAGGTTTGTGTGGGCACTGGCCAAGCAGTCTCATAACTGTGTTCTTCATTTGCCCAAAAGGGCCTCTTTCTCTCTCCCTTCTCTCCTCCTTCCCATCAATAAGCATTTATGGACCATCTCCTGAGTGGGGGCCTAGCCCATCCCCTGCCCTGAGTAGCCTATACTTTGGTGGAGAAGCAGGACATCTCTGCAGACCAGCCAACACCTCAGGTGTGGGAAGCGCTGAGATGGAGGGAGGTGTCTAGGGCTGCGGGAACAGGGGAGAGTGACCGTCACTCTTAGGGATAGGAGGGTCTGGGAGGAGAGAGGATCCTGCCCAAGGCCCTTAGAAAGAAAGACGACTCCAAAGTGCAGGTGTAGTTCTGGGATTCTCCAGCTAAGAAGCCAGCCAGGGGAAGGTGGGAAATCCATTCCATTTCAGATAGAGACATAGAAACACTGTAGGACTGTGGAGCTCCTGCTGGGAGCCAGGGAGGCTCCTGCCCTGAAGGCAGGCAGGATCACCCTATCTGCAGGTCTGCAGCGGCCTCAGGAAGGCATCCCAGCCAGGCACTGCCCTACCCGAAAGAGCCTTTCTCTGTGGGTGCGGTGGTTCACGCCTGTAATCCCAGCGCTTTGGGAGGCCAAGGCGGGCGGATCACTTGAGGCCAGGAGTTCGAGGTCAGCCTGGCCAACATGGTGAAATCCGCCCCGTCTCTACTAAAAATACAAAAATTAGCTGGGTGCGGTGACGCGTGCCTGTAATCCAGCTACTGAGGTGGCTGAGGCACGAGAATCGCTTGAATCTGGGAAGCAGAGGCTGCTGTGAGCTGATTGTGCCACTGCACTCCAGCCTGAGTGACAGAGCGACTCTGTCTCAAAAAAAAAAAAAAAAAAAAAGGCTTTCTCCCAAGGGACACAGGAAAAAGGCCTCCTTACACAAGGGAAGGCAGGAAGTACGTATGTGTGTAACTATCTAGAAATAAACTCAAGGCCCAGCCAAGGCCAGTCAGAGAGGCACATCTGTTCTGTGCAGCTCACTTTGTTTTTGGATAGGCAGACAATCGGGACACCACTGGAAAAACAACGAGGGGGAGGGATCCTGCCCACCCCTTGGCCAGTAGCTGGCCTCTGGCAAGGTACTGTACCCCTTGGAGCCTCAGTTTCCTCATCAGCAAGTGGGTATAATAACATATTCTTATCTTGCAGTGTCTGAGGATCGCATGAGATGAAGGACTGGAAAGAGCCCAGCACAGGGCCAGGAACCCAGTGAGTCTGTCTTTCCTTGACTTTGAGGTTGTTTTAAACTTGAGTCGTAAGTTAAATGGATTTTGGAGTAAGATGAATAATATCATGCTTTGTCCTAAAAAAATGACTCTGTGTTCCTCATCTCCTTCCAAAAAGCATGTCAGGAACTTATAATAAAAGGCAATAAAACCCTTTACGAGGGTAGAAAATAAGAACTGAGTGATACAGTGTGTATTTGGCAGGGTCTGGGGTGATTACACACAGAAGCCAGGCTAAAGGAAGCTCCAGCCACTGAACTCAAAACGGGCTTCAGCTTCCAGAAGTCAAGGCAGAAAGAGAAATGAAAGGTGCTTCTTGCCGGTGAGCGCTAAGGAGTGTATCTGGAGGGTCTCTGCGTAAGGAACTCGACACTGCAAACCCAGTGGAACAAGGAGGCAGAAAGCCTGTGCCCAGCTCCAGGGAGAAGAGTCTGAGGCCTGGAGAAAACCTGCCACTGCCTCCCCTTGGGCCCAGTTGGCCTGGGGTCCTCTTCGTGGTGAGCCAGCCTGGCTTCGTCACCATGGCCACCTTGTGAAGTTGCTTAGGAGCTGGCCATTCATTCATTCGCTGTTCTGTGCACTTACATGCCTGGGGGCTGCCTGTGCTGAGTGTGGAGCGATACCTCTTGGACAAAACCATTAGAGGTTTTTTTGGAGGAGATGCTTGAGCTAGGCTTGAAGGACAAAGGGTAATGATCTTGGGGTGGGAGTCCAGGTAGAGGAGGAGATGTTCTGGGTGCGGGAAGACATAAGAGTGAAGACTCAGAAGCTGGAGAGCCCTGGACATCCATGGTGAGGCTGGAGGTGGGGACATGGCGTTGGGGGTGATGAGAGCTGCAGGAGGTCATGGCAGTGAGAAGAGAGAAGAGGACACGGGTCCAAGACCTGGAGGAGGAGGCTCATGGGGACTTGGCGTGGGCAGGGAAGGGATGGAGGATGCAGCCAGGTGTCTACACAGGGAAGCAGGCGGCTAGATGCCTCCTCCCTGCGATGGGGAAGCCCAGGGAAGAAAGCTCGGGGAGATGCTGGCTTCAGCAGGGCAATGTCCGACCTCGGGGACCCGGAGGAGAGGATGTGGCTGGAGGCAGGGAGAGGACATGGTCAGCATCACAGGAGGGGGCACTGTGGGAGAGAGGAGAGGAGACGGCCAAGGGAGATCCCTTCACGGGGCAGGTGGGTCCCTCACGGGGCAGGTGGGTCCCTCACGGGGCAGGTGGGTCCCTCACGGGGCAGGTGGGTCCCGCGAGAATGGCAAAGGAGCCGCGTCACAGATGAGGGAGGAAGCGCAGCCGAGACAGCCGGGACTGCCCGGCATGGGGGTGTGGCCAAGGGGGGGCGTCAAGAAAGAGAAAGACAGCAAAGCATCCGGTGTGGCCATCAGAGGTCAGAATGACTTTAGCTAAGACGATGTCAGAGGGGCTTAGGGAAGAGTCCCTGGGCGAAGGGGGCAATGTGCTGGGGACTGGGTAGGGGGAGTTCTGGGTGGCAGAGACAGCAGGAAGGAAAGATGGTGAATACAGGTGCCTCCATGGGCTGCAGGGAAGGGAGGCTCTGCCAAGGAAGGACAGGCCACGTCTGGGGAGGGATGAAACCCACAGGAGAACCCGGTTGTGCTGAAGGACCCATGGGGGAGGGCGTGGCTGGCGGAGTCATCACCTTCTGCCTCAGAGAGAGGGGGCTGCTAGAGTGGGAGACTAGGGGCCAACAAGATTCAGGGGATGGCTGGGGGCAGAGGGGACAGTCCTGGACTTGTGAATGCCAAGAAGCCCGGGAAAGGCAGTACTGGGTGCTGTGGCCTCAGGAAACAGCAGCTGGACTTGGAAGGGGGCGGAGCACCTGCCCAGGGCAAAGGCATGACTCAGGGTGGGGAGCAGGTGGCCAGGCCCTGCAGCCAGAGCCTGGGGCCATGGTGGCTTCCAAGCCTTGGCTTAGGAGCTGAGAAAACCTGGGACTCACCAGGGTCGCCTCTTCTCCCAGGCTTGCCGCGCCGTCCAGGGGGCCCTAGACAGGAAAACAAGAATGCATTCATTGAGAAGGGAAGCCAGTGGACTTGGCTGTGTGGGGCATGCCCCGCCCACCCACCCATCCACTCGCAACAGCTTTCTGGGAGTGTCCTGCCCGAGGGAGTCTGCTGGCTGTGGAGGGGAGATGCGTGGGGAGAAACCCCTTCCTTCTGCCACTACCTCGTCTGTTCCGCCAACCTCCCTCCCCAGGTGGCCGCAACCCTCATGCCCCACGCACCCATTCGGTCATTCAATCATCGGCTCACTTAGTCATTCCTAAGCCCTCCCCTAATCACAAAGATTCCCACGGGAGGCTCCTGAGGCAGACGCGTTTGCAGCTGAGAAACTTCTGACTTAGAAGAAAAGTAAGGGTGGGTTATGTTAGGAAAGCCCTGACAAATGCTTCTCCATATTCACTAAAGTAAAACAACAAGGCAACACAACAAAGAGGCCGTCATGGCCGCGCAGTGCCGAAATCCAGTCATGACAGGCACTACGGGATCCGCCTGCAGTTTCCACCACTCGCCGGGGCCTCCAGCTCCTCTTTCCCCAGAGCCAGGGAGCTGCTCAGCCGCCTACTCGGCTTCCTGTCCACATCTGTCCTCCATCTGCGTGCTGTCAGCCCTTCTGAATTTACGGTGCAGAACCCCCTACCTCCGCCTCCGGCCCTCTGCCCACCTCAGACCCTGAGACCAGAGTGACCTCAACGCTGAAGGAGACGCTTTGGCTCTGGCCGTGGGAACAGAGGTCTGAGACCTCCCTCTCCCTCCCCTCACCTCTGTGGAACTCACTGCCAGCCTTCCTGGCACCCCTTCTCGCCCCTGTTTCGGTGAAGTTGGGTGTAGGTACAGGATTGCAATGTGTAAATGGCATTTGATGCATCTTGCTCACCCACTGTATGCCAGGCTCTGGGCTGGGCCTGGAGGCGACAGTGGGACAGGTTGTGACCCTATGACAAGGCACTGCCCTTTCCTGCAAAAGCCAACCTCAAACCCCCTCAAGAATTTCCAGAACAACCATGAAGGAGATGCAGGAGACTGGCCCCGATTGCGTCTGTGGCAGGATGGAAAAATGAGTGTGGGTCTCTGTGTGTGTCTGTGTGCATGTGTCTGTGTGTGTCTCTATGTATGTGTGTCTGTGTGCATGTGTCTGTATGTGTGTTTGTGTGCATGTGTGTCTGCGTGTGTTTGTGTCTGTGTTTCTGTGTGTGTGTCTGTGTATGTATGTTTGTGTCTGTGTGTCTTGTGGGAGGTGCTTCCCGACTTTTGTTAAGGGAAGGGGAGGAGGGAGGGCCAGTCTCTGAGAAACAGCGAGAGAGAAGAGATCCATCCCTTCAGGTGGAGAGGGGCCCTCAGTGCTACGTGACATGTCAAAAGCTTTGCAGGCCCAGGGGTGAGGCGAGAATGAATTTCTTGCAAGCCTCAGGGATGGGGGACTTGAGGTGAGGATGGTTAAACAAAACTTAAAACTGAAAAACATGTTACTTCTTGCTCCCCTGAGTTTTAAGGGCAAAAGCGCATGCCAGGGACGTAGCCCTTGGTTTTCTCCCATCCTGGACACAGACCCTGAATTTGGGGTTTATGCTGGAATTGCCAGGGGCTGTGTTGAGCTGGTGAGGCTAGGATTCTGGGACCCTCAGAACAGACAACAGCTCCTCATACTGTGTGGGTTTACAGCTTATGAGGCACCTCCAGGCCCATGCTCCCGGCCGAGGCCTGCGACACCCACACTGTAGAGCCAATTACCTTCCTATCTCCACGTGCTTGTCCCACCAGCATCTCAGATCCGTTGTGGCCCGAACACCTGCCTTGGTCTCCTCCCCAGTGCCCTGTGCGGGGCTGATGGTGCCTGGGAACCTCCGGAGCCAGTCACACCGGATGACCGGTCCTGGTTATTAACTAAGCCCCATGTGTGGCGGGCAGGTCAGCACCTTTGGGGGGCCTTTCCTCCTCTCTCGGCCTGTTTTCAATGAGAGCGAGGTATGGGAACGGGAACCCCCCGGCACACACAGCACCATGTTCCTCTGGCTACAGGAGGAAGAAGGCCCAGTGGCCACCCACAAAGCTTCGGGGCTCTTGCCAGGCCTCAGGTTGTGCTCAGCTCAGTGAAGCTGCTGGCCCTGAGCCCCGGGCAGAGTGTGGGGGCATGGCAGGAAAGGGGCCATGAGTGGGGGAAGTAGCCAGACTCTACTAGATCCAAAGCAATGCAGCACTGTGCTTTCCTGATGGGAATCATTGGGTACGACTAGGAAGTCCTCCGTCTGGGTAACTGAAGCCAGATGAGGACATTTGCCTGCGTTGGGGCAGTTGAACTAATGGATTCGTCCGGTGGCTCTCCTGGGTGGCATGATTAGGCAGAGGCTGATGGGGAGGGATGCTGGCAGGGGGGGCAGCTGCCCAGGCAGGGTAGGGTGCCTGCCTCCCAGGGTCACTGGGCGATGCTCCCTGCAGGCCTGGAGCTGGGCAGGACTGGGGTGTTGCTGAGCATACAGGGCCTGTGAGCTGCAGGCCAGGCAGGCTGGATGTAACCCTGACTGAAAGGGCCCTTGTGGAGGGAGGGAATGAAGCTGGTCGTGCACACTCCTGAGGGCTAATCCTAACCAGGCACGGTGCTGGGGGGCGCCATGTGACCAACTTGCAGATGGACAAGCGGTCTATCCTTTATTCTGAGCTCTGTACCTAAATGTCCAACTCCACTGGGAGGCACCACTTCCAAACTCAAGCTCACCTCCCAACTTCCCACGTGTCCCCTGCCTCCCTTGTTACTTAAGTGCAGGTCCCAGCAGCACCCAAGCAGTCGAGCCAGAGACCCCCTGGGCATCATCCTGCCCCAGAGACCGCCCCCCCGGGGCATCATCCTGCCCCAGCCCCCAACCTGGACCCCTTCCTTCTTGGCATCAGGTGAACGCTGCCCCTGCGCTCGGTCCCCCACTCTGCCACTCGCTCTTTCTGCCATGCTCGATTCTCCCTCGTGGCACAAAGGAGCTCCATACTGCAAAGATGCAGTATGTACTCTGCATCTCAGGCAGCTCTGTGTCCCCAACTCCCACCGCAGGACACGACCAAGTGATGTGTGTTCAGGGGAGCAAGGAGAGAGAGAGAGAGAGGGAGGGAGGGAGGGAGGGAGAAGGGGACAGGCAGGGAGGCCTCAGGTCTCCTCACTGCTTCTGTGGTTCTCCTGAAAAGACTGCAAGTCCAGCAAGCTCCAGGGCTTAGGAGAGACACAGGGCCACCTGGTCTGATGTGACGTGCCAGTGAGATAGGGAGTGCCTTCCACCCTTCCTTTCCCAGACTGCGAGAAGACAGGCAGTGAGGCCCTGGAAGAGGGCGAGTGTGCCGGAGCTGGGCTCCCTGCTGACTGTGGGCTCCCACTCCACTGCTTCCACCAACAGAGAGGCCAGGCGGGCTTGGAGACTGGATTGCAGGCGCCGCAGGAGTGGGGGCAGGACGGACGGCCTTTCCTGAGTCTCTGGACTATCAGGTGCTGAGAGCCCACCATGGGCAGTGACCTGGGTTCAACATCTACTGGGTGCCAAGCCGGCTGCTCACCCAGTGAGCATGAACTTGGGACCCTTTTCCTCCAGGACTCCCCGTGCCCACCCAGTAGGCTCACCTTCTGCCTCGCCAGTCCTCTGAAGAAGGTGCTAGTGTTCCCTGCACAGATGAGAACTCTGGGGCTAAGCCAGGTGAAGGGGCCCACCTAAGGCTGTGTTGCTAGAGCCTCCTGGAACCCTTCATAGTCTGTGGCTCCCAAGTGCAAGGACAGTTGTGTCCCATATGCTGAGCCACCGGGCAGGTGGCCTTGGCGACCAGGGAGGCCGTTCCCCTGGGGCTGCGGTCCCTTTGCCGGGGCTAGCTGTGCCCCAGGGCATCTGCCTGGTGTGGAGCAGATTGCCCTGGCCCCTGGGAGAGCAGGGCCAGCTTGGCTGCAGCTAAGACCTGGCTCCAACAAGCAAAACCAGGCCTTTGGCCAGGTGGTTGGCCTCAGAGTTTTCCCTTGTTTCTTGTTTTTCTTCTTTTCTACAAGCAGAAGAACCTTTCCTGCTGCTGCCTAAGACTCAGACACTTAGGAAGGCACCGGGAGTGTGTCTTGATTGATCTGCTCATGTGGAGAAGGGGAAACTGAGGCTGCAAGGGATAGGACAGGTCTTGCCCAAGGATGCTGCTGGAAAACTTGTCCCAGCTGGAGGGTCTAGCGCTGAAGACCACCTTGGGCTGGGAGAAGGCCACTGTCCCCCACTCTGCCTGGGACCCACACGGCTCTGAGCTAGGGGCTGGCTGCTGGGGAACGACAGTATTTCGCCGTGGGTGTTACCACAGTGGCATCTGCAAAACTTCCATTCAGAGGCTGGGGCGAGGGGTGCGCCAGAGCAGGAGGGGAAGAACGTGACTGGTGGGGAAGCTGTGTCTTCTGAGCAACTTACTCAGCCTCATTGAACCTTAGAGTTTCCAACTCGGGAGGACAGAGGTTTGGGAGTGGTGGCAACCAGACCTGCCTTGCGGAATCATGAACCAGATGAGCTGGCAGCAGACACACCAGCCTGGGGTACAAAAGGGGTGCTTCTTTGGGACCTCAAGAAATAACTGGCTGCAGGGGCCTCTGGGCCATCACAATGTGGGGCTTTAATGTAAGTGGGTTCTTTCCCTTGTGTGTCTGTGTGTGTCGGGGTCTCACTCTGTCACCCAGGCTGGAGTGGCGTGATCACAGTTCACTGCAGCTTCAAACGTCTGGGCTCGAGCGATCATCCCACCACGGCCTTCCAAAGTGCTGGGATTATAGGCCTGAGCCACCGCGTAACTGGTTTTTTTTTTGAGATGGAATCTCGCTCTGTTGCCCAGGCTGGAGTGCAGTGGCGTGATCTTGGCTCACCGCAACCTCTGCCTCCCAGGTTCAAGCGACTCCTCTGCCTCAGCCTCCCGAGCTGCTGGGACCACAGGCACGTGCCACCACGCCTGGCTAATTTTTGTATTTTTAGTAGAGACCGGGTTTCACCATGTTGGCCAGGTTGGTCTCGAACTCCTGACCTCAGGTGATCCACCCGCCTAGGCCTCTCAAAGTGCTGGGATTAAAGGTGCGAGCCACTGCCCCTAGCCTGCATAACTGGTTCTTATGAGTCCCCAGGTGGGTGAAGCTGGAGACGCAGTGACTCCACCTCAGCAGCGCTGCGGGCAAGTTCAAGGTGCAGAGGGCTGGAGACGCAGTGACTCCACCTCAGCAGCGCTGCGGGCAAGTTCAAGGTGCAGAGGGCTGGAGACACAGGGACTCCACCTCAGCAGCGCTGCGGGCAAGTTCAAGGTGCAGAGGGCTGGAGACACAGGGACTCCACCTCAGCAGCGCTGCGGGCAAGTTCAAGGTGCAGAGGGCTGGAGACACAGTGACTCCACCTCAGCAGCGCTGCGGGCAAGTTCAAGGTGCAGAGGGCTGGAGACACAGTGACTCCACCTCAGCAGCGCTGCGGGCAAGTTCAAGGTGCAGAGGGCTGGAGACACAGTGACTCCACCTCAGCAGCGCTGCGGGCAAGTTCAAGGTGCAGAGGGCTGGAGACACAGTGACTCCACCTCAGCAGCGCTGCGGGCAAGTTCAAGGTGCAGAGGGCTGGAGACACAGTGACTCCACCTCAGCAGCGCTGCGGGCAAGTTCAAGGTGCAGAGGCTGCCGGAGCCCTTGACTGCACCTTGAGCAAAGCGCAATGGCAGCCCCGTGGGAAGCCGGGAGCTTTTCCGTGTCCCTAATCACTGCCTGTCTGTGAACCTC
Organism: Pongo abelii; assembly: GCF_028885655.2. Classification (NCBI taxonomy): domain Eukaryota; kingdom Metazoa; phylum Chordata; class Mammalia; order Primates; family Hominidae; genus Pongo; species Pongo abelii. Next base: position 187,081,931 of record NC_071989.2, read on the forward strand.
GGGATGAGAATGCAGAGGCCGAGCTCTCTGGGAATAAGGTTTCTCAATGAAATTTCGGGGTGCCAGGTCTAGCACAGGCCAGCGAGGGCTCCAGCTCGTTGCCAATGACTCTGGACGTCTGAGAGCAGCATGAGCACAGTAAACAACTCCAGGGAGGCCTACGGCTTTCTCAGCACTGTTCCAGGCCAGACAAAATGAAACCATCTCTAACTCATAAAAATCTCATCTCTGGTTGGGGCGGAGAACTCACGCCACTGATCAACTCCAAAGGGGGGCCTCGAACCCCAACAGGCTTCCTCTGAGGCCTGAGCTGCAAGGATCTGGCTCTCTAAGTGGTTCCCCCCGCCCAGCCCTCCAGGCACCTCCCTCCCTGAGGACGTCCCCTCCAGCAACGGCTGTCTTATCAAGGTCCCTTCACAAGCCTGCAGCCACCCCGCCTCAGCCACACTGGGGACAGCCTGCCCAGGCCTCTCCCTCTCACCCTACTGGCCTGGCTGCTTCCTGTGGGCTCCTGACTGGTTGCTCCGCCCTCAGCCCAACCCTGGTCCTCCCTTCGGCCAGCCCCTGAGGACAGGGGGTTCATGGAATCCACACAACAGTCTGTAAAGTGCTTTCATTTCTCTCTACTCTTTTCTTCCTATAGATCAGGGGAACCGAGGCCCAGAGAAGTCAAGAATTACTACCAGGTGCAACAGCCAAAAGGTGGAAGCAACCCAAACGTCCACGGACAGAAGAATGAGCAAACAGAACGTGCACTGATACAGCGGGACGTGAGTCAGCCCTGGAGAGGAAGGAGTTCCTGCGCATGCTGCAGCGCGATGGGCCTGGAGGACGTCACGCGACGGGAAGTAAGCCAGACACAGAAAGACAAATACGGAATGATTCTACTTCTGGAGGCTCCTGCAGTCACCAGATTCACAGGGGCAGAAGGTGGAATGGTGGGTGCCATCGGTGGACTGGGCTAGGGGAGGCGAGACTGGGAAGTCGGTGGGCCCAGAGACTCCGTTTTGCAACACGAAGAATTCTGGAGAGGGATGGTGGTGGTGACAGTTGCGTGACAATGTGAACATACTTAATGCTGCTCAACTGTACGCTTAAGGATGGTTAAGATGGGAAATGTTATGGTATGTGTATTTTATCGCAATTAAAGAAAACAAAATGAACACCCCAGGGGTCTCAGCGACCCCTGAGCGAGGCTGTGAGCCGGGCCGGCCTGATGGAGACTGCGGGGATGCTGCTGGCAGCCACAGCAGTGTCCCGTGTGAGGAGCCCGGCACTGTGGAGTCACAGAGGGTGGCATCCCCAAGGTCACACAGTGGGGAAATGGCAGAACTGGGATTGGAACCCGGGCCTGTGTGACTTCGGGGTCTGTCCTCGAACATCTGTGATTGCCACTCTGACCATGGCCAAGTTTTTCTCATCCCACCACGTGTCGAGTGTCCCTTCAGACCTGGTCCTTCTCAACACCACTGGAAGCCCCTTTATATGACCCTCTTCCCAGAACCTTGGGAGGAAGTGGGGTGAGATGGCCTGAATCCTCTCAGACCTTCAGTCTGGAGCTCTATGAGATTGCCGGGGCTCCAGGGCCATCAGGGGGTACACCTTGAGCAGAGAAGGCAGGCGAGATCCCTGGATAAGAGCTTCCGAGACCAGATCATTAAAACATCTCCCCAGACCATTTCATTTGTTTTACAAGTCTCAGACCAACCTCAGAGCTGAAAACTGCCCAACAAGGGAGCGTTCTCTCTGCACATTTCCAGCTTGGCCTCACAAAGCCCTCTGTCCCTTGGAGGAATGAAGGAGTAGGTGTGTCCCGGTGGGTGTCTCTAAGGTGGGCCTGGGGACCCTAGTGCTCCTGGAGGGGACACTGAGACCCGGAGAGGCTGGCCAGCTTGCTCTGGTTCAGCCACTGCTGTGGGCACTGTGGTCCTCCAGGAATTAAAATCATGGCCTCTTGCTCAACAAATACAGTTCATTCCAAAGCTGCTTATGTCCCCCCAGAGTCATCTTCCACCATCCATCATGCTGAACCAGGAGCCGAACAGCGCTGGGTCCTGCTGCTTGTGAGAAGGTCCTGAAGCCGTCTGGAAAACCAACACCACAGGCTGCCGGGGTGTTAAGGCACTGCCATGGTCTTCGCATGTTTGTTTGGAACAATGGTTATTGTCCAGGCTGGTGACAGACCCCGACCAACCCAGTGACCAGAGCTGGTAAGTTGGCTTGGACACGGTGCCATTCGGTGGATGAATGAATAGGGCCCTGTTAGGAGGGGCTGGGGTGGTGGGTGTCCCCAATCTCACATTCACGGAGGGCCTCAAATGTGGACATTCATGTGCTCTACAAAGGAGCTGACAGCACCAGATACCAGACAGCCACAGCGGCCTCCAACAGTGTTTAATAAAAGCAAGAGCCACCGGCACCATTTATCAAGTGTCAACTTTACACTTGGCCCCAATCTCGAGTCTACGGTATTAACTCACATATTCCTGACCTCAAACCCATGAGGAAGGCTGTTATTGTTATCTCCATTTTACAGATGAAGACACTGAGGCACAGGGAGGTTAATGGGCTTTCTGGGGCCGTATGCTGGTAGCGGGTAGAGTCACACAGTTCAGATTGACAGCCATGTCCTTAAACACTGCCTGGCTCTCTCTCATTAAGGAAGACACTTATTAAAGGAGAGAGGTTAAAGAGTCCACGGTTTTCATAACCTCTTCTTGGCATTTGTTGTTTATTTATTATTTGAAACACTGGGAACCTCACAAAGTAGAAGCTGCCCAGGATGTCTCTCGGAGGTCTGTGAAGTAAATGTCTAAGTACAAGGCCGATGTGGTTGGCAGCCCTGGAGACCCGAGACGACTCCCGCCCCCTTTACACATAGCACGCCCTCCTTGTGCCATCCAAAATGCCTGCAGTTTCTGGGCTGGTTCCTTTCCCTGAGTTAGGAGCGGCTTTAGTTAAGCTTTTCCAATGGGATTAAGGAGTCCAGATCCATGACGCATCCTGGTGACACACCAGCCGTGCTGCAGCCCCAATACACCATGTTCTCTGGAGCTCCAAGAGCATCTCCCCAAGGGCTCGGGTTGGAGGGCTCAGGCAAGGGGGTGCCCGGCAGGCTGGGGATGGTGGGGTGCCCAGCAGGCAGACCTGCTGATGTGCTGAGCTCGGCGGGCCACGTGCTGGGGGCTTTTATCATCTCTTCAATCCTCTCGAGTAATTCTGAGATGTACAAAATTGGCCCCATTTACAGATAAAAAACCTGAGGCCCACAGGCGAAGGGACCATCCAAGGCTCAGAGCTGGTCAGGCCAGGGCATTTGACTGCACCAGTGATGCCCTCCTTCCTTTTCAGGGAAATGACTGTGGTTTTGGCACCAGAGCTAAACATGGAATGTCCCACCCAGAGGGTGCAGCAAGAAGGACGGGAAGGGGCAGGGCACGGGAAGGGGACAAGGGCTGGTCACGGTCTGTGGATCAGACTGTCAGGGCTCTTGTAAGTGCCTCCAGTCAAGGGGCTGAGGTTGCCCAGGGAGGCAGAGCATCAACGTTTTCTAGTAGAAGCACTGCCTTTTTTTTCTTTTTTTTCAAGACAAATAATCTTTTATTCATAGTCATGGTGTCCTCCAGAGAGCATAAACTGATAATTGCTAATAAAAAAACAAGCACTGTATTCCTTGATTAGCTTGATTCCTTTGATTAGACTACAACAACCTTGTAGTCTCAAATTATTATGAGGTAAACAATAGGTTTTATTCACCTACTTTTTAATACAGCATCTCTTAGCTGAACATAAAACCCAGAGAATGTATTACTGCAGAAACTGTGTTAAATTTTTTTTCTTCTGAAGATGTGTGAAGAAAAGTTAGAGAGGTATTTGTTTAAGCAGTTTAAATATAATTCTACTTAGAATCCAATTGTTCTTCACAGATGGTCATTCCAGCACTATAAACTTATGTTATATCCACTAATATATGTTCGTAATTCGATGATTCTTAGATATTTACTTTTAAATAGGAATCAATTAGATAGACCTAAAGGAGTTAGAAAGTATTCTGAAAAATAAAGAAACATATATGAAATACGTCTGGATTTGTTACCTTCTTAATATAATGTAACCTGTCTAGAGATTTCCAGAATGAAAAACGTAAGGTTGGAATGACTTTCAGTACTTATTTTTAGGAAAAATATACCTCTTATTAGTTTAATAAAAAAAATATATCCTATAAAATATTTATGATATACAGAGTTTTAATGAAGTTTGAGTGATTAAAATTAAGCCTTGGCTGGATTTCATCAAATTCAGTGTGGAGGTTTGGAGACTCATTGAACAGTTCTTTCCTTAGATAATTACCTTGCTTAGAAGTGCTTCCTATCCAGACAGAATTCCCGATTTTTTTCACTTACTAAGAGAAGTCTGTGCCTTCATGCCTTTATAAATGGAGTAAAGCATGAATATATCTTCTAGGAAGAGGGATCTTGTTTATTGGAATCAAACTATTTTAACTAGAATTATAGTAAGGAAAAATTCCAACCACAGTGATATTTAAAATGGTTTTATTCTCTCTCTTTCTTAGCTTTTATCCATCTCTTTTTGTAAGCTATATACACTCGAACAAACTAATAATAACAGTAAGATCTAGTTTCAAGGTAGTGAACTGCAACATCGAAGTCTGCAGACTTCTTTGCAAAAAAAAATGTTGCTTGGCATTAACAGTTTTTCTATCAAATACAAAATTCTGAGTGAGATACATCACTAGAGAGTATACGAGTTCTTCCACTCTAGTTGGCTTGTTCTATGGAGTGAGACTGATACTACTGCTTATCTCATAGTTTTGTTATGATAGTTAATATTTATTAAAAAACTCAGACTAATGTTTGACACATAGTAAATGCTAAAGACATGCTTACGGAATAAATAAATACATTCATAAATAAGTCAATCTCTGTTCTAGTCATGCCATATTAATTACAATCCACATGCTAGAGTTTGTGATATTCTCTCTGTCTGGTTCCCCACCTCTCTTTCTATTTATTTAAATCCTATTATTCTTCAAGGACTGTGCAGATCTCACCTTTCTAAGCCCTTCAGGACAGACAACTCTGGACTCTACTAACCTCATGTTTCTCCTTCACTCATTTGCACTTATGCACAAATATCCTGTTTGCTTTATTTAGCCTTTACTGTTGGTTGTTAACCAGGCAAGGGCATTAGAATTCCCTGGGTTGCTTTTCTAAAATGTATATCCCTAGGCCAAACGCCTAGAATTGTTAGATTCAGTGAGCCCTGCCTGGCACCAAAACATGCGCATTTTGAAAAGGTTCTGCAGCAAAACCAATATAAGCCACTAGTCAAGATACACTGATCAAAATTACCTTTTGTTGCAGGTATGTGGATTTTCTTTATCAACACAATCATGAACATCTTGAAGACACAGACCATGCTTTGTTTTTCTTGTGTAAACATGGCCACTACTGAATAACACTCCTCTTTTGTGTTTCATTGTAAGATCTCTGAGAGTGGCGCCCAGGTTATGCCTTGCCAATGGGTTGGGGAGCGTATTAGTCAGTTCTCATGCTGCTAATAAAAACACACCTGAGACGGCAATTTCTAAAGAAAGAGAGGGTTAATGGACTCATGTGGCTGAGGAGGCCTCATAATCACGGCAGAAGGTGAAAGGCACATCTTACGTGGTGGCAGGCAAGACACAATGTGAGCCAAGCAAAAGGGGAAACCCCTTATGTAAAACCACGAGATCTCGATGACTACCACAAGAACAGTATGGGGAAAACCACCCCCGTGATTCAATTATCTCCCAAATGCGTCCCTCCCACAACACGCGGGAGTTATGGGAGCCACAGTTCAAGATGAGATTTGGGTGGGGACACAGCCACACCCTATCAGGGAGGGACAAAGAGAGCCACAGGTAGATCACTCAACTGTTGCCACAATTATGCTATGTCATGAATAACCACAACTCTTCAGTGATCTACCAAAAAAGGCCCCCTTGTTCATGTTTCTGGAATCAGCAGGAATAGGCTAGGCACCTGTGCTGATCCCAGCTGGGTTTTCTCACATATTTGTGGGGTCAGAAGCACTGCCTTTTGAAAGCCCCCAGCCTTCGGTGCCTTCCAGCGGAGACTTAAAGGGAGAGGCACTAACTGGGAGTCCTTTTGATTGGCAGATGTAAGGCACGTGGGTGCCATGATGGGGAGCCAAGCCACAGGCCATTTCTCAGGCCTGGCAGAGCCCCTCCCCAGCCCCTTCAGCCCAGGCAGCTGAAGGGAGGACTGAGCAAAACCGATAGGAAGAGGGGAAAGCCCCTCAGTGTGCCTGAGACTATGACCCTTCCTGCCCACAGGGGCTCAGAGCCATGAGAACATCTCTGAAGGGCTGAAGGGGCCGGACTAGCCAGCAGACCTGGACAGGAAGGGGAAGGGTGGGGGGACTCCAGAAAGGGGCTTTTGGCCAGGCGCGGTGGCTCACACCTGTAATTCCAGCACTTTGGGAGGCCGAGGCAGGTGGATCACCTGAGGTCAGGAGTTCGAGACCAGCCTGCCCAAATGGCGAAACCCCATCTCTAATAAAAATACAAAAAATTAGCCGGGTGTGGTGGCGGGCGCCTGTAACTTCAGCTACTCGGGAGGCTGAGGCAGGAGAATCGCTTGAATCTGGGAGGTGGAGGTTGCAGTGAGCTGAGATCGTGCCACTGCACTGTAGCCTGGGCGATACAGCAAGACTTCATCTCCAAAAAAAAAAAAAAAAAAAGGAAAGGGGCTCTCAAGGGTGGAGGTCAGGTTCACCTGAATATTTAAAGAGCCTGTACCCAGGTGAAGGGAGGTGCTGGCTACAAAGAAGCATGTTGCCGACGCTGGCAGCAGGACTGCTGGTACCCGCACAGGCAGCAGGTACAGCCACGGTGCAGGCTGTGTCGGTGCTGGGTGGCCAGCGATGGGTGGAGGGCTGGGGTTATGGCTCTTGCTACATGGGCTAGTGGCCTGTGGCTTTGGGCTTGGTCAGCCCCAGATCTGTGCTAGCGCAAGTGAGCTTCGCCCCAGAGCCTGTCATCTCCTGGGATCTTGTTTCCTGTTGGAAAACAGGCTCCGGAGAGGCGCATGTAAACCAGCACACCCCAAAGATCACAAATTCCTCAGCTCTCCATTCACCCCGAGTCTTAATCACTGACACATGTACTCCTCCGAACTCAACGAAGGCCAGGATTCACTGCTTTCAGAGAATGAAAAGCTCTATTTTTTTTTTTTAAACGTAAAAGGTCATTCGTGTGAGCTTTGATTTTCATGAGAATTGCTTGTAACCTGCCTGCTAAAAGCCCCACCCTATCCTACTCAGAGGTTCTAGGTGGGCAGGTGAGGCCTGGGGCATGGCCGGTGGGCGTGGGCATGGCCTTTGGCAGGCAATTGTCAGGAGAAGCTGGCCATGCAATATGCGCCATCCGCTCCCAGCCGAGCTGACCCTTGCAGGCCTTGGACAGGGAACTCTCGGGGTTCCTCGGAACTGTGGACCAGCGCCCTCCTGAGGGAAGGGTGCAGCAGCCCGGCATGGCCCAGTTTTAACTCCCGCACCCCCTGGAGCTTGAGTGGGCACTGGGGTGACCGACTGTCATGGTTTGCTGGGGACTGAGGGGTTTCCCTGGGCTCTCAGTGCTGAAATCAGGTCAGTCTCAGGCAAACTGGAACTGTGGGTCACTCCAAGGGCATCTGTAAGAAGGGAGGCCTCCCCCGCCTTATCTGCCCACTGCTTCCCCGCACCCGGCCGCATGCCCCTCCATCACTCCTCAGGCCTGCCAGGCTTGCCCTGCCTTGGGGCCTCTGCACCAGCTTCCCTCTCTCCAGGGCTCTCCTCTGCCCATCCCTGCATGGCTGAATGCTTGCTGCCTCCTCAGGATGCCTTCCTTGACCACCAGCCTCAATTTTCAAGTGCCTGCCTCATGCATTTGTTGTCACATTTTCCCGTTTTTATCTTCTTCCAGCCACTTATTTCTATGAAAATTGCCTAGCTTATTCTACGTGCTTTTCAGAGTTTATGGTTTCTCTCTTCTTGCTGGAACATCAGCTCCCTGAGGGCAGGGCTCCTGTACACTGGCTTGTGGCTGCAGCCCCTGAGTGGGACCATTAGTGGGGACCCCAAGGTGCTGGGTCTCCAGGCCGGAACGATGGTTGGCCTCGCTGGCACAGAGCCACCTGAATCAGGAAGGAGTGGGCACTGATGAGGCCCCTATGGCCCCGGGCAGTGTGTAGCCAGGTTGTACACAGGTAGACACAGCCCTGCGTCCCCTCACCTCATTCTCAGAGCAGGTCCCACGTGGCCCCCACGCCTGGCCCCTCGGCCACCCAGCTCTGTAGGATGCTGAGGTCTTAGGAAGCCGCACCAGCTGTGCAGTTTGCAGACCACAGCTTCAGAGGAGCCCGAGGCTGAAAGATTGGGGGGCCTGAGGACTGCTCCCAGATCCTGGCCTACGAGGCTACAAGGCCCACCCAGTTCCCATGCATCCTTGACTTGCACCCCAGGGGCCTTGGGGCGATTCATGACTTCTTTCTGACCCCCAGGGTCAGGGCTGAGGTCCGGCTTCCGCTAAAGAGCTTCAGCTGTTGGGCCGGGTCTGCTGTGCCTGGCCCTTGTCAGCAGAGGGTGGCTCCCCGGTGTCTCTCACCCTCCTTTCCCTCTAAAGCCACAGCTCCCCGCTGTGGGGGCCTTCCGTGGGCCTGGAGGTCGCGTGGGCCCAGAGCTGGACCCTGCCTCCCGCACAGTGGTGGGGTGTGGGCAGGCTGTGTGCTCAGCCATAGGCAGTTCTTTGTCCTTGCCCTGAGAGGGCAGCCACGGTGCGTCCAGCTGTGTTTTGGGCAGCAGGGTTTTAAAAACAGCCTTATTAAGATATGCTTCACATACCATACAGTTCATCCAGTGGTTTTTGGAACATTACATTGTATTTGTAAATTTCTAAACTATTCTGTAAAAATTCTGGTAGAATACATAGCATGAAAGTTCCCATCTTAATCATTCTTGAGTGGACAGTTGAGCGGCATCAAGCACAGTCACACTGTTGTGCAGCCACCAGCACCATCCCTCTCCAGAGCTTTTCTCATCTTGCAAAACTGAAATTCTCTACCCATTAAGCACTACCTCCTTACCCTCTCTCCCCATGGCTACTAGGAACCACAGCCTATCTTCTGCCTCTGTGAATCTGATGACTCCGGGTATTTCATGCAAGCGGAGCTCAGCAGTATTTGTCCTGTGACTGTCTTATTTCCCTGAGCATGGTGTCCTCAAGGTCCATGCGTGTTATAACCTGTGATGACGAGGTCGCCTTCCTTTTTTTTTTTTTTGAGATGCAGTCTTGCTCTGTCGCCCAGGCTGGAGTGCAGTGGCACGATCTCGGCTCACTGCAAGCTCCGCCTCCCAGGTTCAGCCTCTCGAGTAGCTGGGACTACAGGTGCCCACCACCATGCCTGGCTAATTTTTTGTATTTTTAGTAGAGATGGGGTTTCACTATGTTAGCCAGGATGGTCTCGATCTCCCAACCTCGTGATCCGCCTGCCTCAGCCTCCCAAAGTGCTGGGATTACAGGCCCGGCCCCATAGCCTTCCTTTTTAAGGCTGAATCATACTCTGTTGCATGGATAGACTACGTTTACTCTGTCACCCAGGCTGGAGTACAGTGGCACGATCTTGGCTCACTGCAGCCTCTAACTCTTAGGTTCAAGTGATTCTTCTGCCTCAGCCTCCCAAGTAGCTGGGATTACAGGTGTGCACCACCACACCTGACTATTTTTTAATTTTTAATTTTTTTGGGGGACGGAGTCTCGCTCTGTCACCCAGGCTGAAGTGCAGTGGTGTGATCTCAGCTCACTGCAACCTCCGCCTCCTGAGTTCAAGTGATTCTCCTGTCTCAGCCTCCCAAGTAGCTGGGACTATAGGCGCCCACCAGCACGCCCAGTTAATTTTTTCTATTTTTAGTAGAGATGGGATTTCACTGTTGGCCAAGCTGTTCTTGAACTCCTGACCTCATGATCCGCCTGCCTCAGCCTCCCAAAGTGCTGGGTTACAAGCGTGAGCCACCGCGCCCGGCCCATGCCGGACTACTTTTTTTGTATTTTAGTAGAGACGGGGTTTCGCCATGTTGGTCAGGCTGGTCTCGAACTCCTGGCCTCAAGCGATCCACCTGCTTTGGTCTCCGAAAGTGCGTGAGCCACTGCATGTGGCCTCAAAAGATCATTTTCCTCTGTTCCCTCGTGAACAGGAGAGGCAGAATCCCTACTGTCCCAAAGGCCATTTCCCAAAGCGGAAAGATCTGGATTTGCGCGCTGCTTCCCCCGTGAGTGTGGCCTGGAACAAGCTGGCTCCTGCCTCGGGGCTGCCAAACTGAGGTCCTGACCCCTCTCCAGGTCGTGTGAGGATGAGCCGAGATAACCGCAGATATTAAACTTCTCACACCTCAGTTTCCTCTGTCTCAAAATGGGCATTTGTACCCAATCCCAGGGCCTGTCACTCATGTGGTCATTCCAGGGACACCCACGGGAGGCCCTGCAGACACTAGGGACCGGGAGTTGGGTCAGCCCTGTCCCCGGGTTCCATGCGCAGCAACACTCCCAACACAGGCACACACCACAACGCAGCGTGGGCAGGCAGGCTGGCGACAGGCGGATAGCTCGGTGGGCTGTGCCCCCAGTGGGTCCACTCGAGGACATGCTGTCCCTGGCAGCTCAGGGGTGTTCATGCCCTTGCAGAACCAGTCTCCGTCTGCAGGGCCCTTCCTGGTGTCTGGAAACTTGCTTCTTCCAGAGGGAGGCTAAGCAGGACGGGGTGGAGGATGTGGGGTGGCGTGTGGTGCTGTAGGAGTAGGGGGTCCCAAGTGGGCAGTGGCCTAGATCTGGGGCAGTAGAAGGGGCTCCTGAGCCTAGGGGTGAGGGCAGCCCAGCTGTGTGTGGTCATCAGACCCAAATGGTCCTCACCAGGCTCTCTGGTCCTGGAGGGCAGGGCCCTCACTGGCCTGTCTCTGGGGCTTGGCAAAGGGTGGATGCACAGGGAATGTCTGTGGTCCTAAGCTCTTGCCCTTCCCAGACCCATTTCATTGCCCACAAAGGGCCCTATGGTAACTGATCGCCCTGCTCTGATCCCCAGTCCCCAAGGTCCCTACTCTGTGGGGACCCTGGGGACTGCATGGGGCTGTTTCTCATCCATTCAGATACTATAGCATGGTCAGAGAGTTCTTGGTCTCCCCAGATACAAGCAGTCCCTTTCGTTTCCTCCCTAGGTCCTGTGCTGCTTTGAGTGGGGTTAGGCTAACTGCAGAGGGTCCTTCCTGGGGAGAGGCTAAGGGGGATCTGCTGGGAAGCTGGGAGCCCCTGCTGGGAGCGGCAGCCCCATCCTGCAGGTCCCAGGTCCTGCATCCAGTGCAAGCCTGGGCTTCTGCACTAGAGAGATGCCACCGTCACCTTGGCTGCTTCTAGAGCTCTTCGGAAGACCCTTCTCCCTGGAGCAGGGCGTTGGAATGCTGCAGGGAGCAGGAGGGTGGCTCCCACATGTGGACCTACCATGAGCCATGCGCCGTGCTGGGCTGTCCAGATGTCTGCTCATCTAGTCCGTGCAGCCCTGCCAGGAGATAGCATCAACCCTCCTTTGTAGATGAAGCAAAAGAGGCTCACAGAGAAGTGATATGTCCCAAGTCACACAGCTGGAACAGCTGGTGTGTGGCAGAGCTGGGATGAAAACCTGGATGTGTTCAATTCCAAAGCACTTGCCTTTTCTTTTTTGAAGAAAAAGAAATGTGACGGCCTGGGGTCTCTCCATCTATTCAGATGCCATTGTCCAGTCAGAGATCCCTGGATGGCCCCGGACACAAGCAGCTCCTTCCCCTCTTGAGGTCCTGTGCTGTGAGGGGTGTGGGTGGGCTGAGGCCCTTTGGGGGCGTGAGGGCTGGGGTTACTCTGGAAGGTGCAGGGGGTGCTTGGCCCTACCCCCGTTTCAGATTTAGTGGGGCTGGAGAATTTGCATTTTCAACAAGTTCACATGCTATGCTGGGCTGGTCTGGTAAACACACTCTGAAAACCAAGTGGCTTCCTTTTCTCTGTCTTTAAATATTATTTTCTCTTTTACGAAATATTTCCAGCCTCATGTACTTTTCACCGTGCTGTGTTGTCTTTTATGTGCTCAGGATGGCTGGAGTCAAGTTGTAAGTTTGCAAAAACCAGGGAGACCCATTCTGGGTTCATCAACCACCGGCGATAATTTCCACTACGATGACTGTGACTGCTGCCGCGTGGGGTGTGCTTATGGAGCAGTACCCAGTGCTGTTCTGAGCCCTGTCACGCAAGTCGCTCCGTTACTTTTCACAGCCACCTCCCAGGCAGAAGCCACCACCTTCTCACTCTACCAAGGGAGGGCAAGTCACTGGCCCGAGGCCACACACCTACACACACACCGCAAGGCTGGGGTTCCTCCCCAGGTGGTCCGTGCCACAAGCGTGCACCCAGCCTCAGGATTCAACGAGCTGGGACAGAAGTGCCTCACCAGTTCTAACGGAAATGGGTTGAATGGCCAGAACCAAGGTCCTCTCCCCACCCGCTAATCTCTCTGACTGAGTTCCCAGGCTGTGTCAGCAGCATCGCCACCTACCTGAGAGCTCGGCGAGGGTTGCGGGTGGCCCCATCACATCCACAGTTCCTGCCCGCCTCTCCAGATCCTAGTGGCAGCAAAGCTAAGGTTCTACGTCACTGTCTGCATGCTGGGCCTGAGGGGCATTTTAGGCATATTAACCACAAACCTCACAAGCACCTCACGAAGCAGGCACTATCACTATTCCTAGCTTTGCAGATGTGCACTGCAGCACCAAGAGGCTGAGTGACCCACTCAAAGTCATGCAGTCAGGAAGAGAAAGAACCAGACGCTGAACTTCTGTCCCCTCCAGGTCCAATACCAGCGTCTCCCCAGGCTCCAGGGTCCAGGGTCACTGCCTCCCCTCTGCCTCCCCCGTTTCCTCTCTTGCCTCCTTCCTCTCATTCCCTATCCTTCAGTCAGGGCCATCCTTCTAGGCCAGAGATTGGATCATGCCACTTCCCTTTAAAGGCATCCACAGGTTCCCCGCTGTCTTTGGGACAGCACTCCCTGGCCAAGGCCCTTCCTGGCCAGCCTGGACTTCCGTCTCCAGCCCGCTCCGCCCAGCTCCACTTGCCCTCCATGAGTTACGCCTAGCCCACCTTTAGCCAGACACCTGGCCTGGACATGCCACACCCCCTGAGCTGTGCTACTCAAGTCTCCAACATCTTTTCTCCGTCTTTTTTTTGGCCAGGAAAACTCCTACTCATCCTACAATACCCAGCTAGGACATGGACTTATGTCTTAGCCTTCCCAGCTGCTTACTCTTGGGCCAGGGAATCTACTTGCTACAGTGATTACTTAGGACACTGGGATGGAGCCGTCTGCCCATCAGTCCCATTGCCAGACCATGAGCTCCCCAAAGCGGGGCCCGAGTTGGCTTGGTCTAGGTCCTCTGAGTGGCCTAGGCCCAGGCAGAATCCTGCTAAACAGGACCAAGGTGGACATTCACCAATGACTATGCAAAGAGGCTCCCAATTCCAGGGTGTCCACAGTGGCCTGTGCCTGGGTCTGATGTTTGCCATGCACTGGGAATGGACAGCATGTGGCCTTTTTCCCTTTTTAACTGTTGTGCCTGCACTTGGCCTGCCCGGTCTGTCCACTGGGGTGGGAAATGCCAGTTTATGAACCAAGGGTGAGCCGCCGTGGTCTTTCTAGCCAGGGCTGTTGGAAACCACTTGAGTGGATCTAGCCCTAGTAAACGGCTCTTAACCACTCCCCAGGGAGTGCCCGAGACCCCCCCCCCCCAGATAATAAGCTCCATGTGTGTGGGAGACAGGCCCATTTTTTTCCTAAGGATTTATGAGCGGGGGAGTATTCTCATTGACCTCCATTTCAGGAAAGACCTCTTTCTGGAACACTTGCCGAATACTCCATCAACAGTGAAGCACACGTGCTCGCGGCAAGCCTGCTTGACGGCCCCATAGCCAGCATATGTTTTTTGTCTCCTACGCATTTTAGCACTGGCTCTGGGGAATGCGTGTATTTCTGAACGTCCCTAAACACAGCTCTGAGTGAAGCACTTATAATTTACCCTCCATGAAATCCATCGCTGCTCTTTCCAAACATACTTGGAAGTGGATTCAAAGTTTATTTAGAGAGAACATTTAAAAAAAAAAGACCGAACGAGAGTGCTTGTGGATTCTTACTCCCAGCCCCGGCTCGCTGGGACCTTGGGAATAATTGCTTTGGCTCACAGACGTGACACCCTGAAAAGAAACCGTGAACATGTGAGCCCTGGCCATCTGTCCACGCAGGCATCTCTCCAGTTCATCCTCTCTTTATTTATTCACCTGTTATTCTATCTGCTTCTCCCTCCCTCAGACCTCCTTTTTCTTTTCCCTCCACTCATGTTCCCCCACCTCATCATTCATCCATTTCTCCAGCCCTAGAAAAATGACTCAATTCTTTTTATTTATTTATTGTTTTTGAGACGGAGTCTCACTCTGTCACCCAGGCTGGAATGCAGTGGCGTGATCTCTGCTCACTGCAACCTCTGCCTCCCGGGTTCAAGCGATTCTCCTGCCTCAGCCTCCTGGGTAGCTGGGATTACAGGCGCCCGCCACCACGCCTGGCTAATTTTTGTATTTTTAGTAGAGACGGGGTTTCACCATGTTGGTCAGGCTGGTCTCGAACCCCTGACTTCGTGATTCGCCCACCTTGGCCTCCCAAACTGCTGGGATTACAGGCGTGAGCCACCGCGCCGGGCCAAAAATGACTCAATTCTTATTCGAGGGGAATGAATGACTTTATTCATCCAGGACAATCAAATACCCATTTGCATATTGGTTCATCCATTCATCCATCCATTAAATTAGCAATCTTTGTTCATTCGTCTTTCTGACCAGACATCCATCAAAGATGTACTAATAACCCACTCTGTGCAAGGCACTGGGATACTGGAGTGCATCCCAGTTCCTGCCCTTGAGTAGCTCACAATAATCTGGGAGATAAGATGCAAACAGCCAATTACAGCACAGTGTGGGAAACGCTATTAGAGACATGTGCAGGTGCCCTGGGTGTCGGGAAACGGGCGCTGATGCCTGGGAACAATTCTGGGTACAGAAAGGGCTATGGAAAACACCTGTGGAAAACCTGCCCACCTCTCCCGGTCTCCCAGAACCAGTGAGGCAGCCACCTGGGGCAGAGCAGACTTCAGGCCCACTCCAGGGCCTTGGAGACCTTATCTGCCAGGAATGGTCTTCTGGAATGGCCTGGTTCAGACTTGCCACTCCCTTAGTGATTCTTACAGCAGTCCTGTGGGGCCTGTGTTACCAGGTCCACTCTGCATTGGAGGAGACCGGGGCTCAGGCGACTGGAGGGGTGAGGCGCAGCAGAGCCCATGTGCTGGAGTCTGAACACCGGCAGACAGTGCATGTGGCCCTCTGCAGCCTCTGTCTAGGGGGTGGCCCTCACAACAGCACCAACCACTGGGCTACCTGCTCCCCTCTGAAGGCCTCCTGGGTGTTCAGGACCTAGCCCCGACGATTTGGGGTCAGGACTCTCCCTGCACCCCACACAGCTCAGAGCTACCCGAACAGTCCTGGCAGACAAGCTGCTCTCCCTGTGTGAGAAGCTGACTGCTCAAAGGACCCCAGCAAGCCCTGCTGTGTCTCAGCACCTCCCTTTCCCAGCCTAGGGCTGAAGGACTGAGAACGAGGACCTTGCCTGCAGAGCAGGGACCGTGCGTGCCCAATTCCAGCCTCTGGCCAGGCCTGGGCTCTGGATCCTGCAGAGAGTGGCATGGTCCAACCAAGAACTCTGGGAGCTGGCAGACCCAGCCTCCCTGCCCGGGTGCAGATGGCAGGGCGGCCCCTCTGCCCTTTGACCAAGGGTTCCTCCTCTGCCACGGCAAATGTCTGGGGCCATCCTTCCTGCCATCCACTCCCACATGTCCCCACTGAATTTCCTGTTCCTCATCCCCTGTCCCTGTCCACACGCCCCACTGCGTTTTCACTTCTGGGCCTCCCTTCCCCCAGGCTCTGCTCTTTCCATCCAGCGTCTCCCTGATCCTCATCCAAGGGGCCTTTCTAACACTGGCCAGGCCAGTCTCCACTAAAGGAACAAAACCAAAGTCCACGGCCACCTTCTCAGCGCAGAGCAGCATGGTAAAGAGAGACCCAGGTACAAATCCTGACTCTCTCACAGGCTATTCCCATGAACTTGGGTAACTCAACGGCTCTGGGCCTTAAGTTTTCCCACCTGTGAAATGGGTCTATTCATGGCTTTCTTATGGAGCAGCTGTTAGCATTATGGCTGAGCATAAAGTAAGGCTTTCCCTCAAAACTATGCTTCAGAAAGGAAAGAGTCATTTTGTGTTCAAGTCTTTACGGAAGTCTTTCGTTTTAGGGGGTGCATGCTCAACTAATTACTCGAAAAAAAGAGATGACAATGTACTGTTTGGTGCCGACACACAACCTAAACCAACCCCAATCAACGTTAGTTCTAGATGGTTATAGAGGTAACGCAAGGGGTCTATTAGAAAACAAGAGGAGCCTGGTAGTTAAGGGTGGAGACTGAATATGTAGAAATTTATTTTTACTACTTCTAGAAGGGCAGAGAGGTCAGGAAACGAAACACCAGCAACAATAACAATGCTGAGAAGCAGACAATGAGGGCTACCTGCCGATACAGAAATGGGCAAGAACACAGCCAACCCCGGGAGGCTCTAGCTTTGGGGGTCCTGGATCAGACCTCAGGCTCCTCAGCCAACGAGCACTGGCAGCTCTGGCAGCTCAAAGCCCCTTTGTCAGGCAGAAAGCCCCCCTCCAGGTGGCCAATTTCAGGTTTCAAGTGTCAGCTGGATTTTCTGCTCACTGTCCCCCATAGCCCGCTAGAAAGTTCACTGCCAAATTGATTTCCAAATTTTGTGAAACAAATTTATTCCCAGGTGAAAACTACTGTATCTGATTTCTTCTGCAGATGACCCAGCCAACATGGAAATCTGCTTTGTCTGACTTTCGAATTCACCCGAGTCAGCTTCCATTGCTCAGACAACTGGACGGGGCCCCAGTTCCCACAGCGTCCCAGCCAGATGAAGAGAGTGGGGCCTCGAGTCCGTCAGCCAGCCCTAGACTCTCCACAAGCCAGGCCCCAGGCTCCCCCTGCCAGCCAGGAGGCAGAGAGTCCACAGACACCAAAAAGCGTCCATGCCTACCCACCCCCACCAGGAATGGCTACTGTTTCTCAGCCAGAAGTAGGGCCAAGAGAAGTTCAAAAAAGCCCTGCACCCACCAGGCCCTTAGGGACCCCGAGTCACACCTGTCCCCTCAAGATTCTCTCTGGGCCATCGCAATCCACCCACACTTGGACGCAGGATGAAAGTCTCACATGTGGCCGGGCACAGTGGCTCACGCCTGTAATCCCAGCACACTGGGAGGCCGAGGCAGGTGGATCATGAGGTCAGGAGTGCGAGACCAGCCTGGCTAACATGGAGAAACCCCATCTCTGCTAACAATACAAAAATTAGCCAGGCGTGCTGGTGGGAGCCTGTAGTCCCAGCCACTCGGGAGGCTGAGGCAGGAGAACTACTTGAACCCAGGAGGCAGAGGTTGCAGTGAGCCGAGATTGTGCCACTGCACTCCAGCGTGGGCGACAGAGTGAGATTCTGTCTCAAAATAAATAAATAAATAAATAAATAAATAAATAAAGAATAAAGAAAGGCTCACATGGAAGCTACCAGTGGCCTGCTCCCTGACGCCCTCATCCCCTGTGACCATGAAGCCATCAGTTGAAAGATCCAGGAGGCGAAGGCCTGGGTAGCGTCCCCTGGCTGGAAGGTCCCAGGAGGGAGTGTATTTGGGGGGAGAAGTGCTCCCTGCAGGCTTCTCCCCTGAAAAGCCTGGGCCCCTGGGCCCCTGGGACTGCTGCCCTCACTGCAGGAGAAGGACCTAGGGTCTCCTGCCCATTTATGAAGGCTCAACTCACACACGCACTGTATTCTGTCGGCTTTGACCTCTTTCAGCTTATTTGGTGCTCAGTCCTCACAGCAACCCTGTGCAGTGTGACTCCCTCCTTACTGTTTCAAGCCGTCTGAAGCCTTCCTCTGCACATGGGTAAAGATGGAGCCATGGCTGAGCGTGGTGGCCCATGCCTGTAATCCCAGTAGTTTACAGGCCGAGGCGGGAGGATGACTTGAGGCCAGGAGCTCAAGACCAACTTGGGCAACATGGTGAGACCTCATCTCTACAAAAAAATACTATATAAATATATATATATACAGTGTGCACCTGTAGTCTCAGCTACTTTGGAGGCTGAGGCAGAAGGATAGCTGGAGCTGAGGAGTTTGAGGTTGCAGTGAACCGAGATTGCACCACTGCCCTCCAGCCTGGGTGACAGAGTGAGACTCTGTCTCAAGAAAAAAAAAAAAAAAAGATCCAGCCACTCACCTTGGCCGGTGTGGCCCTGTCTGATCTGTCCCTTGACATGTCTCTGTTCTCATTTCAGATCCCTCTACCCAGTGAACCACGAGGACCTCCTCTCTGCTCTTTCACCCCAGCCCCACAATCCTCCTTCAGGTCAGGGGGGCTCTGTGCCTGGGAAGCCCTGCCCACTCCCCAGCCTGGCTACTTCTTGTCACTCAGGTCTCAGCTCAATGTCACTTCATCAGAGAGGCACCCTCTGGCAGTCCTACCAAACAAGCCCCGCCTTCACTCTGTCACATCCTGTCCTGGCTCATTGCATGTTTCCATCCTGCTAAAATGCAGACTTCTTAGCCGGATAAACCTCGTCTCTTATTTCCCAGTGCCTGGCATATAGTATGAGCTTATAAGTATTGGTTGAATAAATGAAATGAGAACACAAATGCCCAGTACAAAAGGAGTGACTGGCCCCAAGTTGCAAGCTGGCAGAGGCACTGCCTCTGCTGTCATGCTATGTTCCCTGCTGGGGTACTGGCTTGGGCGGCTTGGGGGTGGCTCTGTGTCAAAGGAACCTCCTGGAAGGCAGAAACGACCCTTCTGGGTGTATCTGGCAGAGGCAGTTGCAGCGCCTGCAAATCAGAGGAAAGTGAGGTCACGGAGAGTGGAGGCTTTGAGGCCAAACACACCTGGGTGGGTCCCAGCTCTCCAGTCACCTGCTGCATGGCCCTGGGCAAGCCACTTACACTCCCTGAGGCTCAGTTTCCCCATCTGTAAACTGGGCACAACATGGCACTTGTCTTCTGGATTGTTGTGAGGCTCATATGATGCCCTGCATAGCAGGCACCTGGCCAGGTGCCTCAGAGCCCTGTAAATGGTCCCCGAGGAATCCGCAGCCCTCTGGGCAGGACGCGGAGCAGGGTGAGGCTCTGAGGACAGAGGCAGCCACCGACAGGAGGGTGGGGCAGGAGTAAACACCACAGGGCGCCTGAGTTTGGACACATGCGCCTGGCTTCTGGGTCACAGGCAGGGCTGGGCCATGTGCAGAGTTTTTCATCTTTTAATCCCAGCTGTTATCAGCTGCTGGGAAATAGCTGAGCCCAGTCTCCTCGCTGGCACAGGCTTCCTCTGAATTCCACAAAGAGAACAAAGAGTTCCGAAACAGTGACACAGCTGTCCTGACCGGCAGCCCGGGGAAGTCAGCCGGCAGGGCCAGGCCAGGAGGAAGACATGCAAAAGCCAAGCAAAGCTACTTGGCTAGGGGGTGGGCACAGCTGCGGGAGGCTGCTGGAGGCCTGGCTGACTAGCCAGCCAGGGACCATCCCAGGCTCTGGGGCTGCTGGGAGACTGGGGGTCACTTTCTCTCTGAGCTGGGCCTGACATTGTGTACTCAGGAACCTTCTGGAGGTGTGAAGGTCCTGCTCCGGGACTACTCCAGGGTGCAAAGTGAGTGGCGTGGCTAGATCTCTGCTGGTGACACCCCCAGACACCAAAGCTCTCCCCTTTTCAGAGCCTGGAGTGGTCGTCTGCAGCTTTTGGTCACCCTCTCCACATCTGGATGCTTTCCACATCGCAAGCTCCACCTTCCAGCACTCACTGCACATTTCCCTGCTGCCTTGGCTGCTAGGATGCAGGTGTGATTTACGGACCACCTATCAGAGGTGTCTCAGTGAGATTCAGATTCGGCAGAATTGGGTGGGGACAGAGCATGATCCTGAGCCAGCAGCTGGGAGGCAGCTTCCAGATCTGGCAGGAGAGCTTGGGAACCATTCCCGGAAGCGCTGTTCTTTGAGGTCTCTGGACCCCTGAATAACCTCCCACTGCCCTTTTTTCTTTTGGCTTAAACTGGCTGGAGTGGATTCTGCTGTCTACAACTATAAATCCTGACAAACTCCTTAATGATTCCCTGGCAGGGCTTCAAACTCCGCTGCCTACAGGGATACACAGGTTACACAGACACAAGAAACAGACTCGTTTAGCTAAAATCACAAGGCAGCCCACTTGGTCTATGTTTGATTTTAACAGAGATGTGGTTCCAAGTCACCTTTATTAGAAGAAAAGCAGGCAAGCCCCATGGTAAATGGTGATTGACGCTCGACTTCCAGGCCAGAGGGACACTAGGAGTAGGGGATTGTGATGCCCTGGAGACGGGATATCCTATCTAGAGGGAGCGGCTCCTAGATAGTTCAAACTGACTGTTTCCAGATCCTTCCATTTTTCAAGAGAAGCCAGACATCGGGATTTTGATGTGAAATCTCTCTTATTTTTCATTTTTGACTCTTTTTTTTTTTTTTTGAGACGGAGTCTCACTCTGTTGCCCAGGCTGGAGTGCAGTGGCCCGATCTTGGCTCACTGTAACCTCCACCCTCCGAGTTCAAGCGATTCTCTTGCCTCAGACTCCAGAGTAGCTGGGACTACAGGCGCCTGCCACCGTGCCCGGCTAATTTTTGTATTTTTAATAGAGACGGGGTTTCACCATCTTGGCCAGGCTGGGCTTGAACTCCTGACCTCGTGATCCACCCATCTCGGCCTCCCAGAGTGCTGGCATTACAGGCGTGAGCCACAGCGCCCGGCCGAGTCATGTTTTGAAAAGCACCATGCAGGCCAAAAAAGCCCCGGAAGGCCAGCACCTTCCAAGTCTGGGTTTGGCCTGTGACTGCCTTTGTGGCCATGGCCTGAAGGGTTAAGTTCCAGCTCTTGCTGATGGCACTTAGGGCCCTTGGGTCCTCCCTCACCATCCCTGCATGCAGGGACCCACAGTTCTTATCTCTGTCCCTTATCCAGGCTGCCTCCCAACCCGGCCACGCCCTTTCATGTCCTCACGCCTCTGCCTGGCAACATGCCTGTGCTGCCTGGTCCCAGTGATCAAGCCCTTTGTGAAATGCATCTCCTGCTTCCTGGACCCGAGGCTTCAGTCTTGAGGTCCCTGCACACCCTTCCATCCTGGCGCTCCTCATCCTGGGTGGTGATCATCAGGGCCTCTGCCCCCAAGCCCAGGGCTGGGAGGACGTCCATCTGCGGAACAAGCCTGGCCTGTGGCTGGCCCCCTGAGGAAGTGGGCCGCTCCCGGGGTCTCGAGAGCACTCATCCTGGTGGAACGGGGCGTGGGAGTGAGTTTAGGGACCCAGCACGGGGACCTGCTTCTTCCTGTCTCAGTGATATGAGGTCCCCAGACCTGGACAGGGCCCGTGAGGTAGCCAAGGGGCAGCTGGACTCACTGTCCAGTGCGTGAGCCCCTGGTCAGTCCCCCTTCCAGATCTTGGAAATGCCTGTGCACCTTCGGGGAGAGGTTTTCCCTTTCTCCTTAGGGGAGTAGCTGGGGAGGTTGCGGCCAAGTTCCTTGTCCTCCACCCCATGCCCTAGGGATGTCCAGGCCCTCAGGCTGTGGGCCAAGGGTGCCCTGGGTCTTCTCTGCCCTCCACTGCAGACTTGCCTCCCTCCTGCTCTCTGGAGTGCGGCTGTGATGCGTTTCAGTTTCCCAGACTCTAAGCAGCCTTACCTCACATGTATTAAACTCCCACTGTGTGCCCGGCACAGTGCTGGGTGTGTCCACATCAGCAAGAAGACCCACAACAATTCTCTGAGATCAGTCTCATGACATACCCAAAGCACATGCCTGAATCAAGCCCACGCCCCTGAAGCCAATCCTGCCCTTTTGCCAAAAGAAATGATTTCCGTTTGTGGGGCAAGAAGGGAGCCACCAAGAGGCACCGGCCAACCTCTTCGTGCCTCTGGCTCCCCAAAAGAAAGGAGCTCATGGGAACAAGTCCACATTAGCATTTCAAAGACGACCAAAACTCTTGCACATGTGATTACCGCTTGCACATGTGAGGGCTTCCTGCTGGGAGCGCTACCTAGTGGCACCCATGGTTTGATTTCCCCAAGTTGTGTGTTCTCTTACACATGGGAAATCTCAAGGGAGAGACACTTCCCAAGAAAATTACCTTCATGGGTCTTGTCACCTACCTGCCGTCTGCACTTAAAGACAGCAACATGAGCCCCACTAGATGACATGAACCAAGCGACTGGTGTAGTCTGGGTATTTTCACATATGTTGTCTCACGTGTTTCTGCCAAGTCTTATGAGGTGGGAATATTATTAGTAATTTTACAGGTAAGATGACAGGGCCCAAAGAGGTGGCTTTCTTAGTGTCACACACTTAGTGGGTAATGAGGTGAGATCCTCAGATCCAGGCAGCTGACCACATAGCCTGTGCCTCCCCCACATCCCAGACTTGGATGGGGCTGAACACGTTCCGACATTCTGTTCAAGTCATGAAGGGTTTCCTCCATAGGTGGAGACCACAGGCGTCCCTAAGAGCAGCCCTAAGGCTGGGGAGCCTGGTAAGTGGGAAGTCTCAGAGCGGCTCAGGGCCACAGACCGAACACAGTAATGGGAAGTTGAGGAGGGCCTGCCCTGGTGCGCCAACCAAGGGGGTGTGTTCAGCAGCAATGTTTCCTAATTAAAATGAAAGGTGGGATTTCACAGGAATGCTACATTTTAAACCCTCTAGCCACTCAGATCTTTGAAGGGAAATGATGTGTTCATAATAATTTTGGAGTAGATAACATAATTTACAAACCACAAGTGTGTTCTATGATTTAAAGTGATGGAAGGGCTTTCTGTTACCTCATGGTAACCAGGAATTTCAAGAGGCATAATTGAATTTTAATCCAGTCCCATAGGAAGAGCGGTCCCCCTGCACAGGGAGAAGGAATAAGGAAGACAAAAAGATGTCAGCTGCTTAGATCACATGACTTCCTGCTTATTTCGTGAGCTGAATATGCAGCGCCTGGGCATGTACCAGATATTCCTTCTTGAAACTGAGCCAGGGCAGGGGGCCTGGTCCATGTGTATCTGGAGACCCTTGTGCTAGAATATACCAGTCCTTCCAGCCATATAGAGACTGCAGTTTCAGTATCTCCCTATAGAGAGGAGAGATCAAAAAGGAGTTTCCTCCTTGCCTGCTTTCAGCATAGACGGACAAATAAAGGAGGAAGATCTGCAGCAAGCTCCTAGGTCTAGGAACTACCATTTGGACACTGTGATCACTGGCAAAGTTCTTGCAAAATGCCAGTTTGCTCACCATATTTGAGCTACAATTAATCTACCATGTCTTTGCAAAGAATTCCAAAGGATTTGGGATGAGCAAATAGCCTTGCTGTATCGCCAGCTTTTAGGTGGCTGTGTTTGGTGTCTGTTTCTGAGGTTCGTTTTGCCTTATCCAAGTGGCAGGCTAATGGGGACGAAGAAGCCCTCTTTAGCATGAGTGGAATAAGCCAGGTGCCCAAGGGAAGCCTAGAGTTTTGGGGCTCTGAGGAGGGTGAGGTGAAGTCAGAACCTGGCACAGGCTGGCACACACACTAGGTGTTCAATAACATCTAAAAGAATTCAGATGTTTCTCAAAAAGCTAAACACAGAGTTACCATATGACCCAGCAATCCCACTGCTAGGTATATACCCCAAATAACTGAAAACAAGTGTTCAAACAAGTACTTGTACGCGAATGTTCCTAGCAGCATTATTCACAATAGCCAAAAGGCAGAAAAAACTCAGATGGCCATCACCTGATGAATGGGTAAACAAAACATGGTCTATCCGTACAATGGAATATTATTCAGCCACAAAAAGGAATGAAGTACAGATACATGCTATGACATGGATAAACCCTGAAAGCATTGTACTAAGTGAATGAAGCCAGGCACAGAAGGCCTCAGATTGTGTGATTCCATTTATATGAAAAGTGCAGAATACGTCAATCAGAGATAGCACCGACCGGTGGTTGCCACGCAGAGGCCGGAGAGAGCCACTGCACAGCGGGGAGGAGTATCCTTTTGGGTGCTGAAATGCTTTGGAACTAGATACAGGTGATGGTGGTGTGACACTGTGAATGTACTCAACCCCACTGAAATGTTCCATTAAACTGGTTAATTTTATGTGATGTGAAGTTCACTTCAATAATTTTAAAAAAGAATCCAGCTAATAGTTCATCTTCCTTTTGGCAGACCAATCTGTTTCATCTTGGACTTAATGGTGCTTTAAAAACAAAAATTAAAAGGAGGGAAAACTGGCTCTCCTAAGAGGGTAGACGGAAAAAAAAAAAAAAAAAAAAAAGGCAAAGCTGAAACAAGTGCAGCTTTCCTGCAGCTGGTTTTCCAAGGCCTCTGCTATACCAAGGCGTGGGTTTGCACTTGCAAAGAATAAATACACTTCTCCCGCAGAGCCAGCGAGCTGCTCAGAGCGGCAGAAACAGGAATCACGCAGATCTCTCCAGTCTGTCCCTGCCCCCTCTCGGAATTCGATTTCCCATGGGAGGGAGGCCTGCAGAGGACATCAGGGAACGTGCAGCATGGAAGCAGCACGTGTGGGCCGCGACACATCGCGCCAAGCCAGCCTCGCTCATCTGAGAGGGGTCTGAGTGTGTAGCCATCCACCCCACAGCCTGCGTGCACTTGCTGGAGCGCAGAGACCCGTGTGTGAGGGCGAGGAGAGCATGCGTGTTCCTGACCCGGTGATCCCCGGCCAGACCCCAGGAAGGAGCAGAGGTTCCCGTGGGAGTTGGAGCGTTTGTACACCAACAGATTTCACCCACCTTTCCACTCCGGAGGCAGGCTCTAATGGCACAGTCCAGACGTCACCTCTCCTTAGTTTTAAAATTGGTTCCATAAATTGGAGTGAGTTCAAACACATGAGACCCTTCCAGAAACTGGGCCGACTGCCAGGCTCTCCACACATCCAGAGTGGGTGGAAAGACAGAGAGAGGGAGTGGGGTGCGGGGTTATGGAGTGCATCCTTCCAGGGCCAGACTCCCTGCTCTGGGGGTAGGTAGGCTCTGCCGGCCTGGAGGAGGCGCTGTAGAGGAGGCAGGAGGTAGGGGACACTCGGGAGCTGCCGTTCTCCCCGCCATCCAGGATTGCAGGCTTCCTCTGTGCCCAGAGACTGAGGCTGCTCCACAGACCCCCCCATCTTCCTGGCACAAAAGCATCACTCGCTGTCCACCATTAGCGTCTGGTGATGGAAACAGGCTCATGGGGTCATGGAGGGGTCAAAAAAATGATAATTTTAATCATTATTATATTTATGATTATATTATACAGTCTATTTGTTTATACATTTTTTCATTATTATTGTTAAAATTATAATCCCTGACATTTACGGAGCAGTGACCTCATGCCAGGCACTGTGTTTTGTGTGCATCATTTCACCCAGCCTCCTGACAGCTCCGTGAAGTGGCAGCCACTGTTATCCCCATGTTAGAGCAAGCTGAGAAACGGAGGGGCTGTACTTGGGGCCACACATCTTGGGACTATGGGCAGAGGAACTGACCCAGGCAGTCTGACTCCAGGGTCCATGCTGTTAGCCATGACTTTTTGGTATCAGGTGCTTCTGAAAGTCCCTTGAGCCCTGCCAGGGACCCAGGCAGACAGCACAGATGGCAGTCAGACAGACCCACCTCAGAACCAGGCTGGCCAGAGAGGGACGGTGTCAGTCTCAGGACCTGATCTCCAGGAAGTCCAGAGGGCACAGTCCAGAGGGCACAGTGAGATAGCAAAGGCGGGTCAAGCCCTCAGAGCGATGCCCCAGGGACAGCAGGTGCTAATCCCGCAACCCACAGGACTCTCAGCAAGGACTGCCTTCCCGCCAAGAGCGTGGTGCTGTGGCTCAGGTGAAGCTGGGGCGCCGCTGCTGTCATCCTGGAAGCCCTTTAATGACAGCAGTGCAGCAGGCTGTTCCCCCAACAACTGGGGTAGCTCCTGGGTCACTGGCCAGCACCGGGTATGGGGTTGCTCCTGGGTCACCCAGCACCGGCTATGGGGTTGCTCCTGGGTCACTGGCCAGCACCGAGTAGAGAAGTCGGCTTGTGTTTGGTGGGAACCATGTACTTAAACTCCAGATGATTTGATTAATAGGGGGCTCCTGGGGAACAGAGACCAGCTGAGGATATGCAGCTCCAGGGCATCAGAAGAGAGGGCGACCAAGTGCCCACACAAGGGGGATCCTCTGCCTCTTTTTCCTTCTGGCTTAACAGGAATCTGCCTAAATTACATTTAAACCCGATGAGACTATGACAGCTGAATGAAGGCCAGAGATGGGCTGAGCCTTGTCTCTATCAACAACACATCTTAGGGCTTGGAAACAGAAGCTCAGAGCTGCATGAGCCTGTGGGTCACGAATTCACTGCTCCTGCTTTAGGCAGGAATTCGTTTCCAGCCTCCAAAGGAGTGCTCATGCGTCCTCCCCTTGAACACTTCCCCTGACTGGGAGCTCACTACCTCAAAGAGAGGTTCATGCTGTCTTTGGATAGCTCTGCCTATTAGAGAGCTCTTCCTCCACTGAACTAAAACCCATTGCCTAAGGTCCACTCAGCACTCATCTGGGTCCTTGGGGCCATACAGAACAAACCCAACCTCTCCTCACAAAGCCTCCTAAGAGATGGACAGGCAAAGCCGCGACCACAGTTTCCAGAATTACCTCTACAGGGTGTGTGTTCCTTAAACCTCCGCCATCCTGAAAACCTTCTCTGGCCCTGCCCCATCCAATACATTCTGTCCCTCTGCACTAAGACTCCCGAAATGAGATCCTTAAGCCTCAGAGCAGAGCAGGGCAGGAAAAACACCTCCCTTGTTCAAGGCATTGTGCTCCTGTTATTACAGCCTCAGATCCTGCACTGACAAGCAGGCAGCTGAGGCCATGAGGGGATGGCGTGGGAGTGAGCCCATCCTTGGCCATGCGGTAGAGAGGCATTCTCACTGACCCCACAGCCAGCTGGCATGTGTTCGGGAAAATAAGAGAAAAATGATGTAAGCACTGAGGATGTGTTCCTTTATGCACTGGAGTAAACATGAGCGGGGGGATGTGAATCTGCCGGTGCCTCAGTGGGCCTCTCAGTTCCCACTGCCTTGTATGGGGTGGGAGCCTGCAGCTGAATTCTGGAGTTTGGTGATAAGGACTTTCTTGAACTCAAGGGCTCCTGACTGCCAGCTCTAGCTGCTTTTCCCCAGCACTGGAGCAAACACTGGCTCTGTGGGGCTGGCAGAGAGAGGAAGCATTCCTGGGTTTCATGGGTAACCTGAGGGATTTTCAGGAGTGATTTGGAACACGTAAAATTGTTGCCTTATGCAAGAACAGAAATCCCACCTAAAATGTGATTCTGCAACAATGACTTATGATTAGGTGGTGGGATGGGTGGGTGGCGCGTGGCTGCTGGGGGATGAAGAGATGAGTAGAGGGATGAGGGGTCGATGAATGAATGCACGGGTTAGGGAGATGGATTCTGGTGTTGCCTGTCTCTAGCTGTTTGACCTTGGGCATCTCACATGTTTAGCCATGAGAGGGGCACCATACTCCCTCCTCACAGCATTCTCATGAGGAATGCACCTAGGAAAGTTCCTAGGCAGGGAGCCTGCTGCAGGGATGGGCCTGGCTGAGAACAAGGACACCTCTCTGACCAGCAATAAGCCCCACCAAAAAATGTGCTCATGTAAGAAAAACAATTATCCAAGAAGCATGTGTCAGAAAAGCTTTGCTGGTGGCTCCAGCGCAGGACGGGTAGAAAGGGAAATAAAAGCTGGTCTCCTTGGCAATTAACGTTCACTTCTGCTTTTGCCTTAGATACTGAAGAGCCCAGCTCCACACCAAGACTCCAGCTACATTCCAGCCTTGAAGGATGTGAAGCCCACAGTGTGGGCTGCTCCGTTTGGCCAGAGCTTCTCAAATCCCTGGTGCATGAGAATCATCTAGGAATCTTGCGGAAACCCAGGGGCTGATGCAGAGGTCGGGAGTGGCCTGAAGTTCTCTCAGGAGAAGCTGATGGTCCCAGAGCACATGGGGAATACCCATCAAGGCTCTGCCTATGTTTGGCTGATGGCAAACTGGACACCGGGGCTTCCAGTCCTCGGCCCTCCCAGGGGCAGTGAGGGAGTCTGGTCACCGGAATGGAGGTGGGCGGGAATGGAGGTGGGTGGGGCAAGGCCTGGCGTTTCTTAAATGGTGCTCCCACTTTCCATCCAGAAAGCCACGCTGTTGCTCTCTTTGCAAGCACGAAGTGTGAGGCCAGGCAGCATGGCTGATGTGCACGGGCGCGGGGCTTGAGGTCAGACCCCGCAGGGGTGGCTGTCCTGCCAGGCAGAGATCAGCTGGTTTAGACCTCATACTGACCATACCCACCAGCTCTATTTCCCCCATGATGAAGATGGAGGAACTGAGTCCCTCGAGCTGAGACAACTGGGCTGACTTTTTTTGGGCCACAGGGCTCCTGATGGTGGAGCAGGGCCTGGCTGCATCCCCCGACTCCCTGTCCAGTGCCTGCCCCACTAGGTCTTCTTTTTTAAAAAGTTTATTGAGACAGGGTCTCTGTCACTCAGGCTGGATCACAGTAGTGCAATGAGCTCACTTCAGCCTTGAACTTCCGGGCTCAAGCGATTCTCCCGCCTCAGCTTCTGGACTAGCTGGGACCACAGGTGCGTGCTGCCATGCCTGACCCATCAGGTCTTTACAAGGAGAATAAGAACCTTGGCTGGGGAACCCAAGACAGGTTGGTCAACACTTCCTTCAGCCTCCGTGAGGTGAGGTCTCCCATGCATGGCACACTTCGGTGGCCCCTCTCCCGGACCCTGCTCCAATCGGGTACCCCAGAGCACAGAAGGAAGGGCCTGGCTAGCCTGGCTCTTCTGACCTGAGCAAAGGAGTCCCCCAGTGAAGGTTTTATTTTCAAAATCTACAAGTAAACAGGACAAAGGTGGGGAGGCAGATATTTTCTACGGACGGCTCTGCCTTGGGCTTTGCTCTGGGCCCTGGGTGGGTGAGGCTGGAAGAGGCTGGGGAGCCAGCACAGGGTCTCAGGTGTGGCCTGCCTGCCTGCCCACAGGCTGCTCCCGATCTGCTGGCGGACCTGGGCCTCTTGTCCCTGACCTCGTCTCCCACTCACCTCTCTCCCTCATCCCCGTTTCAGCCACAGTAGTCTCTGCTGCTCCTGCAGCAGCCGGCATCCCGCCCGCCTCAGGACCTGACCCCTGGCTGTTCCTGTTTCTGGAGACGGTCTTCCCCCAGACGGCCACCTGGCGAGCCCCTCACTGCCTTCACGTCTTTGCTCACATGCCACCTTCTCATGGAAAACTGCCACCCTCACTCTCACCCGGCACTGGAGACTGCCCTCACCTGCCTACCTTTTTTCATAACACACCAACCTTCAGACCTGTGAAACCCTCATTTACTGCCTGTCTCCTCTAACCACAACGGAAGCTCCATGGCAGGGGGACTGCTGTTTGCTGTGTTATCATCTCCTCAGTGCCCAGCTCTGAGCCAGGAAGTGCTCTGATTCCTTTGCTGAACCACTTCTGCGGAGGGCTGCTGAGCGTGGCTGCAGTTCCCATATGGCCCGTGATGGAGGAATATTTGCACTTACGACAGTGTCTCCCACCTGGAGCTCCAGCAGGTCTGGGATGGGGACTGCCCTCTGGCCGGGTGACAGCTGGTTACAGTTCACTATGTGGAATCACCAGCACCAAGATGGTTTCCTGGCATCCTTTTTCTCAGGCCACAACACCCCTCCTGCATTTATCATCTTGAGTCTGTCTGCTCCATGTCTTCACCCACCTGGCCTTCTCTCATCCGAAGGCGGCCTCACAGGCTGGCAGGGGCAGTCTGGGCAGTGGCTCAAAGGCCCCCTTGATACCTGTGGTTTCCTGGGTGGAGACACAGGCTGCTGCTCTGGGTTGAGCTTCCCTGGGTTGAGTGATGCCCCATTTCCCAGGTCCCACCAGCCGGAGCATCTGAGGCTCCCTGCTGGGTTTGGCACAAGATACTCTTGGCTGTGCAGCAGTGGCTCTGTGTGTAAATGCTGGGCACTGAGGATACACAAAAATCCCAGTATGATGTGTATAGGATAATGCCTCATCCCAATCACATGTCCATTTGTGATTGTGTTTGTTAACAACCCTTTATCTCTTAGTGTTATAAACTCCACTTAAAACTGATTAAAGTCTCATTCTTGTCAAGAAAAAAAAAAAAAAAAACAGAAAAAGCCCATAGAATTCCAAATAGAAGTAAGAGAAAATCTATACTGCAACATATTCGAGTGAAATTTAAGACCATGAGAGATAGAGAGATGCCTAAAAGTCCCCAGAGAGCAGAGAACATGACGAAGGAGCAAGACTTGGATGGAACCACACTTTCCGACAGCCACGCGGACTGTCAGGCCACAAGGGAGTAACAGTTTTGAGTACTGATGTGAGCGCTGAAGTTCTGAGCACTGAACTTTGCACCCTGAATTTTATATCCAGCCAACTGTCATCCAAGTGTGAGGGCATGGCCAACACATTCTCAAACACAGAAGGCCCCAGAAGTTGGCCACATAAAGACCCACGTGGGAAACACGCAGGAGCAGCACATGGTTCAAGACATGAGAAGATCAAAGGGTGATCAGATTCTGAAGCGAAGACTGTTCCCCACCTCCACCCTCATCAATTAGCTAAGATCCAGAAGAGAAAGAGAAGAGTGACAGGATGGGCACTAGGTGGAGGGGAGATCCCAGGACACGAGGGAGCAGTCATGTGACCGAGAAACATTTTTATTTCTAAAAAGAAAGGATTAACCAAGAAACCTAGAAAAGGCAGGGGACAAGCTGAAACCATAAACTTGTCGGTAAAAAGGCAAAGACTGTTGATTGGATAGAAGCCAAAATCCAGCTACAGGCTTTTTAGAAGAAAGACAACTAAGTCATAAATCAGAGGAATGAAGAGGAAGGGGTGTGGATGGGATACAGCTGAAATTTCTTGAAGCTGGATGTGGAGTCCATGCATGGGAGTTCATTACACTATTCTGCTTGTGCAAACATCTGAATTTTTCCATTATAAGTCTTGCTCTTGTCGCCCAGGCTGGAGTGCAGAGGCGTGATCTTGGCTCACTGCAACCTCTGCCTCCTGGGTTCAAGCAGTTCTCCTCCCTCAGCCTCCTGAGTAGCTGGGACTACAGGTGCATGCCACCACGCCCAGCTAATTTTTGTATTTTTAGTAGAGATGGAGTTTCACCATGTTGGCCAGGATGGTCTCGATCTCCTGACCTCACGATCCGCCCACCTTGGCCTCCCAAAGTGCTGGGATTACAGGCGTGAGCCACCACGCCTGGCCTAAAATGTTTTTTAAAAGACCATTCTGAACCCAAATTTCTCTCTTCTCCAAAAGTCCAAGACAGCTGTCTATTCCTAATTTTTATAGTGTGCCCATCACTTGAACTTTTAGAAAAGAAATGAACGTGTAGAAACTGGTTTTATTTTGCAGTAATGTAAGTATGGTCATCCCTTGGTATCTGTAGGGGATTGGTTCCAGTACCCCCAAAAGATACCAAAATCCATGGATGCTCAAGTCTCTTACAGAAGATGATGTCCTATTTGCACATAACTTACACACATCTTCAAATTGTCTCTAGATTCTGATACCTAATCAATGTAAATGCTATGTAAACAGTTGTTACACTGTATTTTACACAGTTGTTTAGGGAATAATGGCAAGAAGAAAGGTCTGTGGCCGGGCGTGGTGGCTCACGCCTGTAATCCCAGCACTTTGGGAGGCCAAGGCGGGTGGATCACCTGAAGTCAGGAGTTGGAGACCAGCTTGACCAATATGGTGAAACCCCATCTCCACTAAAATTACAAAAATTAGCCAGGTCTGGTGGCGTGCCCCTGTAGTCCCAGCTATGCAGGAGGCTGAGGCAGGAGAATCAGAATCGCTTGAACCTGGGAGGCGGAGGTTGCAGTGAGTCGACATCATGTCACTGCACTCCAGCCTGGGCGACAGAGCGAGATTCTGTCTCAAAAAAAAAGAAAGGTCTGTGTTTAATACAAATACAACTACCCATTTTTTCCTAACATGTTTGATCTACAGTTGGATGAAACCAGAGACACAGAACCTACTGAAACAGAGGGCCGACTGTATGCCCATTGCCTCCAGAAAGTTCCCAAATTTCTCTTTGTTAAGATCACTATAGCTCAGGCCCGTGGATCTCATCGAAGACGGCGGGGCGATCTGTGTCTGGCATTACCAGAAGAGTCTTCATGTGGACAGTCTCAGGGATAACACGTAGAGAATTTTGGTCTCGATCCAGAAAAGAGAAAGTGCCAGTGGTTGCTGAGACAGAAGAGGTGAAAAAGGAACCTCTTGCAGTGTGTCCACCCTTACGAAGCTGAGGATACTCACCACCTGCAGATTCCAGAGTCATTTTGAATCTTATGTTAAAGAAGCTTTTGGTTCATCTCTTCCTGGTAATTGGCAAGACATCTCCCAGGAAGATGGTCATCTAAAGTTCAATCTCTTGGCACATTTAGCTGATGACTTGGGTCATGCAGTCTCTAACTCCAGACTCCCCCAGATGTGCAGGGTTAGAAATGTTCTTGATTTCTATAACGCCCCTATTCAAGATAGACCTAAATTTGATGAACTCGGTGCCAGTAATCTGCCTCCCAGTTTGAAAATCACTTGGAGTTACTAAGCAATTCGGAAGAGAAACACATTGAAATCATTTTTTTCCCTGAGCAAGGGGCCTGCTTATTAGACCTTTTGATACTTTACCATGTGAAATACTACCAGAACTGTTCTCTAAACACACTTTTTCTATAGAGGAATGTATCATTTCTTTTTTTTTTTCGTATTATGAATGGACAAATAACAGGACTTTCTATTTTCATATTTGCTGAAGCCATTTTTTTTTTTTTTTTTTTTTTTTTTGAGACAGAGTCTCACTCTGCCACCCAGGCTGGAGTGCAGTGGCACGATCTCAGCTCACTGCAAGCTCCGCCTCCTGGGTTCACGCCATTCTCCCGCCTCAGCCTCCCGAGTAGCTGGGACTACAGGTGCCCACCACCATGCCCGGCTAATTTTTTGTATTTTTTTTTTTTTTTAGTAGAGACGGGGTTTCACCATGTTAGCCAGGATGGTCTCAATCTCCTGACCTCGTGATCTGCCTGCCTTGGCCTCCCAAAGTGCTGGGATTACAGGTATGAGCCACTGCGCCTGGACTTTTTGAAACCATTTTTAAAATGAAATTAGGTCATTAATAATTTATGAAAAATTTTGAGAGGACACGGTCATTAACTTGGGTTTAAGACAGGAGGACACTGCAATTTCACACCCTTCATAGGCATAAAGTAGTAGTTGCAAGAAAACATTTTCATCCTGTTAGGACTCATATCTAAGATAGAGTTATAGAGTTATTATACATTGCACATATACAAATAAACTCATATTAGATACCTATAAAATAAACATAAAAGTATGTTGCATATTACTGACCATTCTATATTAATTTCTTTTGGAATTAAAGTAGATTTGTTAAAAAAAAATCACTGCAAATTGTCAGGAATGAAAGAAAAGCTATGGGTTTAAATTGATCTTTTAATTAATTAGTTAATTTATTATTTATTTATTTTTGTTGTTGTTTGTTTTTTGAGACGGAGTTTCGTTCTGTCACCCAGGCTGGAGTGCATTGGTACGATCTCGGCTCACTGCAACCTCCACCTCCCAGGTTCAAATTATTCTCCAGCCTCAGCCTCCCCAGTAGCTGGGATTTCACCACGTCTGGCTGGGGACTGTCACCACGTCTGTAGCTGGGGCCTGTCACCACCCAGTAGCTGGGGCCTGTCACCACATCTGGCTGATTTTTTTGTATTTTTAGTAGAGACGGGGTTTCACCATGTTGGCCAGGCTGGTCTCAAATTCCTGACCTCAAGTGATCCACCCGCCTCAGTCTCCCAAAGTGCTGGGATTACAGGTGTGAGTCACCATGCCCGGCCACAAATTGATCTTTTAAAGTTAAACAGACATATGTACATACATCTTAATATATATATATATGCATATTTCTATGTATGCCCCTTCACGTACTTCCCCAAAATCTGACTCTTGAAGGCTATCAACAAGAATGCTAATAATGGTTGCCTGTAGATGCTGAAATCACACAAGGGCCCTTTTCATTCTTTTCCTTCCCCCCGAAAAGATCATGTGTCCCAAGCTGCGTTTACGTAGCAACAGCTAACTTGTTTTCCCATCATGATTAATCAGAGTTATATGCAGCGGCCCGTCGGAGCCTCTGAAGGCTGCAGATAGACACCAGCCTCACACTGTGCTGATAAAGCTCCAGCAGAAATCCCAGCGACCTAGCCTTGGGTTGGCCTGGGAGGCTGATCCCTCACCAAGGCATGATTTTCCTCAGAGGTTGTGAAACAGCAAAAATCGTTGGTGGGTCTCCTTACGGCCTCCAGGGACCTGAAAAGGGGACCATGAGTCCATGCTCATCAGGTAAGCAGGGTGAGGCCCAGCAGGGTCTGGTGGCCCTGCTTGAGGCCGCCTCCCCCTCCTCCTCCTCCCTGTCCTCACCGTGCACTGAGGCACTGGGAGCCGCACTGGCCCGAGACCTTTCTGCAAGGATGGAAACGTCTGCTGAGCCACCCATATGGAAACTGAAAGCCCAGGTGGCCGTGGAACACCTGAAATATGACCAGTGTGACCGAAGGACTGGATTTTATATTTCGTTTAACTTTTTAAATTTAAATAGCCACGAATGAAACTTGAACACATGCTAGGTGAAAAAAGCCACACTGTGTACGGTTCCGCTCACAGGAAATGTCCCGAACAGGCAAATCCAGAGAGATTGAAAGAAGCAGACACGGGGAAGCCAGAGCCTGGGGGAGGGGCTTGGGGGGAGGGGTATGGGGAGGGACTGCCAGGGCTTCTCTCTGGGGTGATGGAAACTTTCTGGAATCAGACAGTGGTGACACCTGCACAGTCTGTGAATACACTAAAAATCACTGAGTCATACACTTTAAATGGTGAATTTTATGTTGAGTTATACCTCTATTAAAAAAATAAAAAATAGGGCCGGGCGTGGTGGCTCATGCCTGTAACCCCAGCACTTTGGGAGCTGAGGCGGGCGGATCATGAGGTCAAGAGATCGAGACCAGCCTGGCCAACATGGTGAAACCCTGTCTCTACTAAAAGTACAAAAATTAGCTGGGCGCGCTGGCTGGTGCCTATAATCCCAGCTACTCGGGAGGCTGAGGCAGGAGAATCACTTGAACCAGGGAGGCGGAGCTTGCAGTGAGCCGAGATTGCGCCATTGCACTCCAGCCTGGTGACAGAGCAAGACTCTGTCTCAAAAAAAAACCCAAAAAAACAAAAAAACAAAACAAAGAATAAATTTAAATAGCCACATGGACTAGTGACTACCTATAGGCCAGCACAGTTCTAGAAACTTAGAGGAGTGGTCTAGAACTTTGATCATCCTCCCCTGTCCTGGATTCATGCCTCCCAGCCCCAGCAGTGCCCCTCAGGGGTCTCGAGTGCCTCCATGTGCTTCCTGCAGGCCTGTGACCTCACCCCCGCCCCTGTTCCCATCCAGCTCCAGCTGCACTGACGCCGCCCCCCACACTGGCCCTGCCTTGGCCTCCCCACCTGCTGCCCAGGGCTTGGGTGGGCTCTTCCCAGCAGCTCTGCCTCTTGCAGGGACCTCTGTGTTCCCACGCACTTGGGACGACTCTCAGCTATGATCACCTGCTTTCTTCTCATTATTTTGCAGAAAAGAACCCCTCCTCTACCTCACTGCTAATAGCTTATTTTTTCTTACTGAGGAGGGGACACCTCAGGCAGAAGGCCACCCTAAACTGCCCCTGGCAGGGTCAAGGCCCCTCCCCACCCCCACCGCAGCCCTGTCATGCTGCATTCTGGTCCTTTTCCATGCTCATGGCTACCTCCCTTGGCAGTCAGGTTGGGTGTGTGGCCTCAGGGCTCCGAACAGCGCTGGGCCAGCAGGAATACCATCACAGCAGCTTCCCTGCTAACAAAGTGCCTCACGCCCATTTACTACCTGGCTTCTGGGCTGAGCTCCCTGCCTGGCTGTAGAGCATTCTGCCTCAGGAGGGGGAAAGGGGTCTGCAGAGCCCCTTCCCAGGACCAGGCCCCCATGGGTGCCCGATGGCTCCCACCTTCCTAAGTCTGATTCAGGGAGGGACTTCCAAGAGGTCCTGGGTCCTGCCACTCCACCTGGTCTGAATCCAGCCCTTCCTCAGCCCTTCCATCTGAGGCCCAGCCACTCTCCGCGCATGGCCCAGGCCAACCCCCCAGCAGGGAGGGGGACCAAATTCAGGGCTGCAGCTCGTCCCACTGCAGAGGGTCAGCCTCCCCCACCAGCATCAGCAGCACAGGCCGATCCCCAAATCCCACCTGAACCCAAGCAGGAGTGGGGTGAACACATGTGAAAAGGTGCTCTGCTAAACTTAACACAGAAGGCGGCATTGTCTTCCTGCGTCTTGCCAGGCAGTCTGGAAGGGATTCTTGGTAGAGCCGATGAGGGCTTACCAAATTCTCAGCACAGCAAGAACTCGGGTGATTGATGCGGAGAAAAACATTTTTACCAGTCCCTCATCTGGTTTGTATTAAGAGGCTTCCATGCTTGGATTTTTTTCCCCCCAAGGTAAAAACCCACAATGAGTTGGGACCAGAGAAATAACAGCGGCACAGGCAGCTGGGTGAGGGGAACCAGAGCTGAAAGATGTGACAGAGGTTGGGGTAGGAAGCCCCTCCCCACTGAGGACTGGCAGGAGGCAGAGGCCCACTGCAGCGGGTGCCCAGGATAATCACACCGGTGTTGATAACCCGGGTGATGCTGTGACTGGCTTCCTTTCTCACTTTATTAAAGTCACAATAGATTCGGCAGCAGACAAAAGTGGCTAGTCCCCTCCGGCCCTCTGCTAGGCGGGGCCACCCCCCACGCCCCACACCTGGCCCTCCCTAGGCGGGGCCACCCCCCACGTCCCACGCCTGGCCTCCCATTTCCTACCTCACCTTTCCACGGCACTATCACCGTCCAATGTAATGGGAGGCTTTCCTTTTTTTTTTTTTTTGTCTTCTGTCTCCCTCGGGGGGAGCCCCAAGAAGATGGACTCAACACCAGATTGTTGACTGAGTGAATGAATGATGGACCAAGTCCTACCGGGCTCCCTCAACCCTCACCTGGGCCCCAGGCTCCTCCTTGCAGGGGTGAGGGTGGCGGGAGGTCTGTGTGGCTTCAGCTCCACTAGTGGGTGTGATCTAGAGGAGGCCACCCCCTGCAGTGGCCCCTGACTGGAGGGGGACCTCTGTTACCTCCCTGGGATATTCTCTCCCTCCCAGGCCTGGAGAGGGTGGGCAGGACTTGGGAAATGAGGCGCCAGTGCATGTGCACCCAGGGTCTCAGCTCCTATCAAGTCTCCCGGCCTTCAAGGTCCTCAGGCTCTCTGTGCCCACTCTCCAGGCACCTTAAAATCAGGCTACAATGCAAGCTGGCTGTGCCCAGGGACACCAAGCCTGTGCCATGCTGTTCCCGTGCCTACAATTACATTGAGCACTTTCCCACACAGTCAGCTTCTACTCAGTCCTCGGGCCAAGCACCCATGCCACCTCCTCCAGGACGCCCTCCTGGTCATGCCCCCCTGTTCCTTCTTGCTCCCAGCCCTGCCTGGCTCTGAAGCGTGCTTCTATTTCTCCATCTCAGTCCTTTGTGCTTGGATATCATCAGCTCATCCTCTGACAGTTCTTTTAGGGTCCCAGCAGCCACCACAGTGCCTGGTGTACAGCAAGTTGGCTGTGTGGCTGCGTGAAGTTGGGGAGTGGCCGGCATGGTACTCCAACACCCAGCACAGCATCTAGGGCAGAGCAGTCAGGAAGCAAGGCTGGATGAACAGAGGGGTGGGTGGGCCCAGCGCGATGTCAGGACTCAGCAATGTGGGGAGCAATCAGGAGGAATCTGGCACAGGTAGCTTGTGGCTGCCCCGAGGATTCCTCACCAGATAATTATAACCCGGGGTTCCAAGAGCCACAGAGGAAGTGTGGATATGTTGCAATGACAGCATTGAAGACGGAGTGATTAATTTTGCTGGGGGGCATCTGTTAATAGGACAAGGCTGCCCGAGACCCTGAGCAGCCCTGCTGCTGCGCCAGCCTGTTAGGCCCTGTGTGTGGCCTGCCTGCTCCACTCCGCTGGCCTTGACTGAAGCTGCGCCACTTTTCTTGTCCAAGGGCCTTTCCCTGCAGCACACAAGCCTCTCTTCCTGACTCCGGGCCAGCTATGTTGATCTTCACTTTTAACAAACTGAGGTGCAGAATGGCCTGACAGCAGCTATCTATCCAACAGTCATGTCCCAGGCCGGAATCCTCCCATCCAGGGAGGGACCACTTCCTGCCTGACATCAAGGACAGGGCCAGCGGGGGTGGTCTCCTGGGGTTGCTGGCCCTGAGAAGGCCAAAGCCCCGGGGCTGCCCAGGCAGGAAAGTCGCGCTTCGCAGCTCCACTGACTGTCCCTGCGGGGTGGCACGGCACTCATGCCCAGCAACAGAGACACAGAGATGGGCCTCTGAGTGTGAGGATGCTCACGATGAACGAGGTGCAGCTGCAACTGGCTCTGGAGGTGAGCAGGGAGATTCTGGCTCTAGAGAAAGATCTAGGTGGGGAGAAAGGGAGCAAGAGGAGGAGTGAGGGAGAGCAGGCTCAGCCTCCCGTGCTGGCAGTTACCTGGTGGATTAGGACAGGGAGCAGGAACTACATTTTCTCCCGCTGTAGAAGCAAACCTTTGGATGAGCAATAATGCGTGTGCACAGTGTGTCTGGTGCCTCGGCGAGCCTTGCTGGGGACCTGTCTCAGCAGCCTCTGCCCAGGGAACTGGGAGCTCAGTGAAAACAGCCAGCATAGAAATGAACCCCAGGGCTGGTGAGCTGCCACAGGACCCCCAGGGGCCAGTGAGGCCGCACTCGGCCCACTGTTTCTTTAACAGGAAGGAGGAGACAGAAAACAGCGTCTGGAGTGTGGGGGAGACATGAGGTAGCAGTGCAGGCCGGGGCAAGGTTTGGGGTCATCTGGGGATCTCAGATTGGATCCTGCTGGGGACAGTGCTGATTTCTTGGTGCACAGCCTCTGGGCTGCATTCTGTGTTCCAGGCTTTTTTGGACTAATTGTGCCCCCCCCAGTTTATATGCGGAAGCCCCTAGTCCCCACTGTGAGTATATTTGGAGATGAGGCCTTTAGGGAGGCAATTAAAATAAAATGAGGTCATAAGGTAGGGCCCTAACCTGGAAGGACTGGCACTCTTATAAGAAGAGGGGAGGCCAGAGCTCTCTGTCTCTTTGCCAGGTAAGAAAACAGTAGCTGCCTACAAGCCAGGAAGAGAGGCCTCGCCGGAAATCAACTCTTAACGACACCTTGGTCTTGGATGTCCAGCCTCCAGAACTTTGAGAAAATAACTTTCTGTTATTGAAACCACCCAGTCTGTGGGATTTTGTTATGGCAGCCCCAGCAGACTAAGGCACAGGCCCTAAGCTAGATACTTTCATCCCGGCTTCTCTACTCAGCTCTCGGACAGCCCAGTGAGGGGGGCATCGTCCTGGCTGTCCTGGTCTCACCAAGAAGGTGCAAGACTTCAAGAAGCTGCAGGCGGTTCTGTGACTGGATCAAGTTTGCAGAGCTATGGCACAGTTGTCAAAACACCTTAGCACATTGGATCTTTTCTCTCTTAAAAGAAGAGACAGATAAAATAACCACTTTTGAAATCTGCAAGATGCAAATGCTATTAAAGAAATTAACAAACAAAAAGAGAGTTCAGCCAATGAAGTGAGAACTTCTGCTGAAGAATGAACATGAAAGAGGGAAGAGATGAGACAAACCCCCATGACCTTAGGTGTTTAGAGCAACTGCGCTTACAATTCTCATAAGGAGCAATAGTTCATTGTAAAGAGGAATTTGAATTAATAGATAAAATATGGAAGCACACAGCTCCTCTTGGTCTCTTTTCAATACACAGCAAAGACAAACCTCTCTACCTTCTCTCCAGAGAGGAATGCTGCACCCAGCTAAGAGACAAGGGCGATCCGTTTCTCGTGGCCTAATAGACAATGTCGGCTAAAAACTCTGGAAGATGCATTCTCTTTCTAAGAAAGCCCCTCTGAGTGCAGAGGTCTGCCTGCTCACCAGGTACAAGATGAGATAAACATAATTGCTCTCCAGGGCTGCTGACAGGGGAGTCTCCATCTCTAACACTTCTGTAGAACTAGGCCCAGCACATCTGTTTGTCCATCCTCCTCACACTGAATATTTTGGGGAGAAAATAATGGAATTATTTCCCACTTGAGAAAAGGAGAGTTGGCAAGCTGCTCTTACATACCATTGAAAGGGGAAATATATGAGAACGTCTTCAGAAGGTAACTGGCAATATACACTTCACAATCTCAAATGCACATACTCTTTGATCTAGCAACTCCACTTTGAGGAATTCATCCTCAGATATACTTCCACATATGCACAAAAGCATGATGTATGAGGAGAATCACTGCAGCATCACGTTTAATAGAAAAAGACTGGAAACAACTCCAATGCCCAATAATGGGAGATGGGTGAAGTGAATTATGGCATACTCATGCAATGAAACTCTATGCAGCCTTTAAAAAGAATGGAGCAAAATGAAACTATAAAAGTAGTAAAAAAAAAAAAAGCTATAAATTTCTTTTATGTCTGATTTGAGAAAGCCCCTTTACATATGACACAAACCTCAGAAGCCATAAAAGACTGATAAATGAGAATACACTGAAAATTTTTTTCATGATGCAAACACAAAACAAAACCCCCCAAAGTAGTTAAAAGTATAACACTATGAGAAAATATTTCCAACCCATATGAAAACTTCCTTAAAACATTCCTACAAATCGGTGAGGAAGATGTGAATAGCCAACAGAAGAGTGAATCAAGGATAGGACTGGGCCATTTGCCGAAGAGGAAATTAAGTTTCTCTGAAACATACCCAAGTCACCTTTAGTCATAGAGAATTGCAAATGACCTCTTCCCTGGGATGCAGCTTCTCATCTCTCAGGATAAAGTAGTAACATGAAATAGTACCCACTTCCTGGGAAGCACATCCTCAGCTGCACGGATGAGGCCGGGGTGTGGGTGACATCTCTCCACGGATGGGA
This sequence comes from Pongo abelii, assembly GCF_028885655.2. Taxonomy (NCBI): domain Eukaryota; kingdom Metazoa; phylum Chordata; class Mammalia; order Primates; family Hominidae; genus Pongo; species Pongo abelii. The sequence continues at coordinate 187,123,376 of NC_071989.2, forward strand.
ATCAGTGCTATATCATCACAGACGCTTGGACCCAGCAGGTCTGCATCTAGGAATTTATCCCTCCCATGCACTCACCCAAATGTCATTTAATGCAGCCATTCAAAAAAACAAGGACATTCCATGCGGGAGACAAAACATTTCAGATAGACCATGATGTAGAAATAAGAGACAAAACTGTGTGTGTTGTGCTACTGTTGAGTTAAAAAAAAAAAAAAAAACAGGGAGAAAAGACTGTATTTATACATGTGTTTGTTTGCATGAGCCTAAAACACCCTGCCCGGGATGCAGGGGTGATTGGCACCCAGGCAAGGCAGCATGGTTGCTGAAGGACAGGGGTAGTTGGGACTTTTCCCACTGGATACTGTTTTATATCATTTGAATCTTTTTTTTTTTTCAGTTTTATAATTCTTTTCCCCTATTTTTATTGAAGTATAATTGGCAAATAAAAATTGTATTGCTTGACTGATTGACTGGGATATGGTCTTCCTATGTTGCCCAGGCTAGAGTGCAATGGTGATCATAGCTCACAGCAGCCTCCAACTCCTGGGCTCAAGTGATCTTTCTGCCTCAGCCTCGAAAGTAGCTGCGACTACAGGCACATGCCACCATGCCCTGTTAATTTTTTTTACTTTCTGTAGAGACAGGGTTTTCTTATGTGATATGGTTTGGATCTGTGTCCCCACCCAAGTCTCCTGTTCAATTGTAATCCTCAGTGTTGGAGGTGGGGCTTGGTGGGAGGTGACTGGATCATGGGGGTGGTTTTAATGGTTTAACACTATCCCCTGGGTGCTGTTCTCATGACAGTGACTGAGCTCTTGTGAGATCTGGCTGTTTAAAAATGTGTAGCACTTCACCCTTCGCTGTCTCTCTCTCCTGCTCTGCCATGTGAAGATGTGCCTGCTTCCCCTTCACCATCCACCATGATTGTAAGTTTCCTGAGGCCTCCCCAGAAGCAGAAGCCACTATGCTTCCCATACAGACTGTGAAAATGCGAGCCAATTAAACCTCTTTTCTTTAGGTTGGGTGTGGTGGCTCATGCCTGTAATCCTAGCACTTTGGGAGGCCAAGTCAGATGGATTGCTTGAGCTCAGGAGTTCAAAACTAGCCTGGGCAATACGGTGAAACCCCATCTCTAGTAAAAATACAAAAAATTAGTTGGGCATGGTGGTGTGAGCCTGTGGTCCCAGCTACTCGGGAGGCTGAGGCAGGAGAATCGCTTGAAACTGGGAGGCGGAGGTTGCAGTGAGTGGAGATCGCGCCGCTGTACTCCAGCCTGGGAGACAGGTGAGACTCTGTCTCAAAAAAAAAAAAAAAAAAGGATTTTTAAAATGCAGAATAGTAACTGTTTACATAGCATTTACATCATATTAGGCATTATAAGTAATCTAGAGATGATTTAAAGCGTACAGAGGATGTGTATTGGTTATATGCAAATACTACACATTTTACCAGGAATTCAAGGCTGCAGTGAGCTAGGATCACACCACTGCACTCCAGTCTAGGCCACAAAGATCCTCAAATAAAATAAGATAAATAAAATAAATAAACAAGCATTTTATATCAAGGACTTGAGCATTCCAGATTTGGGTATCTGCAAGGGGGTCCTGGAACCAATCCCCCATGGATATTAAGGCACAATGCTATACAGATATGGAAACATTAAGTCATACACCTTAAATAGATGCAGTTTTCCAGCCTGGGTTACATAGTATATTAGTCTGTTCTCGCATTGCTACAAAGAACTACTGAAGGCTGGGTAATTTATAAAGAAAAGAGGTTTATTTTTATTTTTTTGGAGACAGAGTCTCGCTCTGTTGCCCAGGCTGGAGTGCAGTGGTGTGATCTTGGCTCACTGCAACCACCGCCTCCTGGGTTCAAACAATTCTCCTGCCTCAGCCTCCCGAGTAGCTGGGACCACAGGCTCACGCCGCCAAGGACGTTAGCCAGAATGGTCTCGAGCTCCTGAACTCATGATCCGCCCGCCTCAGCCTCCCAAAGTGCTGAGAATACAGGCGTGTTTGTATTTTTTTTCTGAATTTTTTTTGATCTATGTTTAGCTGAATCCACAGATGCAGAGCTGCAGGTTCAGAGGGCTGACTGCGTATTGCGAAATGATCGACAGCACTGAGCTAGTGAACATGTTCATCGACTTGCGCAGTTATTATACCATTTGAATGTTGAGTGAGCAAATATCTTACCTATTAAAATTAATACAGTAAAATAAAAAGACTGAGGCAGATTTCTATTTCCTGATATGGGATGATTTCCGAGATTTCTTGAAGTATAAAACGCAAGGTGCTGAGCACGCTGCAGCATGGATGAAGCTTGAAATGGTGCTCAGTGACAGACGCAGGCACAGAAGACCCCAGGCTTAGGGCCCCACTCTAAGAAATGTCCAGATGAGGCAAAGCCACAGGGACGGGAAGCAGAGGAGTGGCCGCCTGGGGTTGCGGAGGGGAGGAGGACAGCCAATGGGTACAGGACTTCTTTTAGGGTGACGATCATGGTCTGAAGTTGACTGTGATGTTGGCTGCACAATTCTGAATATACTGAAAACCACTGAGTTGTGCACTTTAAACAGTTGGAGTCTATGGTCTGTGAATTGTATACCAATAAAGCTGTTATTAAAAAAAGGCAAGGGGCAGCACAGGGTGTAAAGTATTCCACAGCTTGTTTAAAAGAGGGGATCTCTCCCTCTGGGGAGATCCAGAAGACACCAGGATCGACTGCCTCAGGAGAGGGGCCTGTGCCTCACGTATGCGTTCCTTCTTCCCAGAAACAGAAAGGCAGGGTGCAAAGGGTTAAGGGAGAGAAGGGGAGACACAGGAAAAAAAAGGCAAAGGAAAGCAAAGGTCAGCGCCTCCCCAGTCCCCACATTAAAGTAGCCATTGCTGCCGGAGCAGAGCCGGCTCGGCTGCCTGAGGAAGAGGCACGTGCCAAACCCAGCAGAGCGATGCCTGGGCAGGAGTTACGCACCCTCCCCGGGCCGCCTGGCACCAAGATTGGCTATGCAGCAGGAGGAGACGCCAGGGATCCGAGCCTCAGGAACCCCGGTGCTGGTCCCCACTGCAACCCCCCGGGATCTGCCCACTGAGCCTCTCCAACCCAGCACACCCGTGCCTACCTCTCCAGATAATTAGAGATGCTGCGTAAAAAAAAGTCTAACACAAAGCCCGACGCTAGTGGATGCTCAACGAAAGTTAGGCTGGCCTTTTCAAAACAGTGCTTTGAATCAAATGCAAGTATTGTCTAAAGTCTGCAGAAGAAAGGAAAATGAATGGAGCTAAAGATGTACTTCCCTTTACTCGATGCTGTTTTCCTGTTCCCCTCTGTTCTTTCGGTATCTAATTGCATTAAGCACGGGTTCCCTCCCTGGAGACCTGGGGCTTCCCCGCAGGAAGTGACCTTGAGGGCGCCTGCCCAGTGACCTGCTTTCTGAAGTGCCGGGTAGTGCATCCCCTCAGATGGTGACCTCCTTCCCTTCTCACAGGCTTCTGGTCTGTCCACGCCCTCAGGAGAATGCCTTTTCTGTGCTTTATCCAGGACCGCTGAGCTCGGAGCCGGCGGAAGTGAGCCTCTGCCCCCTGGGGTGCGGGGTCAGCTTGGCTGCAGGGCTGGGGCCGCACAGCCTCGACTCAGAGAACTCACAATGAAATCAGGCCGGGCATGCAGGCTCTTGCTGGGAAGAGCACACTGGGGAATTGTGCGCCTTTGAGGTTTTAACTGTCCGCTGGGGAAACAAGAGAGTTCTTTAAAGGAAAACATATTTTGGAATCTGCTCTGAATGATACCAAGAGGCAGGCGGCCTCCAGGGGCCAGCCTTTGACTCTAGGCTGATGGGTATCACCCTTGCTTTCACATGTTTGTCCCAAATATAAAGGAATTTACCCATCAGCTGAAATTTTCAGTTGTTATTTTGCTTAATGTCAGGTCAGATTTAAAATGTGTGTATGTGTATGTGTGTATAAACATGATATACCCATGTGTGATTTAATATGTGTATATAAGCCCCCACTCATAAAATATGAACCTATACATTAAATGTCTGTTTATTTATAAAAGTTCCCGTGAAAAAAATTTAAAATAATGGGAAAAAATGATCCATATTCCATCACCTTTACATGACTGCAGTTAATATTTGGTGTAAATTTTTGTTCAGAACCAGATGTCAAATCCAACTGTCTAATAAAAGGCTTCTGATTTGGTTTGGAAGAGGAAGGGGTGATCTATAAAGACAGAAAGCACAGAGTCGCAGGATGGCAGCTCTCCAGGCTGAAAGGGGCTTGGGGGTCTGGCTCAGCTTTGATTCTGGCACTGCAGTAAATATTCGTGTAACCTTGGGCAAGTCATTTAACCTCTCTCAGCCTCAGTTTCCACCAACACCCCACTTCTGGGTTGCTGCAAAGACGAAATAAGATAGTGAAGGGGGCTGGGTGCAGTGGCTCACGCCTGTAATCCCAGCACTTTGGGACGCCGAGGCAGGCGGATCACTTGAGATCAGGAGTTTGAGATCAGCCTGGCCAACATGGTGACATCCCGTCTCTACTAAAAACACACAAAAAATTAGCTGGATGTGGTGGTGGGTGCCTGCAATCCCAGTTACTTGGGAAGCTGAGGCAGGAGAATTGCTTGAACCTGGGAGGTGGAGTTTGCAGTGAGCTGAGATCACACCACTGCACTCTAGCCTGGGTGACAGAGTGAAACTCTCGTCTCAAAAAAAAGATCATGAAGGGACTGTCATGGCCCCTGTCAGAGTGTAGGCTGCTCGTAAGTGTTCATTTTCCTTGTCTGGTTTAATAAAAAGATTCCCGAGAGAGGTGTGGAGTGAAAACCCAGTCTACGTTTCTCTCCTGCCACACACTGGCTCTGTACGTCCAGCAAACGTTCACTTAGTAAAGTCGCCGAGCTCAGATCTTGTGTGCAAAGCCCAAGCTGGGAGGGGCCCCAGGCCACTTCTTTGAAGGGAAAGAAGGACAGACAGAAACTCAGAAATAGCCTATTTCTAGGGAGAAGATGGAGCAGGACTGGGATGGCTCCCAGAAACTAAGCGTCTTCCTCAAGGGTGAAGGGAGAGGGAGCAGAGGAACCCAGTGGAGAACGAGGAGGGCTGCAGAGGAGGTCCGTGGAGCAGGGGTGGGGTTAAGGGTGAGCTTATGGAAGCGGAAAAGCTTTTCCTGAGGCTAGAGCCTTGGGTGAGACAAGCAGCCGCTCGCATCATAGGTCTTTGGGGGCAGCTCCAACCCCACAATTCTCCTCTGTGGTCCCATACACTTCCCGAATGTTCTGGGACGCCAGCCTGCTGACATGCGAACCACATCTCCCAGGGACAGCCTCTCCTGCTCAGAAGTGGCCCCAAATTCTTTGCCAGACCAAGCATAGAGATTTCTCAGTTGGCCCCAAATTCTTTATCAGACCAAGTGTAGGGATTTCTCAGTTGGGAAAACCTAGTCACTGAATTTCACAGAAAGTAGAATAAGAATAGAAACTGTAAAGCTTTTTTTCAAGGAAGGTACATTTCTTTATTAGATTGCAAAATCTTTTCCCAGTGGGGACAGGTCAATTTAAAGGGGCGGCAGCCCTGCAAGGATGACGCACACGTCCAGGGAGAAGCTGCCATGTGAACCGCATGCTCCTGGGGAGCCAGGCTGGGCCTCGTGTGGGAGGGGATGGAGGGCTGCAGTCGTGCCTAGGGGCCTGCCCGGCAAAGAGCAGGAGAACCGGCCGCACACGGATCTGTGTTCAAATCCCTCACTAGACTGCCAGATGCAGAACTGTTGGCAAACACCTCTCTGAGCCTCGGTGTCCCCACCTTAACAGTGAGAATTATACCCCCCTATTTGGGTAATAGAAACATAATATGTTTCGAATGAGAAACATACTAGAAACTTGCATGGCACGCCCAGCCATCAAGTGTTCAAGAGGTGTTGTCCTCGTCCCACACGGAGCAGGTGCACTGGCTGCTGCTATGCTTCTGCTGTGACATCCTTCAGGGAACCAGGGGACCCAAAGAGCTCCACGTCCCTGGGCGGGCCAACAGAGCTGATGTGATGGGAGAGAAATGCTATGTGCCTGGGGCTTAAACAAGAGCAGTTGTGTGGCTTTTATCAGGCCTACACGATGCTGAAGAACAACAGAAGACGTTTTTGACATTCGGCTTCGGACTCGGCAAACAGGGCTGAACTGAACACGTCTCAGAGACACACTCTGGCCACATCCTTGCTACATCCAAGCAAAGGCTGCCTGGAGCCACTGTCAGGGTCTTTGCTGGGTCTCTAGTCATTCTTGTGCCACTCACACCATGTTTTTAAAAACATTTTTTCTTTAAATTAACCTTTCTTACTTAAATAAAATATATTTTAAAATGAAACCTAAATTACTATCACAAAAGGAAAACCACTCTTCCCTGCCATACGGTCTATTCTGTTTGTCAAAAAGGAAATTGACAAGTATTAAAGGAGTGTTAAAGATGCGCTAGGGACAAACTGAGATGATCTCTTGAGTCAGCTGGAAGGATTGGGAGAGATCTGAAGGCTTTTCTCCTGTGGAGTCACATGTCTTTGAGTGAACATCGGGTTAACGCTTTCGAGCCCTTGCTCTGAGGAATGATCTTGGTGTGAATATGGGCACGTGTGGCCTGAGGAGGGTAGAGGCTGATGCTCTTAGAGTCTCACTCTCCTCATGTCTCCTCACCATTCCTCCACGGGCTCCACCTCCCTCCTACAGGGCCCTTCTCCCCACCGTCAACCCAACCCCTGGTCCCCTGGCCTTGTCTCCATCCCACACCCACCTATAGGACTCATGTTTTCCTACTGCCTCCACCAGAACCTCTGCACAGCGCATTCCCACCATCACTACATCCCCAGCCCTGACAGCTCCCAGTTCCTCTCCTGGGATCACCGACTCCATGCTGGACCCGTGTCCCCTTGGGAACCGTGGTCACCTCCAAGACAGGTGCTTTCCCTATGTGTGCTCGAGCCATGCACCAGCTCTCACTGTCTCCTGCTGCAGATGAGCAAAGTAAGGTCCAGCAAGACTGATCAGCAGGCGGGCACGCTCCACACCCTGACGTTCCCACCTCCTCTCCAGGGATTTTCCACCATCTTACTCTGGAACTCTCTCTGCAAACCACAAGCTGACATCACACACGGAGTCACTGGACGCCCCCCAGGAAATGCTGAGTGGGAGATAAAGGAGTTGTGATGCTTATGCAAAGCTTCCCTCCTCCCCTCCTGCAGATACGGGGTCATTGTTACAAGCAACAAGGAGGCTTCCTAGGTCCAACTTTTAGTGGACATCGCTGCAGATGTGGCGGGACATCGCTGCAGATGTGGCGGGGCATCGAGGTGGGAACACATTCAGGTGGTGAGAGGCGGTGTGCAGAGCGGTTCCTCCTATCCCTGCCTGTGAGCTGTTAGACAGACACACCGTTCTCATTTCCACCCAGAGCCCAAGTGAATGGAGGGAGGCTGAGTTTGGAGCCAGGCGGCTGTGGGTCTGAACAACGGCTCAACCACAGGCCTCAGGGTTGGTGGGGGCATGTCCTCCATCACGGGCCATATGGGAACTGCAGCCACGCTCAGCAGCCCTCCGCAGAAGTGGTTCAGCAAAGGAATCAGAGCACTTCCTGGCTCAGAGCTGGGCACTGAGGAGATGATAACACAGCAAACAGCAGTCCCCCTGCCATGGAGCTTCCGTTGTGGTTAGAGGAGACAGGCAGTAAATGAGGGTTTCACAGGTCCGAAGGTCGGTGTGTTATGAAAAAAGGTAGGCAGGTGAGGGCAGCACCAATGATCTTGGTGTCTCAGTGGGCCCACAGCACGACACCAGCCTCTGGGCTGATACCGAATCCAGGTTAAACTTAACTTCACCGAGGGGTGCCTGTGGCCTGCCAAGCAGCCATTCTCTCTTTTTTTTGCCACCAGCACCTCAATTTTCCTTTGGAGAGCCACCCTCCCCACTCTCAGTCCACCTGAATTTGTTAAGTCTTAGCCTCTCCCACCCACCCTTGCCATCGGCAGGCGACTTTGGCCTGGCTCACGGGCACACCCTCGCTTTTCTGGCTGCAATGATTGGCTCAGAGTGTAACACGTCACCCAGGAGTCTCCGCCATGGGACTTCTGTTGGAACTATTAGAAAAGAGAGGCTTTCTTCCTGCAGCTGCAAGAAAGGAGTAAGGCTAGAACTTTGAAGACTCCACTTCCTGAAGGTGAAGCCAGCACAGAGCAAAGCATCCCAAGCACTGGGAGAGGGTGCCCGATGGCACAGCCCAGCCCATGGCACAGCCCAGCAGCCCGACCCACCCTACAGAAGCCAAATCTATGACACACCCACTCCCACCCCCACAGCCACCCACCCCCACAGCAACCCACCCACACAGCAACCCACTCCCACAGCAACCCCACATTTTTTCTTTTGTTTTGTTTTTTGGCTTTAAGTCAGTTCAAGTTAGCTGTTTTTATGACAAGCAACAGTGTCCTAACAGGTGTAAGCAGTATTTTTAGGGAGTCAGACAACATAACTGCAGGGCACTAAGCATCATCAGCCCATGCCCTAGAGTTACAGTGTATCAAGGTTTTATCACATGCTAATTCTAGCCTCTCCTATAGGACCTATCATCCTCTTGTTATCTGCTAATTTGATCACTGTATACATTTTGCATCTCCAAGTTGTTGAAAACACTGACAGGATAACCTAAGTGTAGAACCTACAGTCCAGAAGAAGAAATACCTCCTGGCCGACACAGTGCACTCACTCATTCACTGATTCACTCTCTCCTTCATTCATTCAGTATCTATTGAGTCCTACCACGGGTCAGTAATCATTCTAATTAGACTTATGGTGACTATTAACCAACCAGCTACACTCCCAGCCAGACTCTGTTCCCAAATGTCTCCTTTTCAGACAAAAACACATTAGGACGTTTTGGTCAGCACCCACCCGAAGTCCAAATACACTGGAATTAAACACTCCCTTGACCCACAGTCCCATAGGAGCGCCCCGTCACTCAGCCACAGAGCCTAGGGCCGCTTCACCTCCCCATCAGCTGTGGGTGGCAGCTGCAGGTCTGACACTGGCTCACCCCACTAGAGTTTCCAGAATCCATCTCTCTGGAAATTGGCATGGTTCTGATGGCTTATCCATCACCCTCTGTTCTTCCTCAAAGGCAAAGCCCTATTTCTATGATCACATTAGCAAGTCCTTTCCACACTCTGGCATAACCCCTCTGGGTGTGGACACGTAGGTTCACATAATGGGATTTGTCACACGTGGTCAGCACCTGCTATGTGGGAGAGCCTCCTAGAACCTCCCCACACACCCTTTGCTTTGCAGCCCTCCTGATTGTTCCCCACCAGACCCCTCCACCTGAGGTAAAAGTGGCAATCCAGGACTCGAGGCACCCGCGGTCTGGCTACCACCTCGGTCCCGCCCTGGGTCACATGGGGAGCTCTTCTTTGACCTTGTGCCACACGGACATTTAAAGCCGTGTGTGCTTTTCTGCACATCTCCGCCTGTTGGTTTCTGGGCCCCTCCCTGGCTTTGTTTCCCTCCCTCCTGCCTAAGCCCACATCCCTTGTAAGTCTGAGAAGAGAGCGCCACACGTGGCCAGAACTGCCTAGCCCCCACCCCTTATAGGAAGTCTGTCTTCTTCCTTCTTCCTCCTGATATCTGCTTGCCTCATTTCTAGGTTTTGAATCTCTTGGTTTGGGATTGGCAGCTCCAGGCCCCCAGGAGGGTGAGCTGAGGATGGAGCAGGCCCCCAGGAGGGTGAGCTGAGGGTGGAGCAGGCCCACAGGAGGGTGAGCTGAGGGTGGAGCAGGCCCACAGGAGGGTGAGCTGAGGGTGGAGCAGGCCCACAGGAGGGTGAGCTGAGGGTGGAGCAGGCCCACAGGTGGGGCCCGCCTGTGAAGAGAGTACTCAGCCTTGGTCCCCTGAAATGCAGGAGCTTGTTCACCTGGTGGAGTTGGGGCCGCGATCATCCCTCATGGGCCGTCTTCCTAAGGCTATCTGATCCTGCCTCTCCCATCTCCAACATCAGGAGACACCGAATTATAGTTCTAGAAGGGTGGTCGGGGAGGCGCCTGGGAAATCACCTGGCCCAGCAGTTGCACCTTTGATTAGCAGAATCACCCGGACAGCTTTTCCTGTCCCCACTCCAGAGGCTCTGAGTCACGAGGTCTTGGGTGGGCCTAAGGTACCTGGATCTACAAAAAGTGCCCCCATCCCCCATGACTCTGCTGATGAACTGCACAGGGGCTCCCCCTCACCTATGGGGAAGCCGGCACCTTGCAGGTTCCAGAGCACACTGCAAGGAGCCTGCCCAGGCCCCAGCCTCCAGCAGGAACAGCCAGCATTTCCAGTGCCTGGGGCTGAACTGGCTTGGAAGCCTGGGCTCTGAGCTGCTCACTCACAACCCTCGCCAAGACAGCCTGAATTTATTAAGCAATGCGCTCATCCTGTCAGGCGAATAAACAGATGCACAAGCAGATAAAGCAGTAAAGAATAAACCGTAGGGGCAATAACGATCTCTTTGTAATTTCTCTTTGGGGTGGGCTTTATGATGTTGCCGTGTGTGTGTGTGTGTGTGTGTGTGTGTGTGTTAAAAATAAGCAAAATTGTTTTCCTGGGAATCCATCCAGGAACATTAGATATGCGGTCCAGCTCCAGCTCACAGGAAACCCTGCTCAGGCAGATGGTGTGGGAGAGCGAGGTTGTGCTCCGACGCATGGGGTAGAGGAACCCTAGGGGGCACTGAGACCTCGGTGGCTGTCCCAGGCTCTGTCCTCTCTGCATATGGCCTCAGGCAGCTCAAGGCTTAGCTTCCCACTGGCCTCCTTCCTCCCAGACGCTCACGCATTTTAGGTCTGACGGTACCCACCACCCAATCCCTCTTTCTTTTGACGGGTACCCGCCACCCAATCCCTCTTTCTTCTGATGTTGACAGGATCAAGCACAAGCCTCCTTGGCAGGGATGAAGGGTCCTCAGGTCTGGCTGGGCCCACTCAGCTGCTTCCCGGTCTCTACCACATGCCCCAGCCCCACCCCACGGCCCTCCCAGCACCCGCCAGGCATGCAGTGGCCCCTCTCTTCTCCTCGACAACTGCGTTTTGTTTCCGGCAGACCCTTGCGTTTCCTGTTCTCTGCCTGGAAAGCCATGTCTCATTCTCCACGCCCAGTTCTGATGTCACCTTTCTCACACCCAGGAGTCCTCTGTGACCTGGGAGGGGGCCCACTCCCCCTACCCTCAGGGCTGGGCACTGGCTTGTGATGGTCTCCCGGCCACACAGGGAGCTCCTCGAAGGCAAGGCCTGGGCACATCTGGAGTCAGTGAGCACAGCAGGAAGGGGGGATGGTCAAACGCACCAGGGGCCTGGAAGCAGACACGCCCAGTTCAAGCCCCACTCCAACCTTCCTCAACTGGGTCACTCCTCACAGCCTGTGAGTTCACCTCTTCATCTGAGCTCACTTCAGATGACGCCCCCAGTGCCAGGTGATCATCTGCCGCTGTGTCCTCAGCACCTGGCCCAGCCCCCATGGGAGCTGGTACTGCATCTGTTAAAGCTCCATCTACCCTCCGAGGAGGTGAGTCCCCAAGGGCAGGGCTGGGTCTGATTCACCTCTTCCTCCCCGGAGCCCAGGGTTCACTCTGCAACTCTGCTGGCTGAAGGGCCTGCTCCCAGCCCAACTTGGCTGTCCGGTGGGGAGGGGCACCCCTGCCTTGTCCGAGGTTCCCTCTGCACCCCACGATGGGCGCTGCCTCCTCCATCCTCTGGTGCACCAGGTTAGCTTGACTCCAGGTGCCCTGCTGGTCTGGCTCCACCTGGTTGCTGGGGTCTGCCTTCCCAGCTCCCATCTGCCCTTCCCTGCATTCTCTTGGGCTGGTTCCAGTTTGGGGCCATCACCTCTTGTGCATCTTTGCTCACGGCGTCTTCTGCACCTGCACTCCCATCTGACCTTTCCAGACCAACTTCCACCCTGCCCCAACACAGTGCTTTCAGATCACCCGCTCTGCGAAAATGCGTCAGTGATACTGTGACTAGAACAAGTCCTCGTGTCTCTCTATGTGAGCCCCCAACCCACTCTCCAGCTACCCCTAGAACCAAAACAGCATCCTGCCGCTGCCACAGTGGTGCAGCCACATTGAGCGTCCTAAACCTCGCCGGAAGCACATTCCTCCCCTGTGCCTGTGCTTCTGCTGGTCTAAATCATTATCTATCGCTGAGGCTCACAGCAGATGTCACCTCTTCCATAAAAGCTTTTCTGACTCCTTCACCCAGGAAGCAGGGTCCTGCCCTCCTCTGCAGCCCCACGTGGCCCACTTGGCATGAGTGGCTGGCTTGCTGGCCTTCCTGGCCACACCAGATGGGCTGCGCTTTCTTCACCCCTGCATTCCAGGCATCTCCTATGGACCTGGAATGGGGTGGTCATTTGGTGTGTGTTTGTTGAAACTGAATTTTACATGGCAGGGATTTCAGACTCTTCTCTGGTTGCGTTTTGGGCTGACTGCTAAACAGTCCATTTGCTATCAGACAAAATTCAGTTGTGGTCACGTCAGACATTTCCCTTAGCCAAATCATCATCTGAGGGTATCACTGGAATACACATCAGCACTAGCTTGATCTGCTTGGAAACCACCAATGGCATCCGCTCCGAGTCTTCCAATGATGTCCAGATGGGAGCTGCTGCGCTTAGTGCATTTTCTATCATTAAGCTGACGGGAGCTCCACGTCTGAGAGGGGTGTTTGGCCTTGGGTGGGTCACGCCTCTCTGTGTGCCCACTTCTCCTCTGGAGCGGCAAGAAGCAGCAGCCAGCGTATCAGCAAGGTCCCATGGAAGGTGGAGTGATCTCCATTTTGCTGATGCAGAGCACCCTTGGAAATCAGTGTCCTGCACATTTATACAAAGCTCCAAGCCCACTGTAGTAGACTGGGGCTTCCCCTGGCGGCTGCTACATCTGGCCTCACCACCGTGTTGAACAGAGGAGACCCTAGGTGAACACTAGGTCCCACTGTACGAGCCGGGAGCCCTGACGTGTTAGGGAGGCTGAGGGGGGGTGTCAAACCAAGGACAAGCAGGCTGCAGAGGGCCCATGGGATTCTGCTGCTGAACAAATGCAGGCTGCCATCGTACAATGTGGCTCTCTTTTCTTTCTAGCATATCATCCAAATGCCTACTTCCCACTTCTGGGAACTTCTCGCTCCCAGATTCAGAAACTGTCCTGGGGCACCAGCAGGTGGGTGTGCAAGTACACGTGAGTCCAGGCTTCCCAGGGGTACGGGCTGCCACCCTTCAGGCCTTGGCCTGGGTCAGGCACTGTGGAGAGTGGAGGGGGATGAGACCAGCTGCTGTCCTGGAGGGGCTCAGGGCTGGGCCAGGTGGCAGGACCTGGGAGGCACCCAAGAGAGTTGCTCTAAGGGAGACGCCGTGTGCACAGTGGCGCATGGAGGGGCAGGGAAGGACTGATCAGAAAGGCTGTGTTTGAGCAGAGCCTTGAAGGAAGGGAGGATTCTCATGCGTCGAAAGGGCAGGCAAGAAACAGCTGTGGGAAGAGCTTAGTCTGTCTGGATCAACTTGTTTTGTCTAGAACTTTCCATGTGTGAAAGGCAATATGGGAAATAAATTCCTCGTGGCTAGGGCATGGGTTAAGGGGGAGGAATACCATGGGCTGGGCAGGGAGGAGCTACCATAGTGTTTCTAAAGACTTTATGGTTTCAAAGCAGTTTTAGGCTCACAGCAAAATAGAGTGGAAGGTGCAGAGAGTTCCCATATCCCCTCAGCCCACAAACGCACAGCCTCCCCCATGATCAGCATCCCCACCAGAGGGTACGTCTGTCGGCTGATGAACCCACACTGACGAGTCATCACCCACATTCCATAGTGTATGTTAGGGTTCACTCTTGGTGGCGTACATCCTGTGGGTTTGGACGACTGTGTAATGACATGTAGCCACCGCTATAGTATCACACAGAGTAGTCCCATTGCCCTAAAAGTAGTCTAAGCTCCATCCATATACCCCTCCCTCCCCACACCATAGTGGGGGCCAAGCCAGGCCTCCAGAAGCTGTCAGTCTCCAGTCCAGAGTGGCACAGCCAGCAAGCTTCACAGCGACTTTCTTCCAGGAGGACCAGGTGCAGCTAGCACTGCTGCAAGCCAAGTAGGACACCAACCCCTTTTTATTGTTCCTGGGCTATAAGGTCACAGACTTGCTTTCCCCCTCCTGACTGATTCCTGCTGGCTCCAGGGCAGACATGCCCACGTCCCTGCACCCCGAGGGCTGCTCCTCATGGCAGCAAAGCCCAGCCAGGGCAGCCTGAGATGGCGTTGGGGGAGAGAAGGAAATGAATGACTGCTCAGTGTGTGTGCCCCTTCAATGTTCAGCAAGCTCCCCGCACACCCACCTTCTTGACCCAACCAGAGGTGAGGACCTTAGGCTGCATCCATTGGCCCCTTCTGCCCTGGGGTGGGAGGCCGAAGCTATTCAGCACAGGTCAGGAGGGACAGCATCAGTCATGTGAGCACAGCTAGGCAGGCCTCAGGGAGGCTGGCTTGGTAGGTGTGTATTTTGTCCTGTCCAGGGGAGACGAACAGGTCTGGGGCCTTAAACACCTTGACCCCTGAAGAGATGAAGCGTTCCCCCCGACACCACCCTCCTGTCCTTGTTCAGACTCCTCCAGCTCCAATTCCAGTTCCCAGGAAACTTCACACCTCGAGAAGATGTGACCTGGGTTAAGGGTGATGGCCTCCTGGAAACTGGAAGAGAACACTCCCAATGGCAGGTAACAAGCGACGCTCCAATTTCATGTCTTTTCTTCTGTCCAGAAAGCACTCAGAGAAATTACAATAATAAAGTTACTCCATTATATGGTTTGGCTGTATCCCCACCCAAATCTCATCTTGAACTGAATGTGTTGTGGAAGGGACCCAGCGGGAGGTAATTGAATCACGGGGGCAGGTCATTCTTGTGCTGTTCTTGTGACAGTGAATAAGTCTCATGAGATCTGATGGTTTTATAAGGGGAGTTTCCCTGCACAAGCTCCTCTCTCTTTGCTTGCTGCGATCCATGTAAGATGTGACTTGCTCCTCCTTGCCTTCTGCCATAATTGTAAGGCCCCCCCAGCCACATGGAACTGTAAGTCCGTTAAATCTCTTTCTTTTGTAAACTGCCCAGTCTCAGGTATGTCTTTATCATCAGCATGAGAACAGACTAACACAGTTCAGCAGGGTAGAATGAAAAGGAGGCACAAACACAAGGGCTGAAACAAATGACCATGCCACGGGCCAGGATTTAAGAGGCAAGACCTTAGGTTCCAGGCCCTTCCAGATGTGGCCCAAAGTACTGAGTCACGTTAATGTGGAACCCAGCCGGAGGAACCACTCAGGGCACATGCAGAATAGCACCCAACCAGCACCTAGGAAAAGGGCAGCCAGTTCCAGAACTAATGCCAGCACCAAATTCATGCCACGTGTCTGCACGGTAGGTTCCCATAATCAATGTCACTTATGCATGACCCTCTTGAGATGTGCAGTCTGGATGGAATCAAAGGACTCACAAAAGGTTTTGAAAAGAGCATCCCGGGGAGAGTGCGAAGCCAGGCCACTGGCCTGCAGGCCCTCGGCGTGCTTCTTCACCCTTGTGTTTAAAATGTCAAAGGAATAAAGAGATGTGGTGTATACACAATGGAATACTATCCAGCCTTACAAAAGGAGGAAATCCTGTCATTTGAGACACGTGTGAACCTGGAAGACATGACGCTAAGTGAAATAAGCCAGGCACAGAAAGACAAACACCGCATGATCTCACTGATATGTGGAATCTAAAAAAAAAAAAAAATAGAGCTCATGGAAGCAGAGAGGCTTCAGAAACTTGGCGGCAGGGGATTGGGGGACATTGGCCAACGGATATAGAGTTTCATTAGGGGGAAGGAATTCAAGAGAGCTACTGTCCACAGGGCAAGGTGGCTCACCTTTGTAATCCCAGTGCTTTGGGAGGTCCAGGCAGGAAGATGGGTTGTGCCTAGGAGATCAGCCTGGGTAACACGGTGAGACCCTATCTTTTTAAAAATAAAATGTTGAATAATAAAATTATTCAATCTAGTCAATCCTAAACTTGCTTAAAAGGAACAAATATTAAAATAAATAAATACATAAATATTAGCCCAGCGTGGTGGTGTGCACCTGCAGTCCCAGCTACTCGAGAGGCTGAGGCAGGAGGTTCTCTTGAGCCTAGGAGGTCAAGGTTGCAGTGAGCTGTGATCGCACCACTGCACTCCAGCCTGTGTGACAGAGTGTGACCCTGTCTCACAAATAAAAGATCTATTGTACAACATGATGACAAGGTTTTGTATTCTTGAAAATTGCTAAGAATAGATTTTAAGTGTTCTCATTACAAGAAAATGCTAAGTCCATGAGCTAATGGATGTTCATGAGGTTGATGTCTCTCTCTGCCATGTAGACATGTATCAAAAACATCATGCTGCACACCATATAGACAATGTTTGTCAATTAAAAATAAATACATAATAAATACATATAAAATGCCAAAGGAAAAATGTTCTGTGCAGAATTGATGAGGAGTCAGATCCTGAAACGCACACCCAAATATCTCCACTTCCCCATCCTACGTGGGTTCAACCAGCATCGCCAGGCAGCACCCCAGGCCGAGAGGGTGAGAGGCTGTGTGCACACTCAGACTACGGCCCCAGCTGACTCTCAAACCCTCACATGCAGGCATGCCCCAGCAGGGAGGACGACTGGAAGAGGGGCCGGCTGCAGCTCTTGGGTCGGATGGGTCTTGGGGGTCTGGCTCCAGCTGAGACTCCGCCAGCCCTGCCTCAAAGTCACCCCTACACCTTGGCTGAGCTACCTGACCTTGGAATCAGCCCTGAACACTGGACACGCGGCGACGGGCCTGAGCCTCCCTCGGGGGCACTGTCACCAACCCCTGGGCCAACTGGCCTTGATGGCGCCCTGCCTGGCTCACAGCTCACGCACCCCGCACACCCTGGGGATTGCACAGTTCTCCCTCCCGTGACAGGGCAGCTCTGTCCGCGGTCCCTCTTCCTGATGGTGAGCTTCCCACCAATGTAGAAGCGCCTTCCCTTCCTGTCATCTACTCTCGGCCACCCAGCTGAGCCCCCACCGCCCCAAGAGGGCTCCATGAAGTGAATCTGAGGGTGGAAATGTTTCTAAGCATTCATTTTCTAGCTGTTGCCAACTAGAGTGAAATCCTTCCAACTCAGCTTGAACGCCAACTACAGCTCTGAAATCTAACAAGTTAGTTAAGAAGGATTTTAGAAAAGAAAAATTGAGCCTGACCAAGTCTGCGAGAGGAAATCCAGTATCTTTTAGATTAGAGGCTGCACAATGACAGCTGTGACCCACAGATGTGTTTTGTCTGGTCTGCAGAGTGTTTTTAAAACATGGGAACTCATGGCCCAGAGTTAAAAATCAGGCGATTTCATAAACAACTCTGGATTTCTGGTTCCTCTGGAAGAAATAAGGTGATGGGGCAGCAGGGGCTGACTCCAAAGATGGGGCTGACGCAGGGGGCTGGGGGACAGTGGGGCATGCTGGGAGGCATTTCGAGAGAGTGTTGCCCAGGAGAGCGGTGCTGGGCTCCGATGTGGCTGGGAGCTGGCACAATTTACACACTTGGCAGGAGCGCCGTTTCCTCCAGCTTTTCTGTTTCTTATTAAAGTTTTTAGTCCGAGGGCTTAGTTGCTGACTCTGGTGTTGGCGTTAGCCCTGGCCTTATTAAACAGAAATATACAGCTAAGAGGAAATGAAGAAGGAAGGACAGACGATGCCAAAGGGAAAAAACAGGGCTGGAGAACCAAAGCAGCGTCCACAGGAGCGAAATCCTGGGGGGCGGGGGCTGCGGTCCCTGCAAGGGGAGAGGGTGAGGTGGAGAGTGACAGCCCAGCTTCCGATTTCTTTTTTCCTTTTTCCAGACAAAGTCTCTCTCTATTGCCCAGGCTGTAGTGCAGTGGTGAGGTCACAGCTCATTGCGGCCTCAACCTCCCAGCCTCAAGCCACCCTCCCGTCTCAGCCTCCCGTGTAGCTGGGACCACAGGCACCCACCACCACACCTGGCTAATTTTTTTGCATTTTTAGTAGAGACGGTTTCGCCATGTTGCCCAGGCTGGTCTCAAACTCCTGGGCTTAAGTGATCTGCCCGTCTCGGCTTCCCAAACTACTGGGATTACAAGCATGAGCCAGCGCGCCCAGCCCCCAGCTTCAGAGATTTCTCTTTCTTTTTCTTTTTCTTTCTTTCTTTTTTTTTGAGACAGAGTCTTGCTCTGTCACCCAGGCTGGAGTGCAGTGTGCAATCCCGGATCATTGTAACCTCTGTTTCCCAGGTTCAAGCGATTCTCCTGCCTCAGCCTCCCGAGTACAGCTTCAGATTTCTGAGGAGAAACTAACACTATGAGTACTGCCAGAGTAAGAAATCAAACCCTTGGTAAAAAGCACAGGCTTAACAAGACCCCAAAACACTGACATGGGTTTGATTGCCACTCACCAGCTGGCCTTGCGTCCTTGGACCCCCACTGGTTTGGTGCCTCTCCTGGCCTTGGATTTCTCAGCTATAAAATGGGCACAGCAGCAGTAATAACACAGGGTGTGTTATAACACATGGTATTTATAACACATGGGTGTGAGATGGACACAGGACAGGGGCAGGGCCCTCGTTTGGGTTTCGCAGAACTGACTGCCGTTCTCGGCCCAGCCCAGGCGCGAACCTCCAGGTGTCCCGCCCCACACTTTAGTTTTTATTTTTATTTTTTGAGACAGACTCTCCCTCTGTTGCCCAGGCTGGAGTGCAGTGGTGCAATCTCGGCTCACTGCAACCTCCACCTCCCAGGTTCAAGTGATTCTCCTGCCTCAGCCTCCCAAGTAGCTGGGATTACAGGCTCCTGCCATCAAGCCCGGCTACTTTTTTTATTTTTAGTAGAGACGGGATTTCACCACGTTGGCCAGGCTGGTCACAAACTCCTGACCTCAGGTGATCCGCCTGCCTCGGCCTCCCAAAGTGCTGGGATTACAGGTGTGAGCCACCGTCCTTGGCCCTGCCCTGCACTTTAACCTGAAGAGATGAATCTGGACAAAACCCAGTTGCTGGCATAATCCTGACATGCTGCTCACCCTGTTTCCTCCCATCCTCGTCCCAGGGGGCTGCCTCCCTCAGGAGAGGTGGGTGCCAAAGTTGTCACCAGGCACCGTGTGGCAGAGCAGAGCAGTCAGAGCTCGCTTTGAACACATCTGGGCAGGGCCTCGCCTGAGGAGAGCAGGGCAGGCACGAGTGGGGCTGGCGGGAAGTGTGGCACCGGCACCCGCACCCTCCAACTTCTCAGTTTTCTCTGTCGGTTGATTCGGACGCATTCTCACAGGTCATATGCACCTTTGAGACCAATTTTACTCACAAGGACGCGCAAGGGTACAATTCTCAGCACACACTAGCTTCTACCAAGACGGAGACTGTGGATCTAAGGATATCTGCTGAACAGATCACAGAGCAGTAAGTACATTAATGCTGGCGGCAAGGGCATGGCTGATGCTCCGTGATAACCTGAGCCAATCTTTGCTCCTCCCAGCCTCTGCACACCCTTCCTTCTGCAACCCTTCCATCCCTGAGGTGTCCTTCCATCCACCTCTCTCCACTGCACAAACTCCTCCTCTCCCTCCCAGGCCCAGTTCAACAGTCACTTCCTTGACGCCTCATAATGGTCACCACTGCCTGCCCATCTCTGCTGCAGCCCCTATCACGGACACTGCGGACAGCGGCTCGTGGCTGTGCCTCCCACGCCTCCGTAAGGTTTTTGAGTGCGGTTAAAATCATGGGCTTGGGAACCAGACTGCCTAGGTTTGCATTCCAGCTCTGCCACCTGTGACTTCTCTGTGCCTCAGTTTCCTCGTCTGTGAAATGAGAACAGCACCTACCTCACTGGGCTGCTGTAAGAGTTTAGATGAGTGAAGGTGTTGTCAGTGTCCAGCTTTAGTAAGCGCTGAAAACCTGTTAGTTAAAACCACTTCCCACCTGCTAGGATGGCTGGAATCACAAGTCAGATAATAACAGGTGTTGGTGCAATGTGGCATGACTGGAACCCTCATACATGGCTGGTGGGAATGTGAAATGGTGCAGCCACTTTGGAAGCCAGTCTGGCAGTTTAATCAAACAGCTAAGCACAGAGTTACCCTGAGACTCAGAAATTCCACTCCTCGAGGCATCAGGAGTCAAATTATTGAATAACCCCAATAGCCAATAACCCATAATCAAGTAGCCAAAAAGAAATGAAAACATACATCCAGAAAAAGTTTGTACACAAATGTTCATAGAAGCATACGTATAACAGCCAAAAGGTGGCGACAACCCAAATGACCATCAGCTGATGAATGGATGAAGCCAATGCGGTTGATCCGCATACCAGAATATCACTCTGCCATCAAAAGCTGCAACATGCTACATGCCACAACATGGATGAACCTTGAAAACATGATGGGAAGTGACATAAGCCACAGAAGGCCACATGCTGCAGGAATCCACTTCTAGGAAATGTCCAGAATGAACAAATCCACAGGACAGAAAGTAGATTCGGGGTTGCCAGGGGCTGGGGTAGAGGAGGGGAGGGGGGGATAATAGCTATAGGGCATGGGATTTCTTCTGCAGGGGATGAAAAGGTCCTAAAATGGACATCTCTCCCCTGGATTCTCCAAACCCTACCGGCTGCCTCCAGGCACCACCTTGCCCTGCATCCTATCTTCTGCATGGCAGCCAGGGTGACCCTCTAAGAACCTAAATCAGAACTTGGCCTTTCTCTCAGAACCCTGCAATGACTTTCTGTCTCACACAGAGTAGATGGTCTCACCTCACAATGGCCCAAAAGGCCCTGCGTGGTCCCGCCCTGCCCCTCCGACAGCCTCGTTCCTGCTTTCCCATCTTACTTCTCTCCCACCTTGCTGAACTCAATCTCACGAGGCAAACGCTTGCTCGCTGAGGTGGCCCCTGTGCTGGATCCCCATCTCCACCAGAAATCCACTTGACCCATTCCCTTTTCTTTCTTTCTTTTTTCTTTTTTGGGACGGAGTCTGCCTCTGTTGCCCAGGCTGGAGTGCAGTGGCGTGATCTTGGCTCACTGCAACCTCCGCCTCCCAGGTTCAAGTGATTCTTCTGCCTCAGTCTCCCAAGTAGCTGGGATTACAGGTGCCCGCCACCATGCCCGGCTAATTTTTGTATTTTTAGTAGAGACAGGGTTTCACCATGTTGGCCAGGCTGGTCTCCAACTACTGACCTCAAGTGATCTGCCCTCCTCGGCCTCCCAAAGTGTTGGGATTACAGGCGTGAGCCACCACGCCCGGCTCCCATTCCCTTTTCTACAGCTGTAAGTTGTGGCTCAAATGTCTTCCTCCCAGGGGGACCCCTGGCCCTGCCTCCCTACTCTATTTAATATCCCATTCTGCACACGCCACATCCCAATGATCAGTCTTCATCTGTGCTTTCTCTTTTCCATAGCACTTGTCATCTTCTAAAGTACTACAGGGCATGCTTATTATATTCATGATTTGTCTGTCCCCTTGCTAAACGGGCATGCCATCGGATCCGGGTTTCCATCTGTTTTGTTATTTAAGGTATTCTCTGCTATTGGTTGGTGCTCGGTGAACATGTGAAAAGGAACACTGTCTTCACATCTCTGAGAAGTAGGTATTATCATTTCCGTTTCTCAGGTGGGACATGATGGCTCAGAGAGGTTAGGTGACCTGCCCCAGGGACCACAGCTGGGACAGGGAGTTGGGTGTGAGGCCCACCACTGCCTGGTGCTGGTGAGACCCCCTGCACTGCATGGGTGCCCCTGGTCTTCTAGACGAAGGGCAGCAGACAACCATAGCTGCTCTTTGGGAACCAGGCACAGAGTTAGGTGCTTTAGATACACCACCTCTAATTCTCAAGCAATGCTGCAAGTGAGGCCTCTTATTTCCATTTAATAGAAGAGAAATCGGAAGCTCTGAAAGGTGAGGGAACATGCCCAAGGCCACACAGCTAGGAGACAGTGGAGCCAGATGCTTCTTTGTGGAAGGGGTGCAAGCTTCTAGATGCAGCTGAGACCCTCCACCATCTGCAAAGCGGAAGTCATGCCCTGTTTACTGCCGAGATAAGCGCCACTGGGGACAAAAGTGCCCAGGAGGCTAAATTAGGGCTTAGCAGGACAGGAGTGAAAGGGAAATAGCAAAAGGCTGCCTCCCATGACTTCATCAAAGTGAACCCTGGCCACTTTTATCTTCCCCTGAAAAGGCTGATACGCTGCACAAAAGCCCTCCCTCCCCTCGGCACACCAGGAACCACAGAAACTGGACTACTCATTGCCTCCCGAAGGGGTCACCGGCTGGAGGATGTCTCAAGGACAAATGCGATGCCCCGCAGCCTGTTTCATGGGGTCTGACAGGGAGCCGGCTGCAGATTGATGGAACTACATGGGCCACGTGCAGGGAAGTGTCTGAGTCAGCAGTGGGCAGCGGGTAGGAACCAGCATCCGCCCAGCAGAGCTATGATTAATGTAATTCCAACAGATCTTCTCCCGTAATGGGCTGGTGTTTCACATCTGTCAGACACAGAGCTGCCTCCCCTGAACATGCCATGTCTTTCCTTCCCGGCCGTGCAAAGGGAGTGTGTTCCTCCTTCCTTCTCTGAGGGAAGGGATGAACTGCCTGGTGTTTAAGAAGTGAAATTCTGGCCCTCACCTCCAGGAGTCTGGGCCACCCCACTGCTTCTGGAGAATGAGCCCAAGGCATTCGGCAGTTGGTCTCAACATGGGTCTACCCAAACTCGCTAGTGAAAAGTCACCACACAGCCAGACGTGTCATCCTGGGCCTTTTGCCTTTTCTTCACAACCTCTGCCACTGGCCATGTGTCCTAGGATCCTCAAGCCTAACTTCCCTGGGTGCGATTCCCCATCCCAACCCCATCTCCAAGGCGGTCCCATCCTGCCCCGGGCCAGGCATCCTGCAGATCCCGCCCCGGGCCAGGCATCCTGCAGATCCCGCCCCGGGCCAGGCATCCTGCAGATCCCACCCCGAGGACCTTCGATCTTCAGGGGTGTGGAAGCCGTGGGAGTGGCGTGGAGGTGGCGTGGACAAGCGTGCGAGTCATGGTCACAGTCTGTCACTGGGAGGCCAAGAGAGCAGGGGCAGGGCAGGCTGAGGGAACGCCTGTGTAGAGGGGGCCAGCGGAGAGTGCTTTAGGGGCTGGTGAGCCAACCTGTGTGTGTGGCAGGAGCTGGGGCCCCCGACACACGGTGGAGAAGACACTGGAGAAGCAGGCAGCGGTCACTGGGAGAAGGGATTTACTCAAGAGCCACAATGTGCCAGGCGTGGTGGCACGTGTCTGTGTTCCCAGCCACTCAGGAGGCTGAGGCAGGAGGATCGGCGAGCCCAGGAGCTCTGGGCTGCAGTGCACAATGCTGACTGAGTGTGCACACTAAGTTTGGCATCAAGATGGTGACCTCCCAGGAGAAGAGGACCACCAGGTTGCCGAAGGAGGGGTGATCCGGCCCAGGTCAGAAACAGAGCAGGTTAAAATCCTGTGCTGATCAGTAGTGGGACTGTGTCTGTGAACAGCCACTGCACTCTAGTCTGGACAACATAGTGAGACCCCATCTCTTAAAAAGTCAAAAGAGCCACAATGGTAGCCCTCCAAGGCGATAACAGGCCCCACAGAGCCCTGGGAAAATGCACATGTGCACAGACACTCAGTCTGCCCCATTGCAGGGTTTTCCTGCACCCCCTGAGGACTGCAGTCCGTGCCCCACAGCAAGTGGGCCTCCTCAAGCAGGAAGATACTGGTATGGGACCTGCACTTCTGCTGCTGACTGGAGGGAGCGGTAAGAAGGGCGGGGCTGGGAAGCCTAACTGGGAATTGGCATATGGGTTTTTGGTAAATCCAGTGTGATCAGAGTAGTAAAACTGGAGCCCAAGTGAGGGTTAGGGTTGGGGGTCGCTAACACCAACCCAGGAGGGAGAAGGTGGCGTGAAGATGGGAGAAGTCCCCCTGGAGAGGCGACAATGAGCAGAGCTGATGGGATGTGGGGTGGGGCCAGGCAGCTTGCAGGATACGCAGGGATGGAGCAGCTCTGAGTGCCCAGGGAGGTTTGGTGCCTCCTGGGAAAGGTCACCTGCCTCAGGGTGAGGAAAGACCCTCATCACCAAGGCTCAAGGACAGGGTGAATGGAGACTGCTGGCAGGTGGCAGCGGCCGCAGGACGGAGGACCCTGAGAGAGACCCAGGCTTGGCCAAGCTTGCCCAACAGGTCTGACTGTGAGGCTCCACACAGAGACCCCATCCTTCTCTTATTCGGACTCCCAAAAGCTCTAAGAGCCAGGAGTTTATGTTAAACTGGAGTAGTTCTCAGCTGGAGGCAAGCCAGACTGATGTGAGGCTGTTTCTAGACTTTATTTATCTCACTTGGGGGTGTGTTTATACATTTCATTGCAGAAACATTAGCCTGTCTGGTTATGGGAACTGCCCCAGAAGGATTCTGAATTCTGCACACGTCAGGCTCAAAGGGTTTGGCTAACAGATTGTGAACCTGCACTAGAGAAATTTGATTAAATTATTGTGTATCTATGAGACAATTAAAAAAAAGCAAACAAACCAGAAAGCTCTCCAAGACATAGTGATCAACTAAAAAAAACCCTTATTCATTTAACCAGAACTTGAAAGGTATCTAATGAGTCAGCGCTGTTGACTATAGATGCTAGGACTGGAAAAGTGAAACAAGCAGAAAAATACTAAACAAAACTCTCTACGTGCACTGTATACCTCTGTGTGTGTACATGCAGAGAAAGAGGCCTGGATGGACACACATGAATCTGGTAATAGTGGGACCTCTGGGCAGAGGGGTCTTGTAGGGATGAAGGTAGCCTTTGACACATTATTCTCTGCATTTTGGTACTTTTTGTATCACTTTTGTTTACAGTAAGCAAGAATTCATGTATTACCCCTGTAATTAATAGAGAAAAAACTAGTAACTATAAAAATGAAAACAGGCCGTAATCACGCCTGTAATCCCAGCACTTTGGGAGGCCGAGGTGGGCGGATCACCTGAGGTCGGGAGTTCGAGACCAGCCTGACCAACATGGAGAAACCCCGTCTCTACTAAAAATACAAAATGAGCTGGGCCTAGTAGCGCATGCCTGTAATCCCAGCTACTAGGGAGGCTGAGGCAGGAGAATTGCTTGAACCCAGGAGGCGGAGACTGCGGTGAGCAGAGGTCACCCCATTGCATTCCAGCCTGGGCGACAAGAGCGAAACTCCATCTCAAAAAAAAAAAAAAAAAAAAAAAAACACAAGGAAAAATAACCACCCATTTAGTTCAACCTTATTTTATAGATGAGGAAACTGAAGGTCAGGGAGGCCCCACAGCCTCAGGTTGGAGCTGGAACCAGGCTCCACAGACTCTTTCAGGGCTAGTTGCCTCCAACGTGACCTCCAACGTGACCTGTGCTTTGTGAACTGTGATGATCTATACACACAATTCTACATTTGGCTTGTTTTGCTGAAGCCCTTTTTACCACTGAGGAATGGTTTTATTTATCTGTAGAAGCCACAGACAGCAGGGTGTGGAAAGTCAATGGGTCAATTGCTGCCCAAATGAAGACCAGAACCTGCTGGGGGGACTGCAACCCTGGGTCACAGGTGACCTAGATGAGGGGGTCCAATGTGGCACACCAAGGCGGGGCCCAGCAGCGGGATGTGGACACTCCAGTGCAGCCACGTAAAACTTATCCTTGGATTTCTAGAGCATGCATTTGTGTGTGTGTGTGTGTGTGTGTGTTTTCCCGTTTTTGTACTTCTCTCATATTTTCTTTCTTTTTCTGCTGAAGGGGAAAAGGTACTGTCACCACAGCTGCTGATCAGCAGTTCCAAGTTTTGATTTTTCAGTTGCAGTTGATTTCACTCATTATTCATTATTTGTTACAGAATGTATACATTTCTACATGGAAATGTTTTTCAATGTTTTAAAACCAGAATGAGTGAATGGGAAGTGGAATTTGAGCTAATGAAGGAGGTGGTATGAACAGCACGGCCCTGGCTAAGAGGACGGCCGGGACAGAGGCAGGGAGGATCACGTCCGGGGCCAATGTGGGGACACCCTGGCTAAGAGGACGGCCGGGACAGAGGCAGGGAGGATCACGTCCGGGGCCAATGTGGGGACACCCTGGCTAAGAGGACGGCTGGGACAGAGGCAGGGAGGATCACGTCCGGGGCCAATGTGGGGACACCCTGGCTAAGAGGACGGCTGGGACAGAGGCAGGGAGGATCACGTCCGGGGCCAATGTGGGGAACAGCCGCAGTGAAAGGGAGGAGAGAAAAGGCAGGGAGGAGAGAAAAGGCAGGGACTTCACCTGTCCCCAGCGTCCTGCTGAGCAGGGTCACAATATGAGTGCTTTCTGCCAGGACAGCCTTCCAGGGCAGTGGGTGTAGGGACAGCTGAGGCCAAGGCTGAGCAGGGCAGGGGAGTGGGGAGGGCAGGGCAGACGCACCCTGGGGATGTGTGGGCCCACCCAGCCGGCAGGCACATCTAGCTACAGCCGGCAGGCACATCTAGCTACAGCCGGCAGGCACATCTAGCTACAGCCGGCAGGCACATCTAGCTACAGCCGGCAGGCACATCTAGCTAGGCCCATTCCAATCCGTGGCCAGTGCTACCAGGCAGATTTCATAGTCAAGTCCTAATTTTGCAAGTTTTCACCTGGAAAACCAAGGGGCCCTGGCCTCCCTGGGCCTAGAGGGTCTGGCATGGCCACAGTCACTAAAGTGGAGTCGGGTTTTGCCACTCCCTGCCCCTCACTCATCCACTCAGCCTGTGAGGATTGGCGACGTTGCCTTCAAGAAATAATTAGGGGGTGGCTTACAAAGGTCCCTTCAGATTTGGGAAAGAAGAACAGTTAAGCTAGCAGCTGGCCCTCCTCAGGATGTAGGGAAGTGTGGAGGCTGCACCAGCCCAGGGGACCCTGCCAGCTCCCCTACTCCCATCTTCCACAGGGGAAGGCCAGCAAGTACAACGGCCATGGGGATGGCGAGAAGGCTGAGAAGTGCCACTCAGAGCAGAAGGTGTGTCCATGCCAGCAGGACCAGCTGCTTGGGACACCAGCACCACCGGGAGAGAGGGTCCTGCCTGTCGCTGGTCTGTGGGTGGTTTCACCTGAGCTGTGCTGTTACCATCTATCCACGCGTTTGTGTCAGTGAGGACGGAATGGTATACAGAGCAGCAAGCTGTGATGCCATATGAGAATTCTGTGTCTCTGGGCCCAGGCCTAGCCACACAGAGGCTTATCTGGCCTGGAGTGTTTTTTTTTGAGACAGGGTCTTGCTGTGTCGCCTATGCTGGAGTGCAGTGGTGTGATCGTGACTCACTGCAGCCTTGAACTCCCCGGCTCAGGCAATCCTCCCGCTTTGGCCTTCTGAGTAGCTGGGACTAGAGGTGGGTGCCACCATGCCCGGCTGATTTTTAAATGTTGTGTAGAGATGGGATTTCCCTATATCGCCCTCACGGGTCTTGAACTCCTGAGCTCAAACTATCCTTCCGCCTCGGCTTCCCAAAGTGCTGGGATTACAGGCATGAACCATCACAGCCAGGCTTGCCTGGAATTTTTGGATCAAATTGGCCTGTGCCCCCTCCGGTGGGAATCCTAGGCATCCTGAGGGAAGGTCAGTCTTGCCCTCGAGTCTCCGTGTGAGACGGTCTGACCAGCAGAGATGCCTGTTTCTGGGTTTCGGTTCTCAGTCCGCACTGGAATCTTCGGCGGAATGGGTGGGGCATTCTGGCACAGTCCCTGGGGGGCTGAGGTTTCTTAGCTGAGAGGCCGACACTCAAAGAGGCTGGGTGTCTGCTGAGGATCACACAAGAGCGGTGGGGGCGCAGGGTCCCAGCTGCAGCTGCAGCGGCTGATAATCACCCACTTTGCCTGGAGGGAGTATCAGGATGGTAAGGGTGGGACTGAAAAGTTCCCACGCTGGTCAACCTCCAGGACTTTTGTGTTTGTTTCCGAATCAGGTTCTTTCTGCGGGCACCGGCAGGCCTAGTGTTCATATATATGGATAGAAAGGATGAGAATCATGTTGGAAACGCCCCTTCGCCCTCCTCCTCCTGTGGAAGCTGGGCTAGAAGGTGGGAATCACCTAATGTCAGGCTGGGACAGGGGACAGGGAGAGACCTGGAGGAGGCGGGACCTGAGTGTGGGCGACGGGGAAGAGTAGGGTGAACCGATACCCCACCGTGGCCAGAGTGGGGGGTGAGGAGGGCAGCCCAGCACCAAAGGTGGGTGGAGAAACTGTGTCCCCTCCCGCAAAGTCTCATTATGTTCTTAAGCCCCTCCAGTCCCAGGAGTTGGGAGATGGGGCCTTAGTCCCAGAGGGGAGTGACATGGAAAAGAGCCCCAGGCCCAGGACTCGGGGGCACTGAAGAGGGAGAAGCACAGCTCAGGGAGACGTTCAGAAGCGCCCTGGCTCTGGGCCCACACTCCCCTCCCCACCACCTCGGCAGAGTCAGAAGGCTGAGTGTAAGCCGTGACTCAGGGAGGCCTGGCTCCTCGGCTGGCCTGGAAGTCAAGCGAAACCAGGTGGCAACCAGGGAGTGGCGAGGAGCTGAGGACAGGAGGGAAGGGGGCCCACTCCAGTGCAAACCTGGGGAGGTGAGAGACTCCACCTGTCAGGGCTGGCTGGGCTCCTGAAAAGCTGACAGGAGCCAGGGGGTGTCTGTGATCAGGGCTGGGGGCTGCTGGTGCGTGGTTCTCAGACTTGAGATGCATAGGAGCTTGCTGGCAGACTTGTTAGGACCCGGGCTGCTGCCTCCCCCTCCCCCTCCTCCAGCTCTGGGTGCAGCCCAGCCATTTGCATTTCCGCTTTCTGGAACTTTCCTAGGTGCTGCGGCTACTGGTCTGGGAACTGCACTTTGAGAACCATGTCCTAGGCCAGATGCTCAGCTCCTGTTGGAACCAGCTTCCCGCAGAGACGGCCTGCCTTATCCCTGCCCCACCCGATCAGAATTC
This sequence comes from Pongo abelii, assembly GCF_028885655.2. NCBI lineage: Eukaryota > Metazoa > Chordata > Mammalia > Primates > Hominidae > Pongo > Pongo abelii. The sequence goes on from NC_071989.2 coordinate 187,152,412, forward strand.
TACAGACAAGGGCCCAGCCCTGACCCAGTCTGTGGTCAGGAAACCAGGACAAATCCCCTTAAGGGGTCAAGGGCGGCTCCCTTGGTCCAGCTTGTTCCCCAGTCATGGCCCAGCCAGCCCCTTCCCGGCTCCCAGGGAAGTTAGCTCTAAGGTCTCTGCCACCTGTAGGCCTGGCATCCAATTTGGGATGCTGGTTACTCCATTCTCCAGGGACTCAGACCCAGAAGACTGTCCCATTGTTTCTTGGGGAGGTGGGCTTGGGGTTGGAGAAGCCCCCCATCAGCCGTGACTTGTGTCCCAGGACTTTTCGTGGGAACCTGGGCCCTCGGCCTGGAGCTGGAGCATCCTTCTCCACGTCTGCACAATCACAGTCCTTCAAAGTGTTAGCCGGGAGCCCCCTGGGGTGAGGTTTCGGGGCATCCTTAAATGGCCTGCGGGGCCTCTGGGAAAACCGTGCATGACTTCAGGCACTCCTTTGTGTGGTCACCTCCCCGTGGCCTCACGCTGGACATGGTAAAAGCAAACCTTACGACAGAAATAGAAAAAAAAAAAAGGCAGAGACAAAAAGAATCTCAGAAAAAGATAGACATGAATGGCTAGAGAGTTAAGAGAAGATCAAAATGGAAACCCGTTATCCATCCTGTTAGCAAACGAGGCCACGCTGTGTGACACGCGGGCCCAGGACTCCACCAGGCGGCCTGTGCAAGCCTGGGCTGCACCTCCTGCCACGGCCAGGCAGGTCCCACCTCTCTGCAAAGACCCCTCTTCTCTAGAAAGGGGTGATGGTAAAATAAGGCTGGCCATTGAGAAGACCGAGAGGCAGGGTCAGGGGCGGCACTTTTAAGATAGTGACAATGAGAGCAGCATGGAGCCAGACACAACTGCAAGCTGAGCTGCGATCGCAAATGCACGGAGCTCCCCGACCAGGGCAGTTCTCAAAACCTGGATCTGGCGACGGAGGCCCAGCCTGGCCACTGCCTGGCATTTTCTCATAAACCAGCTTTCACGAGGCGTCGGCTGCTCAGTCTTGACATGAGGTGAAGCCTCAGGAAATCCCAGGGCTGTTCATCCGGGTGGTAAACCAGACCGCGGCTGTTCAAGCCAGACCTCTCCTCTCTGCCCACCCCTCCCTCAGCTTTTTGGAGGCCACGTGGACGGCGCTGAGCGCATTCCTCTCCAGCAGCCCACCGGGCACTGTGCAGGGGCCAGCGTGCCTTACTTCCCCCCTGCTCCTGCGCTGATTCTGCTCCTGCCTCGGAGATAAGGGTTTGACATGGGAAACCACGGCTCAGAGGAGGCAGGGCTGGGACTTGGACTCAGATGCATCCAGTTTCAGAGCCAGAAGCCTCCTGGGGGCCTCACCCACTGAATCAGAGTGGGTGCTCACAGGGTGCACATCTAACAGCCACCATGACCCTCGCACCACCAGGGGACGGCCTAGAACAGCCTGGGGCTTGTAGTCCCCCTGAGGGAAACAGCTGTGCCTTTTCCTAAAGCATTAAAAAGTCCCTAACAGAAAAGCGGGTAAGAGCCTGTAACAGAAAAGCGGGTAAGAGCCTGCAAGGAGGAAGAGTGCGGTGAGAGGTCAAATGGGTGGCGAGGCTCCCGCTCCTTCCCTGTGCCCAACCTCCCTGCCTGCCCCATCCAAGCCACCACACTGGGCCGCCCAGCTTACTCCACGCCGGGGGCTCTGTCCCTAGAGCCGGAGCAGGTCGTGACGGGGTACTCTTCTGTGGCAGCCCCTGGTGGCTGGACTCATGTTGTCACAGCTGGGGAACAAGCATTGGGGTGGGGGTATCACCTACAGCTATAGGAGTGTGGGACCTGCTGTCTCCTGGGCTCTCACTCCCCAGGAACTGGGGCTCAGTCCTTTCTGCTCCTGGAGCCTCTCAGACTCTTCTCCTGACTGGGCCTTCTGCTCCAGCAGGGTGGGTGGCGGGGACCCCTCTGAGCTGCTAATGCTTCCCTCTCCCCAGGTCTCAGTGAGCTGTGGATGCGGGGAATTCACAGAGGGAAACACCTCTATCAAACACCACCCCCACAGGCCCACACATCTTCATGTCAGTAGGCTGGAAGCAAATGGCCAAAAATGGAAATGTTTGTGCTGGTGCCTGACTCAGTTTCTTTGCCCCTTATTCCTCTCAGGACGTGAGTGCAGCCAGGCTCCAGACTCTTGGAGCCCCTGGAGCCTGGCCGGTCTCCTCCAGGAGGGTGATGGGCACCGAGCCGGGGTGGCCCTGCTCTCCCTGTGGCCCTGGCCGTGTGCACATTAGGAAGTTACTCTCATGCCCTTCCCCTGAAGCTTCCCACAGACTGGCGATTGGCTGTCTGAGGACATTAAGCGAATCATCTGCCACACATCGTGGCTTGATGTTGACTCACACCTGGGTTCACAGAGCAAACTGACGTAGGAAACACTCAATCCAACGAGGACGCTCCACAGAGGCCAGAGCTAAGCTCACCCATCTTCAAAGGCATCTGATAATGAAACCAGGACCTCTGGGATCAGAAAGTTCCCGTGCTGGCTGCCAGGATTTTCAAAAGATGTATTCAACCTGTTTTAGCCTGGGATTTCATACAATATTTCACTGATTTTCCCTATAGTCATAACACAGCTGACATTTCTCGAGAAATGAAAATCCATGTGTCCTAACCATCTAGTATCAAAGCAGAAGAAGGCAGAGTGCATAGAATTTGCAGGTTCACAGCAGCATTACTAGGCAGCTGGAGAAATGAAAGCTTGCATCGCAGGCTATAATACAATGCTTGCATCCAACCTGGGCTTCGTGTATGTGGGTGTGTTTTTCCAATATTATTATTACAAATACAACATAGGCCGGGCACGGTGGCTCACAACTGTAATCCTAGCATTTTGGGAGGCTAAGGCGGGAGGATTGTCTGGGCTCATGGGTTTGAGACCAGCCTGGGCAACACGGTGAAACCCGGTATCTACTAAAATACAAAAAATTAGCCAGGCACGGAAGCATGCGCCTGTAGTCCCAGCTGCTTGGGAGGCTGAGGCAGGAGAATCACTTGAACCCGGGAGGCGGAGGTTGCAGTGAGCTGAGATTGCACCACTGCACTCCAGCTTGGCGGAGAGAGCAAGACTCCGTCTCCAAAAAAAAAAACACAATATACTATTCCAGGAAATATTAGGAATAAGACTCACTCACAATCCCACCAACCTAGCACAAATATTTCCATTTTTGGCCATTTGCTTCAGCCTGTTGAGATGAGGACGTGAGTCTGTGTGTCGCCAGAGGGGGTCGGGGTGGGTGAGTGTTTGATAGAGTGGGGGTCTGTTTTCCTCCGTGAACTCCCCCCGCCCCCACAGCTCACTGAGACCCGGTGGGAGGGAAGCGTTATCAGCGCAGAAGGGTCCCCACTGCCTACCCCTGCCCCGTCAGGAGTCTGAGCAGACACCATGGGCTCCAGGAGCAGAAAGGACTGAACTTCGGTTCCTGGGGAGCAAGAGCCTGGGAGAGAACAGGACGCACACTCCTATGGCCGTGGGGAGGCGACCTTCTTTTGCCCTGATGCTCACTGGCTCTATGCTGTGCCACTGATAGGATGCCTGGTAACTTCCTCGGCCATTGCCCAGTATCATCAGACATTTGAGTGGCTTCCAATATTGCACTATCAGGATGGGTGCAATAAATACCCACAGGCTGACCTTGGCTTTGCCCCTGGACTTCAGCTCCAGGTTTCGTCTCTCGCTCCAGGCTTCCTGCTGTCCGACTTCCTGGCACTCTGCAACCCTACCTTACTTCTCTCCCACGGCAGCTTCTCATCACCCCGTCTGGAACCAACAACACCCTCTTTTCTCTTTCATTTTACCCATCCTGGTGCTGACAGCTCACAGCAACCCTGCCCGAGTCTTCAATGGCCCCCACACACAGCCTCACCGAGGAAAGCCACGTCCTGTAGCCTGGTGATCACCCCTTATGCCTGGGCCCAGACTCCCCACTTCTCTTCCTCGTTTCCTTCCACATGCCCTTCAAATGTCCAGCCCTGGTCAAACTGACCCGCTCACAAGTCTCTAAGACACTGCTGGGTCAAGCCTCGGTGCGTTTGCCCAGGTGGGTCCCTCCACAGGGGCGCTCCTCCCAAAACCCACCCAACGGACATGTTCCTGCTGCCCTCCTGGAGCTCAGAGCACCCCTACCCATGAGCTCTCCCGGAGGGGTCGGGAACTGCCTGCTGCATCTGGGCATGTTCTGCACACTGCTCCAGGGGCTGCCCTCACAGCCAACTGTATTTGGGGATTGCCTGAGCCTCCCCTCCTGGACCAATAACTTCTAGAGGCTCATGACCATTTACCTTGTATCCCCAATATGAATACAAAGATAAGGTCAAACAACACACTCAGTAAACATACGCTGAGCTCATGAATGAACGAACGACTGACTGAGGCAGTGGGTCTGAGTTCTCCCTACAGACAGAGTGGGGCCATTTTCCCCCCGCGCTGTGCCCGTGGAGTTTCCCACTCCTCTGTCCCCCGGCTTTTATACTCAGGAAGGAAGACGGCCCAAGGAGAAAATAAGGAGCCATAAGCAACCTGCCTGCAAGGCCTCCTCCCAAGACGTGGCAGCTGTGGTGGCGCTGACAAGAGCTGCCAGTGAAGGACAGAAATGGACAAGTGGGAGGAGAGTGATGCAGAAAGCCCCCCACCACCATGGCCACCCGCCCACCGACACTGCTCCTCAGGGCACGTCCACCCAGCGCACGCTCTCCACTGTGTGATTCTCCCAGTAGGCTCGCCTGCCAGGGCGCTTCCGTTATTGCTGGATGTGAAGTTCCCAGCCTCAGAGTCTCAGCAGCTCCCTGCCCTGAAACACCTTTAACAGATAATTTTTCAGAGACTCCTGAAATGTAAGTCTCCCTCCAGCAAGCAGGTCTGTCAGAGATGCAAGACCTGCTTGTAGCGCTAGTCCTGATAATCCCACAGCAGAGCCAGTTCTCCACTCTGCTGAAGAATTTAGGGCTGGGGTGGCGTGGGGATGAGTTGGATTTAATCTTACGTTCCCTCTTCTCGAAGGTGAAGAAAGGCCAGATGTGCCTGTTGGAAGCAGGTATACCTGGAACCTGCAGGGGGGCAGCTCAGGAGGCGGCTTACACTTACTTAAGCAAGTGACTTACATTTACTTAAGCAATGCTGGTTCTTCAGCGGCTCCTCCCAAGTCCTGGAAGCAGCCCAGGGGATCCCAGCTGGGAGAGGAAGGAGGCTCTGGGTTGCAGCATCAGTGGCTGCCTTCTTGCTTGTCTCTCCCGCTGCCTGTCGTCAACTTCTTCCTCCCCTGGTGATTTTGCTGGGCCCTTCCCAGACATCCAGGAGCTGTGGAGATGGGCCTTCTGACTTATCCAGTGACCAGGCCACCGAGTGGCCTCCCTGCCTCCAGCCCAGCCCAGCCATCCTGTCTCCCATCACTGGCATCCGATGCTGTCGCTCCCTTGCACTGAAACCTGCAGTGGCTCCCTATAGCCTATTCCCTCAGAACACAAAGCTCTGAGTAATCAGTCAAAAGGGAGTTTACTGCAGGACTTCTCAGGGCCTTTAGTATGCTAACATCCCTTGCAACTCTCTAAGGTGGAGATTGGAGGGGATTATACGATAAGATTTCCCAAACTTCTGTGACTGTGGAACCCTTTCCCCAGCGACATCTCATGAGTCAGGAGCTCCAGGGACACTGATTTGGGGATCACTAACTAAAGGCTAAAATTTACACTCCTTACCAAGGCAACTGAAGCCTTCATAACCCAGCCTTGACTTATTCCCCAAACCTAGCTGTCATGCTCCCGTTGCCTCAGTATGTTGCTTTACAAAATTTTTGCTGCCTGGAAGCAGCTTTCCTTTTCCTCCACCTAGCAAAGTCCCAATGCCCCTTCCAACACAGCCTCCTGGCCACCTCCTCCAGGAAGCCCTCTCCCATTCCCTTTCCAAAGGTGGGTTTGGCTACTCTCCCCTGTGTGACAGTTACACAGAGACTCACAGCACACAGCAACATTTGCATTTAGTCAAAGTGATGCTTCGGTTTGCATTTAAAGACTAAGCTGCACAAAAGCTTCAGACCTCACCCAGATGGTGAGACATTCACACAGGGTCTGCAGGAGCTGATGCCTGCTGGGGGAGCTGCACATTCTCATCCTTCCTCACAGAGGGTGCCCACTGGCACTAATTCAATGAGTTATCTCTTGTTTTGCTGGACATCCCTCCACCCCCAAGTCATAGAAGTGGATTTGCATAGGTTAAATGTGTATATAACGTGATTCCCATGTGTAGAGTTAAGTGTCTTTCCCTTCTGTCTGTGGCCTCCTCCAGAGGTGTTTTGTTCTTCATTTAGTGACAGTAGAGTGACAAGGAGCTCCACGTCACATGGCTTCTCCCTGTGGCCTTGGTGAGCCCAAGGTGGGTGTGAATACACAAAGCTGACTGCTTGCATGACGGGTGGGCACATGCAGGCAGCGTGGGGAGAAACAGCTACATCCAGCCCTCCTGAGCCATTCTGAAGTGGCACCGGCTGCCCCTGCCAAGACACCGGTAAGCTCCCCCTTGCCACTAATCTCACAGGCTTACAGGAAAGACGCTCAGCGGCAGGAGCTACAGCGGGGTGCTCAGAGACTATGTGTCCTGCCAACAATGTGCTCAGGACGGATCTGCGGGATCCAAGCCACATCTGCTGAGGCTTTGAGAAAGTTCTGTTCTACCTCTCAAAGCTACCAGAGGCCACGAAGGCTGGCCTTGGATTCAGAGTACTAGTTTGAACCCCATGGACATTCTCACCCCAGTGCTCCAGGACCAGGGTGAATGTATCATTTATTACCCAAACCAAGATATTTTAAGAGAGGGAGAGACCGGCTAACTTGCAGGAAGAACAGGCATACATTGAGACTGTCTGGATCATGTGGGATGTACGGTCATTGTAGCTACGACTGGCTGGAGGAGGACAGCAAGGAGCAAGGAGGCACACGGCCATGTGGCAGGTCACCTGCTGGTGCACTCCAGGCTCAGTGTGGCAGAAAGGTATGGCCGCATAAAGGAAGAGCTGACCAAGCCCCTCTAACCAGCTGCTCTCCCGAGGGTCCTCTGGCACAGAACCCCCTCATGTTCTCACCCCAAAGTGCACAGGACAATGAAGGGCAGAGACAGCACAATAGAGACCCCTGCAAGGCCTCCCAATGCCATCTATGGGCACCTGAGTTACCAAGCACCTGTCATGGAGGCTGCTGTCCTGCAATCAATAAGGTTTTTAAAACCTGTCTGTTCTAACAAGGGTGCCAAGACCATTCCATGGGGAAAAACAGTCTTTTCAACACATGGTGCTGGCATGGCTAGATATTCACATGCAAAAGAATGAAAGTGAACCCCTGCCTCACACCATATGTAGAAATTAACTCCAGGTGGATCAGACTTACAGGTAAGATTTAAAACTATTAAACTCTTAGAAGAAAACATAGGTGTAAATCTTCATGATCTTGGTATTAGGCAGTGGTGTGTTAATATGACACCAAAAGCATAAGCAACCAAAGGAGCAACAGATAAACTGGACTTCAAAACAAATAAACTTTTGTGCCTTAAAACAGGGGGCCCCAACCCCTGGGCTGTGGACCGGTTTGTGGCCTGTTAGGAACCGGGCCTCACAGCAGGAGGTGAGTGGCAGGCCAGTGAGCATTACCGCCTGAGCTCCACCTTCTGTCAGATCAGCAGGGGCATTAGATTCTCATAGGAGCATGAACCCTATTGTGAACTATGCATGCAAGGCATCTAGGTTGTGCACTCCTTATGAGAATCTAATGCCTCCAAAACCATCATCCCTCCACCCTTGTCTGTGGAAAAACTGTTTTCCACGAAACCAGTCCATGGCACCAAAAAGGTTGGAGAGCACTGCTTTAAAAGATTCCGTGAAGAAAAGGAAAAAGATAAGCCATGGAATGGAAGAAAATATTTGCAAATCATATATCCGATAAGGGACCTGTAACCATAATATGTAAAGGATTCTTACAAGTCAACAATAAAAAGACAAATAGGCAGAGGATATCAATAGACCTTTCTCCGAAGAAGGTAAACAAATAGTTACTAAGCACATGAAGACATAGGAAACGTCATTAGACATCAGGGAAATGCAAATTAAAGCCACAATAAAGTATCACTTCACTCCCACTAGGATGGCCAGAATAAAAGAGTTAGACAGTAAAAAATGTTGGAAACTGGAACCCTCATCCACAGCTGGTGGGAATGTAAAAAATGCTGCAGCAGCTTTGGAAGACAGTCTGGCAGGTGCTCAAATGGCTTCACACAGGCTGCCATACGATCTAGTAATTCTGCTCCTATTTACCCAAGAGAAATGAAGCACCTGTCCGTACAAACACTTGTACGCCAATGTTCACAGCAACATTATTCAAAATGGCCCAAAAGTCCAAGTACCCAAATGTCCACCAGCTGATCAATGGATAAATAAAATGTGGTATATTCATACAATGAAACATTATTTGAGAGTAAAAAGGAATGAAGTACTGACACCTGGAAGAACATGCAGGAATCTTGAAAACATTATGCCAAGTGAAAGAAGCCAGGCACAGAAAGTCACGTATTATATGATCCTATTTATATGAAATGTCTGGAATAGGGAAACCTGTAGAGACAGAAAGTAGATTAGTGGTTGCTGGGGGCTGGGGGGTTTGAGGGGAAACGACGGGTGGCTAGTAATAGGAGTGTCTGCTTTTTTTTTTTTTTTTTTGGTTGATGAATTGTTCCAAAGTTGATTGTGGTGTTGGTTGCACTACTCTGTGAGTATAATAAAAACCACTGACTTATGCACTTTACATGGGTAAACTGTACAGCGAGTTATATCCTAAGATTGTTATAAAGCAAAAGCAATCCGAATGGCAGAGCCCGCACAGATTCAGCATCACAATCTGCCCTGGGGGTCCTCGGAGCACACTCACCTTATTTATATCTTTCAAACAATGCACCTACTGCATTCCCATCTTTCTTCTAAAATGTCAAAGAAACTGCATCTATAAGACACATCTTCAAACAGAAACACAAAAACCTTACAACAAAACAGGACTGCACAGAAGGCCACACCACCTCCAGAACTGCCCTGGTTAACTGTCAGGACAGCAGCAATGTTTTATCCACACAGGAGCACAAAGGGACAGAAATTGTGTTCTCTGCCTTCTTACTGAGACACGAGGCCACAGGAAGTCCACTCAGGATGGCAGGGTCCAGCGGACAATGGCCCCTGCTGCCACCCTCAGCCTAAATTTGGCTCCCAAGTGTATCACGCTACACAGTGGCCGGCTCAGCTTTTCACTACTTGCAAATGTAATAGTGAGACCCCGCCTACCAATAGCCACATTGTTACCTGAAGATTGACAGTTCAATAGAAAATGCCACATTAGAAGAGGAGGCCCCAGGAATAACAAGACCCAACGTGGCCATGCAAGAAAAGGAGAAAGAAGACCTAAGAGTGTGCCAGCGCTAAAGAGAAGCACTTTGGAGGTGTCTGACAGCAATACCACTGTTAGTGCAACTCCTCACCAGTACAGAATGCCTGCCTCACTGGGTGCTCAAAACCACCTGCTCAGCCATCTGCATTTTGCAGAGAGACTCAGGCAGGACAAGAGCCCAAGGACCCACAGCGGGTGCCTGGCAGAAAAGCAGCTCGAGCTCAGGTCTTCGAACTCCCAACTGTGCACTGTTGCCGAAGCAAACAATTTGTTGTATGTGCATAAAACATCTGGCTCGAGAGATGGCCCTGGCACGGACTATTAGTCAGCCTTAAATGGAATATTTTTCAGCCTTAAAAAGGCAGAAAATTCTGACACATGCTACAACATGGATGGACCTTGAGGACGTTACGCTAAATGAAAGAAGCCACAAAGAAGAAGTCACGGAAAGACAAATGCTGGATGAGCCAAGCCAGGGTACCCCAAGTCATAAAGATGGGAAGTAAATGGTGGGTGCCAGGGCTGTGGGGAGGAGGAATGGGGAGTTATGGCTTCATGGGTGCAGAGTTTTAGTTTTGCAAGATGAAAACAGTTCTGATGATGGTTGCACAACAACGTGAATATACTTAATACCACTGAACTGTACACTTAAAAATGGTTAAGATGGTACATTTTATGTTATGTATGTTTTACCACAATAAAAAAATTTCCCTGGCACCATTCAGATCATTTGAGACCAGCTCAAATGGAAGTAAATTGATAAAAATCATCAACCAAGACTCTCTTCCCTCTTTTCTTTTTTTTTTCCAGACAGGGTCTTGCTTTGTCACCCAGGTGCAATCTCTGCTCACTGCAACCTCCACCTCCCAGGCTCAAGCGATTTTTCTGCCTCAGCCTCCCAAGTAACTGGGACTACAGGTGTGCACCACCATGCCTGGCTAATTTTTGTACAGATGGGGTTTCACCATGTTGTCCAGGCTGGTTTCAAACTCTTAACCTCAAGTAATCCACCCGCTTTGGCCTCCCAAAGTGCTGGGATTATAGGCATGAGCTACCAAGCCTGGCCTCTTCCCTCTTTTCAACTGATATTCCAAGGGTGCCAAGGAGTGGGGAGGACCCACCCCAACCCTGCCCACCAGGTGCCCTGACAGAAGGATGGGACATAACCCCTTGGTCCCAAGGCAGCAGGTTCTCAGTGTGGCCACAGACTATCAAACCTGGAGCGAAAGACCTGGGAGGGCAGGAGGAAGGGAAGCTTCAGGGAGGAAGCAGCGGCAGGACAGGCAAGGAGGAGGCCCAGGGCTCCAGCACAGGCAGAGCATACGTTCACTATCTGCACCTGTCCTGCCCTGCAGGCCTGGAGCCTCCTGAGGGCAGGTCCGGTACAGGTTTAACCCATGCCTTGATGCTTAGACCAGAGGCTGGCACAGAACACTGCCTGCCACACACTGGGTGAGTCAACCCTGAGCCCTCAACTCGGAGCCACTCCCAGCTGGAGAACACCTGCTTAGGCTGCATAGGGCCTGCAGCCCCACCCCAGGAATGCAGAGGCAGCCCCGCCAGCCCTCTCTCAGCTCACTCCCTGAAGATATCCAAGGAAGACAACTGTATTGATAGTACGGGGTACTTTTCCTGTTCCAAGAAATTAACTCATTTCAAAAGCCACGATGTTCCGGCCTCAACATGGTGTTCACGGCTAAACCGTGTGGCCTGAAGGTTCATATCTTTGTGTAAACTGAAAGTCATCCTCAACTAGCATTTGGCTGCAAGTTCAGCCTCCTGGTTCCTGAGTCCATCCTGACACGCAGAGGGGACTGCTGATGGTCTGACTCCCATCTGCTACACATGGGGAAACTGAGGCCCAGAGAGATGGTATGACTCCGCAAGGTCACAAGTGGGACATAGCAGGGCTAGAATTACAAGGCCCTGGGTCTCGGGCAAGGGCTGAGGGGAATTAGTTGAGCTGAAGTCATGCTAAGCAGCATTCGGCTCTCAGCTCCAAGCGTCCAGGCTGTGGTTCCGGCCCCGGCTGTCCTCTGAGAGTCTCTCCCCGGCGGGCAGGCACTCTGGGCTCCTGCCCAGGACTGTTTGGCGTGAACTTCAAAGAGCAGAACAGCTGAGCATCTGGGGCTTCCCTGGTGTCCAGTGAACAAACGTCAAAGATCTGGCACCGAGGGGCCACCTGTCACACAGGCAGAGGCTTTCTGGGACTCGGCTTGCTCCAAGCCTGGCTGCGCACCCAGCCTCCGGGAAGGGCTGTGCTGGGCCTCAGTGGCAGCATGGCTGGGCTGGCAGGACCTACTCAGGACCACCTTGGAGTCAGGCTGGCCTGGTCATTAATTCACTCCTTCCTGCTGCCACCAACATCCACTCAGCACTTCAGATACACCGGGGGCAGAGCTGAGGGGGAGACAAAGCAAAATAAAATGGCAGGGATGCTGCGTTAGCAAGACACAAGGAGGGGGTGCTCCGGCAGGGCTCTGGCAGGAGTGAGGCGGGGCAAGGATTTAAGGAACCACAGCTGCAACGGATCAGACATACGTTTCCGGGGAGAAAACTTAAAAGTACAGCGAGGATTCAGTAACTGAGGCTTAACAAAGAAGCCAAAGTCATCAGGACACAGAACTCACAACTATACTGCCCCTTCTAACATCAGTGCTCCCAGACACACCTGCCTGTTCACGAGCATCCGCCCCCACTCATGCCGCTGTCTTGGTTAGGCAGCGCCTGGATAACCGTTACACGCTATAAATGCACCTGCTGTTTGAGGAGGTTATCTGTGCCTGTAATAATGTGACGCGAATCCACTGCAAGTGAAGCCACAGATCTTGTAAAAAGTTGCAGAATTTCGGCTGGGCGCAGTGGCTCACGCCTGTAATCCCAGCACTTTGGGAGGCTGAGGAAGGCACATCACGAGGTCAAGAGATTGAGACCATCCTGGCCAACACGGTGAAACTCCATCTCTACTAAAAATACAAAACTTAGCTGGGTGTGGTGACACGTGCCTATAGTTCCAGCTACTCAGGGGGCTGAGGCAAGAGAACAGCCTGAACCTTGGAGGCAGAGGCTGCAGTGAGCAGAGATCACACCACTGCACTCCAGCCTGGTGACAGAGCGAGACTTCATGTCAAAAAAAAAAAAAAAGTTGCAGAATTTCATGAAGTTGATGTGAGTGATGCTGGAACACTGCCTGGGTTTGAAGCCGAGACATCAACAAATGGGGCCGGGTCTTGGCAGAGTGAACCCAGTTAAACCAAAGATGATAAGGGCATGTTGGCCATGTCAAAAGAGAGCAACTTGGGTAAAAAAGATCAGGAAAGCCATATAGGAAAAGTGACGGAGCCTTTGAATATTTGTGCACGAATAACTCCCTTTATCAACATGCCGTGGCGTTTAGACGTGAACAGTCTTCATGTGCTTTCACACACATTTATTTGTAAAATAACTCCAAAGAGAAAAAAATTATTCCTTTATTTAAAAAAAATTATCGGCGGGGCATGGTGGCTCATGCCTGTAATCCCAGCACTTTGAGAGGCCGACGCAGGCGGACCACTTTGGGTCAGGAGTTCAAGACCAGCCTGGGCAACATGGCAAAACCCCGTCCCAACTAAAAATACAAAAATTAGCTGGGCGTGGTGGCACGTGCCTGTAGTCCCAGCTACTTGGGAGGCTAAGGTGGGAGGATTGCTTGAACCTGGTGGGTGGAGGCTGCAGTGAGCTGAGATTGAGCCATTGCACTCCAGCCTGGGCGACAGAATGAGACTCTGTTCCCCCACCAAAAAAACTCCCAGAGTTATAGCTTAAATATTGTTAAATGTAAAATTAATTCATTTTTACAATTTTTGGTTTCTATTTTCAAGATTTAGTCCCAAGGAAACCTTTGTTCACTATTTATTATGAAATTAAAAGTCCTCTTTCAGGGACCCGTTGTTCTCATAGGAAAGGGATCCCCTAGGCACGTCTTGTGCTAACATGTCTCTCGTTAGGCTATGAGTGCTCAGGGCAGGTCTTAGCATTTTCTTCTTTGCATCCCAGCACCCAGACAGCCTGGCACTGACGAGCTGCCCCACCAGGCGCTGGTAAACACACGGGTGGAGAGACTGCATTCTGCGTCACTCCAGGGTGACTGCTCAGTTCCAGTGTACAGCAGTGCCCTTGCAGGGTCCCTGTGCACAGGCAGAGGGCCCTGGGCTTGTGGGCTTCAATTGCTGGGGCTGGAAGGGGCACCTGGTCCAAAGTCATGCACACGGATGCTGGCATTGAAATATATCCTGGTCAGATGGCTCCTCACAAAGGAAAATCATGAAGAGAAAATGACTGACATGGAGTGTGGTGTTTCTGAGCAGGAGGTCAGCAGCCCCAGGATCTGGCTTCTGCTGCCCCTCCCTCCCTCACGTGCTGGGGAGCTGCAGCTGTGAGCTGCCAGCACAGAGAAGAGAGAGAGTCAGGAGTCAAAGGGAGGGCTCCTGGGAGGGAGACGAGGAAAAGTAAAGATAGACAGAGACAGAGGATCCTGCCAGCACTCACTAGCTGCTGGATCCAGCCATGGCTGAAGCTAGCCCAGTCCAACACTTTTATGTTTTGGGAGCCAGCACCTTCTCCTTTTTGTTGAAGCCAGTTTCTCTTGTTTGTGACTGGGCCACCTTGTTGAGCTGATTGCTGGGAACACGGAAGGGAGCAGCTGACAGCAGGCTGAACACAAGACCCATGCCCCTGCACGGGGGAAAGCACAGAAGACTCACTAAAAGCTCTGCAAACATGGGCTGTTTACCTAATTTTAAAACAATGCTACTCAAGGGTTGTGGGGAGGGTAACAAAACAAACAAGCAAGCCAAAACCAAAGATGGTTTTTAAAAACAGAGCATCAAAAGGAGGCTGACCAAAGGAGGGAGGGGAGTAAACACCTCCAACTAAAACTTCTCTTGACGAGATACTAAAGTATCCAGAGCAGCCAGGCTTCAGACTTGGTCTCCAGGGAAAAATGTACTGACATGATTGCTCTCTCAGTTAGAACGATGGCCGCATGGTTCTCATTCCCTTCAGCTCATCTGTCTCGGGATCCACCCGCGTCCATCCCTAGGGGCCTGGGGACAGGGTTCCTGGCACTGTGCTGGGGTGCAGTGGAGTTGATCGATATTTGTTGGCTAAATGAATGAACCAGCAAGAACAGTCAGAGCCCAGTTGGAACACCTCTATCTTTTAAATTTTTATTTTTAAATCTACACGGAATAAAATGCATTCTTTCTGGTGCACAGTTCTCTGTGTTTTGACAATCGAGACACGGAACAGCTCCGTCAGCCCCAAAACTCCCTCGTCCTCTGTAGGAGGATCTGTTCTCTGTTCCTATAGTTTTCTAAAAATTGTGGTAAGATATATATAACATAAAAGTTACCATTTTAACCACTTTTAAGTGTACAATTCAATGACATTAAGTACATTCACAACGGTGTGCAACCATCACCACCATCCATCTCCAGCACTTTTTTTTTTTTTTTTGAGACGGAGTCTTGCTCTATCATCCAGGCTGGAGCACGATCTCAGCTCACTCCAACCTCTACCTCCTGTGTTCAAGTGATTCTCCTGCCTCAGCCTTCCAAGTACCTGGGATTACAGGCACCTGCCACCAAGCCCAGCTAATTTTTGTATTTTTAGTAGAGACAGGGTTTCACCATATTAGCCAGGTTGGTCTCGAACTCCTGACCTCTGGTGATCCACCGGCCTCGGCCTCCCAAAGTGCTGGGATTACAGGCATGAGCCACCGCGCCCGGCCATCTCCAGAACTTTTAAATCATCCCAAACAAAAACTCTGTACCCATGAAACACTAACTCTCTATTTCCCATTTCCCCCAGTGCCTGGTAACCTCCACTCTACTTTCTGTGTCTATGAATTTGTTTATTCTAGGTACCTCACATCAGTGAAATCAATCAATATCATCCAACTCCTTTTGGGTCTGGCTTATTTCACTTAGCATAATGTCCTCAAGATTCGTCCAATTTGTAACATATGTCAGCATTCCCTTCCTTTTAAGGCTGAGCAAATATTCCATCGTATGGATAGATCACAGTTGTTTATCCATTCATCCATTGATGGACATTGGGTCATTTGTAGCCTCTGGCTATTGTCAATACTGCGGCTATGAACACTGGGGTACAACCATCTGTTTGAGTCCCTGCTTTCAATGATCATCCCTGTAGTTCTGCCTCATAAGAATGTCATAGAAATGAAGCATAAAGCATGTACTATGATTTCTATTTTTGAGTCTGGCTTCTTTATCTTGGCATAGCGCATTTGAGATCCACCCATGTGGTGTGTGTCAATAGTCTGTTCCTGTTTATTGCTGCATAGTATTCCACCGTACAAATGTACCACAGTTTCTTTACCCATTCTCCATTTGAGGGATATTTGGGTTATTTCCAATTTGGGTAATTATGAATAATGCCGCTATAAACATTTGCATACAGGTTTTCATGTAAACATAGCTTTCTTTTAGGTAAAATGCAGAGTCATAGAAGTAGATGTTTAACTTCATAAGATACACTGCCCAACTGTTTTCCAAAGTGCCTATGCCATTTGACATCCCCCTAGCAGTATACGACAGTTCTGGTTGCTCCGCAATCTCACCAACACTTGGTATTGCTAATTGCCTTTGTCTTTTTTTCTTTTGAGATGGAGTCTCGCTCTTGTTGCCCAGGCTGGAGTGCAATGGCGCAATCTTGGCTCACTGCAACCTCCACCTCCCAGGTTCAAGTAATTCTCCTGCCTCAGCCTCCCAAGTAGCTGGGATTACAGGAGCCCGCCACCACGTTCGGCTAATTTTTGTATTTTTAGTAGAGATGGGGTTTCATCATGTTGGCCAGGCTGGTCTCGAACTCCTGACCTCAGGTGATCCACCCGGCTCGGCATCCCAAAGTGCTGGAATTACAGGTGTGAGCCACCGCGCCCAGCTGCCTTTGTCTTTTAACCCATAAAGTATCCATTAGTTGTCAGATCTAAATAATAGAATAATGATAGCAATAAGAAGTGAGTGAATGAGTGAATTGGCTGGGCATGGTGGCTCACATCTGTAGTCCTGGATCCTAGGGAGGCTGAGGTGGGAGAATTGCTCGAGGCCGGGAGTTGGAGGCCAGCCTGGGCAATGTGGTGAGACCCTGTCTCTAAAAACAGAGAAACAGAAAAACATATTTGGAGCCAAACAAGTAGCTCTCATGAAGACAGAGAGTAGACTGGTGGCTCCCAGAGTCTAGGAAGCAGGAATGGGATGAGGAGAGGTTGATTAATGGGCACAAAGAGACAGTTAGAATAAATACGATCTAGTATTTGATAGATCAGTAGGGTGACTGTAGTTAACAATAACCAATTGCACATATCAGAGCATACCAATGTCAGAGCATATCAAACTGTTACTGCACGCCAGATGTGGTATATACAGTTTATAGTGTTTTATCTCATTTAATCCTTATATTAGCCCCAATTTACTGAGGACAAGACTTAGACACACAGGAGGAATAACCTGCCCAAGGTCATGCACCCAGCATTGGCTGAGCCAGACCTGACCCAGGACTTCTGGATCCAACACACCTCATGCCTCCCTCAATATGGCGCTGAAAGGCTACTTGCCCTTCCTTCCCTTGGAGAGTTTCAAATGCGTTATCTCCATTACTGCAACAGCCCCTTGAAGGTGGGATTGTTCTTCCTATTCCATCGATGGTGTCCACTCAGCCAGTGAGACGCAGAGGCCCCAGTGCCTGGCCCACCTGTCCTGAGTCCCAGCCTCCACCATATGCCAGGGCTCACAATGTGTAACGCCACTTCCAGGCAAAAGGCCTCAGCATGAAATAAAGGCCAAGACCTTCAGGTACCTTTCAGAGCCCCAAGTGGTCCTTATAGTTCCTGGCTGAGATGCCTCACAAATATGTAACCATTGTTTGAAGCCACTTCCCTGTGCACCAACTGTGCCCAACATCTGCAATGCTTTCCAAGAAAGACAATGTAAGGCCAAAGGAAAGAAAAGAACAAATGCTTTTGTACAAACACCCATTGATCTGAAGGCACTTGTGAGCCTTTTGGGGTGGCCCAGAAGGGGAGACCTGGGAGGCCCCCATCATGGCCTCAAAGCCACAGGCTTGTCCAGCTCCTCATAACGAAAGCCTCAAAAGAATGAGGGATTTTTCTAAAGAGAAGTTCAAAGGATCTTTTCTGGCCTTTGGTGAGATTCCTGGGAACAGAGAGGCAAGGAAGACAGAGGCAGATGGGGTCTCCTGCGCCCCGTGTCTCCCCATGGCCCTGCACACACCCTGCCTCCATTCATGAAGTGAACAGTCAGAACCGGAAGACGGCAGCCATTCATGGAGCGCCTACTGTGTGCAGGCAGCATCTGCCTCCAGTTCCGGGGTTCTCTCTTCAGATCCCCTTGTGGGGTACCATGCCCATCACAAGGAGTGGCCACACCTTAGTAATGTGCTCAATCGCAGTCACTGCCACCATCATTCATTCATTGAACAATGAAGGACCACAGTCCAATAGAAGACACAGGTGTGGATGCAGCAAGGAGAGGCAGGCACCAGGTTTTCAGCAACACCAGGAGGGAGAAATCAGCGCTGCTGGGCAGGGCACACTTCATGCAGGAGGAGATTCTTGAGCTGTGTCCTTTGAGGAGTTTGCCAGGAAGAAAAGGGCACTCCAGGCAGAAAGAACAACACAGACAAAGGCACCAAGGCATGAAATTGAAATAACATGAAAATTTGGGGGAAATACAGCTGATTCCTTATGGTGAAAGTGTGGGGTGAGGGAGGGGCTCGAGATGAACCTGGCCCAGCCCCTCCATTGGTCCCTGGGACCTTGATCCCCACTGCACACAGTGGCCACTCAATAAATCTACGCTGCTGGCCAGAGACCAACGGTCCTGCAAGGAGCACGAAGACCATGTAAGATAACCAGACCCCTCATTGTCCTCTGTCCCCTCAGAGATGCAGAGGCTCACGTGATATTGAGGATGGAGGCCTTGAGGGTTGCCAGAGACCTGGGCCCACACCTCTTGGCATTCCCTGGGGTGTGCCAGCTGCAACTCTCCCTTTCCCTGTCTCACTCCCTCTCCCAGTCAGGGAGACAAACCTAGGACCAGCACACCAGGACAAGAATGAGCTCACTATGCAGCTAACCTTGATTTTGCTTTAACTTATAATAGAAAAGGAAGTCATCTACAAACCCTGGTGTTTTTGCTATTGTGGATAACACATAACCAATGACATCCCCATACCAGGTGCCTCTGCCGCCATGGTCCCTCCTCAGGCTTGGCCAGGTGACCCCCTGAGCATCCCTTGGAGCCCATCTCTACCTCCCGCATTTGCACCACAGGCCACAAACACTGGCAGCTCAAGGGCCAGACGGGCTTGCATGCCCGCAGAGTGTCTGGTTCTGTGTTTGCTCTGGGAAGTGATGGATAAACCATGGCCCGGCTCTGAGGCCACCTCCACCCTGATGTTTCTGCCTTGGTTTTGTGAGTCAGTAAGTTCTCTTTTGCTTAAGCTAGTTTAAGCTGTTACATGTTTCAACACTTCTGATTAATATAGCTCTGTCCTCGTTTACATTATTCTTTAAACAAACTATGATTCAATTTTTGTATTTTCTTTCTGACCCAATAGTTTTGGGAGAGTGTAAATCTCCAGATGGCAAGGTTTTTGTATGCTTAAACACTTTCGTTATTAATGCCTCATTTATTACACTGTGATAAGTGGGAGAATTGAAAGAGGTGACTCCTTTCCTTTGCATTATTAAAAAAAGTATCACATGCCCAAATCTGACATGCAACCGCACCTACTGTTGAAACACTGAAAGCATCCCCATTAAAGTCAGGAACAAGATGAGGATGCACCACAACCACCACTACTGAACAGTTCTCCAGAAGGCCAAGAGAAAGGAAAGAAAGAGGATGAAAAATACAATTACTTACAAATTGTATGATTTGATACTGCAAATCCATGAGAACAAACTAAAAACCACTAGGAGTAATGGAAGAATATAGTAAAAAGAATAGATGAAGATTTAATATTCAAAAACTAGGCTGGGCGCAGTGGCTCATGCCTGTAATCCCAGCACTTTGGGAGGTCGAGGCGGGTGGATCACTTGAGGTCAGGAGTTAGAGATCAGCCTGGACAACACAGTGAAACCTCATCTCTACCGAAAATACAAAAATTAGCCAGGCATGGTGGCATGCAACTGTAGTCCCAGCTACTGGGAGGCTGAGGCAGGAGAATCCCTTGAACCTGGGAGGCGGAGGTTGCAGTGAGCTGAGACTGCGCCACTGCACTCCAGCCTGGGCAACAGAGTGAGACTCTGTCTCAAAATAAACAAACCAACAAACAAAAACTAATGGCATTCTCATGTACAAATAATAACCAGTTAGAAGGTATAGTGGAGAAGTGTTCCATTTTTAATAACTAAAAGAACAAGATAAAAAAAAAACCTAAGAGTAAATTCAATAAGAAATCAAAAGATGTATATGAAGGAAGCTTAAAATAACTCTCCTGAGGGATACTGAGAAGGCAAGCACAGTGGAAGACATGCTAGTTCTTGGAGAAGTAGAGACATGTTCAGCACTGAAAAGATGCTCATGTTCCTTACATTAATCTCCAAAATTGATGACATACCAATAACCATACCTACACTCTCTCTCTTTTTTTTTTTTTTTTTCTTGAGACGGAGTCTCGCTCTGTCATCCAGGCTGGAGTGAAATGGCGAGATCTCGGCTCACTGCAACCTCCGCCTCCTGGATTCAAGCGATTCTCTTGCCTCAGCCTCCCGGGTAGCTGGGATTACAGGCACGTGCCACCATGCCTGAGTAATTTTTGTATTTTTAGTAGAGACAGGATTTCACCATGTTGGTCAGGCTAGTCTTGAACTCCTGACCTTGTGATCTGCCCGCCTCAGCCTCCCAAAGTGCTGGGATTACAGGCATGAGCCACCGCGCCTGGCCACCTACACTCTTTATTTGAAAACTTAAAATAATATCAGGATTCACATGGAGAAAACACGTATGATAGCTTTGATGACTTTGAAAAATTAGTGTAATGAGTAAAGACTAGCCAGATTAAGGATTTAAAATGTTATAAAGCTACAATAATTAAAACAACTTGGCAGAAAGATACAGTAGACATACTTTCCCTACTCCTCTTGCTAAGTACAGCTAAAACCCCTAGACATTATATATACATATGAAGAAGACCCTGAAAGATGGAGAGAAACAGATCAGCTAGGCACCCTGGGGCCTGAGAAAGGACAGAGAGGTGAATTTACTTGTTTCGGTCTCATATATGCAGAACTGGGTGCTAAATAAGTTGGTAACTCAGAAACACCCACAGTGTCAGTGGAAGCCCCATGGGGAGCAGTAATGAGGCACTCCTGCCCCACCCAGCGAGGGTGGCATCAGTGGAGGCCTAGTGGGGAGGTGGAACTCTCATCCCTTCCCAACAGTAACGAGGAGCCCCTCACCACCTTAAGTGTCAATGGAAGCTCAGTTGAAAAGCTGGACTTTCACCCTCCACCTGAAAGTAATGAAGTGGTGCTCCCTCTCCCTTTATCATCAGCATGGTGTTTGAGGGGGCCAGCTGAAGCACAAGATTTAACAAAATCCAGAGTCTCATAGCACAATACACAAAATGTCCAGGGTTTAATTAAAAATCATGCATCATACCAAGAACCAAGCAAACCTCAACTTCAATGGGAAAAGACAATCAACAGATATGAACACTGATAGGACAGAAATGTTGGACTATCTGGCACAGACTTGAAAACAGCCATCATAAAAATGCTTCAGTGAGCAATTATGAACACACCTGAAACAAATGAAAAAATAGAAAGTCTCAGCAAAGAAACAAGATATGAAGAAAAACCAACTGGAAACGTTAGAAGTGAAAAACACAAGAAATGACATGAAAATTTCAATGGAGGGCTCAACAGGAGAATGAAGAGGACAGCGGAATCAGTGAGCTTGAAGGCAGAACCAATAGAAATTATCCAAACTGAACAACAGAGAGAAAATAGACTAGGAAAAAAAAGGAACAGAGCCACAGGGATCTGTGGGACTAAAACAAAAGATCTGACATTAGTGTCATCAAGAGTCCCAAGAGGAGAGGAGAAATGAAGTGAGACTAAAAAAGTATTCAAATAAATAATGGCTGGGGAATTTCCAGATGTGCCCAAAGACCTGGGCCTACCAATTTAACATGCTGAGCAAACATCAAACAGGAAAGAAACCAAAGATTTCTACACCAAGAAATACCATAGTCAACTTCTGAAAACTCAAGGCAAATAAAAATATTTCAGAGAGAAATGACACCTCACTTACTGGAGAAAAGCAATTCAAGTGACCGTGGATTTCTTCTCAGAAACCACGGAGGCCAGAAGGAAGTGGCAAACATTTTCTCAAGTGCTCAAAGAAAACGCAAAATTCTATATCTAGTGAAAATATCCTTCAGGAATAAAGGGGAAATTAAGACATTTTCAGGTGAGGTTAAATTAAGACAAGATGTCACCAGCAGACCTACCCTAAAAGAATGCCTAAAGCAAATTCAAAACTGGATGGAAATAATTAAAGAAGGAATATTGGAACATCAGGGAAGGAGAGAGAACACAGTAAGCGAAAATATGGGTAGATATAATAGGTCTTCTTTTACTTGAGTTTTCTAAATTACATTTGATGGTTGAAGCAAAAATTAGAACACCGTCTAGTGTGGTTCTCAATGTATGTACAGAAAACATTTAAGATAATTATGTAACAAATGGGGGAGTGTAAAGGAATGTAATGGGAGGAAAGGTTTCTACACTTCAATTAAACTGGTATAGTCACACTGAAAAATAGTTTGGGAGTTTCTTAAAAAAACCCAAAAAACCAAAAAACTAAATATACACTTATCAGGCCGGGTGCAGTGGCTCACGACTGTAATCCCAGCACCTTGGGAGGCGGAGGCAGGAAGATCACCTGAGGTCAGGAGTTCGAGACCAGCGGGCAGGAGTTCGAGACCAGCCTGACCGACATGGAGAGAGGCAGGCAGATCACCTGAGGTCAGGAGTTCGAGACCAGCCTGACCAACATGGAGAAACCCTGTCTCTATTAAAAATACAAAAATTAGCTGGGTGTGGTGGCAGGAGCCTGTAATCCCAGATACTTGGGAGGTTGAGGCAGGAGAAGCACTTGAACTTGGGAGTCAGAGGTTGCAGTGAGCCAAGACCATGCCATTGCACTCCAGCCTGGGCGACAAGAGCAAAACTCCGTCACACACACACACACACACACACACACACACACACACACACATCATGTGGCCGAACAACTGCACTCCTAGGTATTTATCTCAGAGACAGGAAATTTTTATGTCCACACAAAAACCTGTACATGGATGCTCATAATATTTCTATTTGGGTTATATGTAGTAGCCCCAAATTGGAAACAACCAAAATATCTAACAATAAGTAGGTGACTAAGCCAACTGTGGTATATCCACACCATAAAATACTACTCAGCAATAAAAATGAATGAACTATTGATACATGCAACTTGGGTGGATCTCAAGGGCATCATGCTGAGTGAGAAAAGCCAGTCTTCGAATGCCACACATGGTATAATTCCAGTTCTAAACCATTCTTAAAATGACAAATGTAAAGCTTTCTTAAAATGACAGATTAGTGACTGCCAGAGGTTAAGAGTGGTGAGAGGTTAGAGATGTTAGGAACGTTGTCATGGTATAATAGTGCTGTATAGTTATTGTGGTGGTATTTACACTAGTCTGTGTGTGTGATAAAAATGGCACACGGCAACAATGTCAATTTCCTGGTTTTGATAGTGTACCATAGTTACATCAGATGCAACTACTGAGGAACACTGGCTGAAGAGTACAAGGGACTTCTCTGTACTATTTTTGAAACATTCTGTGAATCCATAGTTGTTTCAAAATGAAAGGTAAAATTTAAAAAAGCCATTTGGCAGTGAAGAATAAATTGACAATATAATCACAAAGTATATAGAACTCAGAAATGGATCCAAATACAGTTGAGAAATCAGAATGGCATAAAGATGGTATTTCGATCAGTGCTAAAAGATAGATTGTTCAGAACAGATAAAATTGGATGCCTACCTCAGTTATTTTACCAAAAAACATTCCAAATTTATCAATGACATAAATTCAAATATAAAATAAATACAATTGTTAGAATGAGACCTTCATGAATTTATTTACATTAGATTGAGGAGAGCTTTCTAGGAGGATATAAAAATCTGGATTTCATGAAAGAAAATACTGACACATTTGACTATTTAAAAACAAAAACCAAAAACTTGTACATAGCAAAAACCATCATAAACAGGGTCATGCAACTAACATCAAATTGAGACAAATAGTTATACCATCTATGATGAAAGGTTAGTTTCTACATTAGAAATGCTTATATAACACAGTATGAAAACAGAAGTTATTAGAACATAGGACGAAGGATATGAATAGGCAATTTACATAGAGCAAAATGAGAATAAATTTGTGAAAAAATATCCAACGGCACATTTTGTGTTTATGAATAGGAATACTTAATATTGTTAAGATGGCATCACTTCCCAAAGCAATCTACAGATTCAATGCACTTCCTATCAAAACTCCAGCCACCTTTTCTGCAAAAATGGAAAAGCCAATCCTCAAATTCATATGGAATAGCAAGGGGGCTTGAATAGCCAAAATCATCTTGAAAAAGAAGAACAAAGTTGGAAGACTCACACTTAACCAATTTTTAAACTTACTACAAAGCTATGGTAATCAAAACAGTGGGGCATTGGCATAAGGATAGATATAGACCAATGGATAAATTGAGAATTGAGAGTCAAACTCAATATCTACATGCAAAAGAATGAAACCGAACCTCTACCTCACATCAAATACAAAAATTAACGCGAAACAGTGGTTTAAATATAACACCTGTAACTACAAAATTCTTAGAAGAAAACACAGATAAATCTTCATGACAATGGACTTAGAAGTGGATTCTTAGATATGACACCCAAAATACATGCAACAAAAGAAAAAGCTTCATCAAAATGCAGTATAATTTCATCAAAACTTTTGTGTGTTAAAGGACATTATCAAAAAAGTAATATTACACCATACAGAATGCAAGAATACATTTTCAAATCATATATCTGACCATACTAATAGTAATTCAGAACATATCTAGAATATATAATCAAATAAAAAAACGCTTACAACTCAACAATAAAAATACAAACAACCCTATTCAAAAATAAGCAAAGGACTTGAATAGACATTTTGCTGAAGAAGATACACAAACAGCCAACAAGGATACGAAAAGATGCTCAACACTATTAATCATGCAACACACAAATCTAAACCACAGTGGAATACCACTTCACACCCACTAGGAAGGTTAAACCAACAACAATAACAACCCAGAAAATAACAAGTGTTGATGAGGATGTGGAAAAATTGGAACCTTTGTACATTGCTGGTAGGAATGTAAAATTGTTTGGCTCCTGTGAAAATGTTTGGTGGTTCCTCAAAATCTTAAACAGATAATTACCATATGACCCAGCAAATTCACTCCCTGTTATATACCCCAAAGAAGTGAAAACAGGAACTCAAACAAATAAATACACGTATGTTTATAACAACACTAATCACAACAGCCAAAGGTGAAAACAACCCAAATGCTCATCAAAAGATGAATAGGTAAACAAATTGTGATACACACATGGAATGAAATTATTATTTATCCATAAAAGGAAATGAAATACTGATACATATTACAATGTGGATGAACTGCAAAAAATATGCTAAATAAAGTAATCCAGACACAAAAGGTGTTATATAACTTACACGAAATATACAGAATATATAAAAGCATAGAGACAGAAACCAGACTGCTGGTTGCCAGGAGCTGGGAGGAGGGGGAAACGGGGAATGAATGACTGCTCAATGGGTATAGGTTCTTTTGCGGTGATGAAAGTGTTCTGCAGCTGGATAAAGGTGGTGGTTGCACAACACTGTGAATTTAAATGCTACCGAGTTGTTCACTTAATTTTGTGCTATATGAATTTCACCTCAATATTCAACCTCATACATAATTAAAGTCATTAAAATCCAAGGAAGATACTATTTTTGCCTATAGCATTGGTAGAACATTTAAAGTTTAACAATACTCTGTGCTGATGAAGATTTGTGGAAATAGAAACTTGCGTGTAATGTTACTGAGAGAATAAGTTGGCATCATTTTAAGGGCAATGTGGCAAAACTATCAGCAATTTAAAGGAAAGTTTTCATCTTTGACTAGGCAAGTCCATTGACAGAGGTTTTCCTTATAAACACACTCATGAATGTATGCATAACTGTAACATCGTATATAATGGTAAAAATGGAAGCAGCGTAAGTGTCCATCAATTGAGGAGTGGTTGAAATAAATCATGGTACATTCACACAATGGAATACTATTCTAAAAGGAACGAGAAAGATCTGCATGTGACAATATGATCTCTATGATACATTATTCTTTGAAAATATAAGGTATGAATAGTGTGACCTCATTTGTGTGAATCTGTGGAGCATGGATAAATTTTTTTTCTGTAAGGATATATAATAATCTGTTAATTGTGGCTACTTTCCTCAAAAAGAACTAGAGGTAAAGGAAGGGAAAGAAAACCTATTTTTCATTTTACATTTTCCCGTACTGGTTAATTTTCTTTTTACCATTAAATATAAACAAATTTACAGTTCTCCAATTCCCAAAGTCAAGAAGAAAATAACTTCTAAAGTCTGTTCTACACACAATGATTTTGGAATTCTGTGCATCTTTCTTCACTTCTCTACCCCTTCCTTAATTTTCTTTATTAATGTAATCTGGGATTACAGAGATCATATTTTTGCACAGTTCTTTATTTTTGGTGAAGCATAATATACATAAAAGTGCACGTATCACAAGTGATATGACATTTTTAACATTTTACTCTTTTTTTGAAAAATAATTTTTGGATTTTTGGATTTGATTTTGTGATTATAATTTTAAATTTTCAGTGTCTCAATATATTTCATTGATTTTGGTGCTCACACAGACTTTCCTCTCTGGATTCTGATTTTGATTCCTTTTTTCCTTGACTGATTACATATGCTAAGCAGTTTTCTTAGAAATGCTAAGTAATATAGAGCCTGAGACACTGTACATCATCTGGAAATGTTGCTTCCAGTCTTCACCCAAGCATGACAGCACAGCCATATAAGGAACTGTTGAGTACAACCTTTTCTATTCCAATTCTGAGCCTGGGCAACATAGCAAGACCCATTTCTACAAAAAAAAAAATAGCTGGGCATACTGGTATCTGCCTGTAGTTTCAGCTACTTGGGAGGCGGAGGTAGGAGGATCACTTTAGCCCAAAAGTTCAAAGTTACAGAGAGCTATGACTGTCATAGCACTCCAGCCTGGACACAGAGCAAGACTCATCTCAAAAACAAAACAAAACAAATTGTGTAGGCACAGTTCCACTGTCTTCTGATGCTTAGAATCATGGAGAAATTTGAGGCTATTATGCTTTTGGATAATTTGCAGATATTGGTCACATGACTGTTTATAGTAGATTTTGTTCCCCCTTGAATGCTTGTAGAATAGATTTTTACCCTTTAAATTAAAATAACTTGCCACATGAAATCTAGGTGGCGTTTTCCAATTTACCCTGAATTCAACGAGTCCTTTAATAGAAAGACAGAACTTTCTCCAGCAAACTTTTCTTATATCATATGTTCAATTATCCTCAAGGTTCTTTACCATTTATTCTACTTCAGTGCTTGGAATTGTGCCAGGTACTGAGAATGCAGGAGTTCATAAGACATGGTTTCTGATCTCACCAAACTTTAGTTCAATGGGAAAGACAGACAGCTGGTCAAGTAATTATAATGAAGAGTGATGACAGTTACAAGAGAGAAGTTCCAGATGAGATGGATCACAGGCTGCATGATTCTTCTTAGCTTGGGGTAACTGGGAAGGTCTCATTAGCCTACGCGGGGATGGGGAATCGGACGAGGTTAGCAGAGGGTTCCAGGCAAAGGAAACAGCATTTATTAAGAAGTTGGGAATGCCTGAATCTTAGGGGAAGTGCGGTATTGTTGTACGAGCTAAGTATTATTATTTGGGGAGGTGGGTGGGTGTCAGTTTCCTCTTTAGTCTATCCAGTGTCTGTTTCCATCTGCAGATAAGGTCTTGGGAGCTCCTCAGATCTGAGCCCAATCTGCTTGCATTTTTGACAGCTTCTCTGTGCCCCAAGCATGAAGTCCAATATGATGTAACCAGACTGCAGCTGGGGCTAGGACAGCAGGAGTGCACATAACTCACGCTGCTGTGTGCTCTGGTCCTGCAGTGGGAAGACTGCCAACTTTACAGAGGGAGCTGAGAAGGGGGACCCTGGCCCTCTGCTGTCACACTCTCCTCTGCTGATCTAATGTGGGGAAACAACTCTGCCCTGTGCTGGGCCAGCATCAGCAACAGCATCAGGTGACTTTGTTATTCCCACAGCAACAACAGTGCTGTAAATGAGCATCTACCACCTACTGGCAGATGGCAGATGTCACCACCACCACCTGGCAGAGGGTCTGGGAGAATGCCATGGCTCTGGCATTAACTACAAATATCCTTAAAAAAAAAAAAAAAAAGGACTTGTTTTCCCTCCCATTTACCACTTCCCCAAAGGCAGGTAAATGTGTAAAAAAAGGCAACCAGGGCCAGCGCGGTGGCTCACGATTGTGATCCCAGCACTTTGGGAGGTAGAGGCGGGCAGATCAACTGAGGTCAGGAGTTCGAGACCAGCCTGGCCAACATGGTGAAACCCCGTCTCTACTAAAAATACAAAAATTAGCTGGGCATGGTAGTGTGTGCCTGTAATACCAGCCTCTTGGGAGGCTGAGTCAGGAGAATCACTTGAACCCGGGAGGCGGAGGTTGCAGTGAGCTGAGATGACGCTACTGTACTCCAGCATGAGTGACAGAGTGAGACTCCATCTAAAAAAATTAAAAAGGCAACCAGGAAAGCAAGTAGTCCCTGGGGCTGCTTCTCAGAAACCCAACCCAGCTAAGGCAGCCACAACCCACAGCCCTGCTTGAAGGCAAAGCAAGACCATCAAGCCCACCCAGGTGATGACGTGTGGAGGCGCAGGTGGGGGCGGCGGGTGGGAGGAGGTAACAAAGGGGAATGAGGTGGAGTGGGGTGAAAGGAGAGCCAGGTTTCTGGCATCCAAAATGCCGCTGCTGCCGACCTGCCTCTTTGCTTCCACAATAAGATGAGGGCAGGTTTTTGAACACTTTGTGCCTCAGCTTCTCAGCAGGAAACCCGGAATATGTGAGTGCTGGTTCTCTCTGCCCCAGTGAGCTGGGCTGCTTGGATTCAGCCTCTGACTCTCCCAGGAAGGAGTTCCAGTCAAGGATCCTGGCATTTTGCTTGGTGCAATGACACACTCTTTTCTCCAGTGGGGTCCACATGGAGCCAGTTACAGTGCTCTGTGGGGATGAGCCCGCCTTGCTGGGTGAGTGACATGGGTCTGTGCCACAGTGGGAGCGCTGCAGACACTGAGCCACCAGGCTGACTAAACACTGGGCTCCAAATTAGTCGAACGTCTGAAAACGGTCCTGCCCCCCACCCTCAGTGCACAGGCCGCGGCCTCTTTCTCCCCGGGCCCGGGCCCTGGAGCACGGCTCACCCTGCCGCCTCTCTGCACAGGCTCGCTGTTTCCAGCCGGCCTCCATGAACACTTCAACTGTCTCCTGACCTCTCCACAGCCAGAGGACACGAGGGACGCCCCTTGCAGATATTTCCAACGTGCTGACTGCCGGCACCAGAGGACAGTGCTGCCCTGACCCCGCTCTGGCCCCATGAGGGTAAGGGGACGGTGCGGGCAGCGGTGAGGTGGGCAGTCAGCAGACTGTCCCACGCCACATCTGTGCTCGAGCCCTGCTGCACAAGGGGATGCAGAAGAGTGAGCACAAGGTTCTTGCCCACAGAGAGCTCCCAGCCTAGTGGGAGGTAGAGAGGCAAACAAGAAAGACTGAAAACTCCTCGAGGGCACAACTGCAGACATCAGGGGCAGGATAAGGGAGAGGAGGTAGTGGGTGAGGCCAGAGAGGGCTTCCGAGGGAGGTGATTCCAGGGCTGGATGGGACCAGAGAGAGCTTTCAGGAGGTGAAGTCAGAGCTGGGCCCTGAAGGATGGGACCAGGGAGGGCGGACAAAGCTGGGGCAGGGCCAGAGATCCAGAAACAGTAGGCCAAGTCATGAGAGTCCCAACCATCAGCTGCCCCAGTGCCATTCTCACTCAGTCCAAACCCTCCCATTCATTCATTCATTCATTTGCTCGTTGACTATATACTGATGACCTATTGTCGCCAGGGACCCAATATAGACAAGAGATGAACATCCAGGTTGTTGTACATCTGGATTGCTTACATAATGTGTAAAATATGATGACCAACTAGTTGCCAGGGACCCAATATAGACAAGAGATGAGCATCCGGGTTGTTGAGAGGTCCACAGTCTTAGATATGCGCAAAGAGACAGCCCTGCAGCTGGCCTGCCTCCCTCAGACGGCTCCCCGGGCCTCCATTGCAGCTGACCGGAGCTGGGCACCTGTCTTCTCCTTGGTGCCTGGATCAGCTTGGCCTTGGGGAAAACCCCGAGGGAGGTGGCGCTGCTGGTCTGGCTGCTGGGAGTGAGTCCGGAGGGGTGGGGCCCAGGAGGAGCTGTAGTTGGACCAGGATGATACGGAGGGGTTAGAGGGAGATGGGTGGCTTCCACAGGTATTCAGCAGACAGGATTAACCATACCCATGCCTATTTTAAAATCATTTGTATGTGCCGAGTGCTTTGTGAACATTATCTCACTTAATCGTTTCAGCCGGTAGTAGTATCCTTCCCATTTCACAGACCAGGAAACTGAGGTTCAGTGATTAAATAACTTGTCCAAGGTCACGCAGTTAAGTAGGTAATTGGTGAGATCTGGAGTGGGAGTTGCTAAGGATGACCGGAATCTGGTTTAAGCACACAGCCCCCAGGGCAGGGGCTGCATTCTGAGATGGAGAGCATAGCAGGGAGGAGCTGAGGGTGAGGGCAGGCTGTCAACACACAGGATGATGGCAAAGCCTCCGGTTCAGGACCATCACAACCTGACTACAGCCCGAGATCTGGCCTCCTCTCCTCTCTCAGCCCTCCCCAGGTGTACTCTTCCCAGGAGACCTGGAGCTTCCTGAGACTTAGGGGCCTTGTGCAGTTCAGCATGAGCACAGGACCTGCCACCAAATAGTGCTTGTTGAATGAATCACGATCTGATAAAAACATCCAACACTGTCAGCAGCGTTTGGTCCTGAAAGGAGGCTTGTGCTTACTGGAATGCTGGGCGAGGCGGTACCAGTCTTTCCCGATGGATGGCTCTTCTGGATGCACATACAACACATACAACACACATGCATCTGTTCAACAGAAGAATGTAAACAGATGCACTCACACAAAACATGCACAGACATGCACACATGTATGCACACACACGCCAATCTAAGCTCAGAGGCTTGACCCTGCTGATCACTGCCTTCAGACTGACGCCAAGAAGTCCTGCCTTCCTCGCTACGTGTACCTCGCCAGTATTTTTACAGGTAAAGAATCTGACCTCTTTCTGGTAGCAGAGCTGTGCTTCCCATCACTGCCCAAAGGGGGAAATCAAGCATGCCACATTCTGGATTCTCCCTCTGGGAGAAAACCATAGCCCTGCCTCCCCATTCCATCCCCCATTCCCCCAGCGAGATATCATTATACAGCAGAAAACCACGGGATCCGTATCAGACGGAAATCCAACCCTCAACGATAAAGGGACATTTGAAAGAAGGCTCAACAACAGCCCCATCTGATTAGACGGGGAATACTCATTACTACAGAGAGTTATGCCTCCCCCACCTTGCTGCCCGCTTCATCCAGGCCAAGGAGACAGAGTTCATTAGCAGAACACATGTGGCTTATCTCCACCATCAGGACAAAGATCACAAAATACCCGCAGAAATGAGGACGTTCTGAGCCTGGGCTGCAACAACAACATCTGACTTGAGCCCAAAGAAAATTGCATTTTTTCTGTCAAGTTCAATTAATAAACATTTATTCAGAGCCTGTGATTTATTCAGGTTCGTTTTTCAGTCCTGGGCCTCTCTATCAAGAGTTTCTCCTCACTTCAGGATGGGTCCTGAGGAAGGAGCCCTGGGCTGCCAGTGGGTGGGGCTGAAGGAAGTCAGGCCTGTGGAGGACCCAGAGTCTGGAGGACTTGGCGCTCACGTGCCCCGATTCAAACCCTAGGTCTGCCACTTGGTTACTGTGTGATCTTGGATAAGTTACTTAACTTCTCTGTGTCTTGGTTTCATAATGTGTAAAATGTGATAATGATAGCACCTACCTCAGGGCGGTGAGGACTGAATGAGATAATACACATAGAATATGAGACTGTATGTATTCTTTGAAGGTTGGCTCTTATTATTACTAACATCAGGATAATTATTGGGCTAGCTCAGACCTCTCATGTGGGCTCCACCCTCAGTTTTCTTGCCTTATTAGACTTAAGACTTGAAGTTCCTCCATGCAGTGGAGCCCTTCCCCTACATTCCAGCTTTCCTGGAGAGACCCTGATTCTGTTGTCCCCTTAGCAAGAAACTGGAACCAGCCCCTGTGCACCTATCTCGGCCATGGGGTCTCACTCTAGCATGAGTGCCACTTGCCCCAGCTGCCTGGCATCGGCCTGCTGCCCTCAGGTGGAGCCACCTACTCAACCCCCACTCAAACCCACTGGTGTTTGGGTGCCAGGCAGCTGGCCAGCCCTTTCACCAACCTCCCAGCCCCACAGTGACCCATGGTGTGGAGCCTAAGCTCTGGCCACACCAAGTCCTTTGTAGGTGGCAGGCTGGAGATGGAGAGAAGATCAGAAACAAGCCTCCAGTCCGTGCAGCATCCTCTGCTTGTTGGCATTGGGAGGCAGCCCTGGCCTAAATCCTTGGTTTTTATGCCTGCATAGTAAACCATGTGGCCCTGATTCTGGCAGGACTGCAGAGATCCAGGTATCATGCAAAGACTAGGATCATGCAATTACAGATTTACTGTCACCACCCCCAGCCCGCACCACAGCTCTAGAATGGAAGCCCCAGGAGAGCAAGGACTCTGCCTGCCTCATTCACTTCATAGTGCCTGGAATGAAGTCTGACCTACAGCAGATGCTCAAGAAACACTTGTGGAATGAACGCAGCAAGCACAGTTGCCCCACCCTGTCTGCTCCCTGTCCCCCTCCACACAGGCGTCGGCACTCGCTTTTAAGGTGAGGGGCATCACCCCATGTCTAACGTGGCTGTGGCCGTGCCAAAGTTCAGTGGCTGCTACTGCTGGCCCTCTGTCCCTCAGTCCCTAGAGCCAAATGCCTTCTCTGACTGGGTTTTTGCTCTCAGTTGCTCAGGAACTCTGTTCTTGTCAAGGTTGACAGTGGTCTGATGTTAAGCCGGAGAGCCAGTCGCATGGAGGGTCAGTGACCCAGGACACAGGGAGAACAGCAGAGCCAAGGCGAGCCTCCACCCTTCTCTCCCACGCAAAGCTGAGGTCACCGATAACAACACTAAACACTGACTGAAAACCTGTTCTGTGCCAGGCACTGGGCTCGGCACCACGACCTGAATTATCTCTTCTAATCTGCACAGCAAGCCCTGGGGTCACTATGATTAGCAACAGCCCGTTTTGTAGATGAGAAAGCGCTGGGGGGCAGTGGGTTGCAGACTGGGCATCCCTATGCCTCCTCATGTGCTGGTCCAGTCCCTTATGTCGGGGTGTGGGGTTTCCTCCTCTTCTCCCCTCCTCGTGTTAAAGCAAACTAAATATGGCCTGAGAAGGACTCAGTACTTCTATATTTGAGTCCTTGTGGATGAACCATAACCTAGCTTAATAGGCAGACAAAATTGAAAACCTAACTTAGTAGTATGCACCTGTAACAATAGCTGAGTCTTGGCCAATCCCAGCGGCCATCCTTCAACCCCTCATAGACCGCTGAGTGTTCAAACTGCATTCAAATAAGGCAAACGCCGAGCTGCAACCAGTCTCACTCATTCTGTACCGCACCTCTGATTCCTGTGTGTCACTTTACCCCTTTTTGTCTATAAATTCGTTCCGACCACGAGGCACCCCTGGAGTCTCTCTGAATCTGCTGTGATTCTGGAGGCTGCTGGATTTACAAATCATTTCTTTTTCTTTTTCTTTTTTTTGTTTTCTCAAGTAAACTCCATCAAATTTAACTTGCCTGAAGTTTTAACACTTGTTTTCAGTCTCAGGGAAAAGCTGAACCAAGAACTGTTTTCAGCAAGTCTGAGTTTCTACGGCAGTCTCGTCACTTATCAGCCACATGGCTTAGGAAAAGCATACCATGCTCCTCACTTTCGTCTTCTATGAAATGGGGGGAAAAGATGCACTTCTGTGGGGCTGCCACGCAGATCAAACAAGAGCGCCCGTGGGCAGCACTCGTGCCAGCACAGGCCATATGGGACAGGTGGTCAGTGACGCCTCCACTCCCTCCTCCCCTCCCCCTTTCCCCCTCCCCTCCCTGAGATGTGACCTCCCTTCTCCACTACCCCTCCTCTCTTTCCTCTTCCCCTCCCCCCTTTCCTCCTCCCCTCCCCCCTCTTTCCTCCTCCCCTCCCTACCTCTATCCTCCTCCCTCCCCCCTCTTTCCTCCTCCCCTCCCCCTTTCCTCCTCCCCTCCCCCTTTCCTCCTCCCCTCCCCCCTCTTTCCTCCTCCCCTCCCCACCTCTATCCTCCTCCCCTCCCCACCTCTATCCTCCTCCCCTCACCACCTCTTTCCTCCTCCCCTCTCCCTCTTTCCTCCTCCCCTCCCCCTCTTTCCTCCTCCCCTCCCCCCTCTTTCCTCCTCCCCTCCCCACCTCTAATCTCCTCCCCTCCCCACCAGTATCCTCCTCCCCTCACCACCTCTTTCCTCCTCCCCTCCCCCCTCTTTCCTCCTCCCCTCCCCCCTCTTTCCTCCTCCCCTCCCCCCTCTTTCCTCCTCCCCTCCCCACCTCTATCCTCCTCCCTCACCCACTCTTTCCTCCTCCCCTCCCCCCTTTCCTCCCCTCACCCACTCTTTCCTCCTCCCCTCCCCCCTTTTTCCTCCTCCCCTCCCCCTCCTCTTTCCTCCTCCCCTCCCCGGCTTCTCTTTCCTCCTCCCCTCCCCCTCCTCTCTTTCCTCCTCCCCTCCCTGACATGTGACTTCCCTCCTCTCCTCCCCCCTCTTTCCCCCTCCCCTCCCTGAGATGTGACCTCCCTCCTCCCCTCCCCCCTTCCCCCCCTTTCCCCCTCCCCTCCCTGAGATGTGACTCTGTCCTTCAGGCTACAGCACAAGGGGAATGTGGACTTTGGGCCTTGAAAGGGCAAAGAATCTCCCAAACAATGAGAAACTCGCTCCACTTTGGGGTGGTCTTTATGCCCACCCTGGGGGGACGGCTGACCTCATGGGGGCCTTGGTTATTTTCATTTTATTTGTAGAACCTGAAACAGAGTTCCATTCCCAAGGAAAACCCTCATGGAAGCAGAAATAAAAACAGAATGTCGCCCTCCCGGGCGTGGGGGTCACAGGATCCCAACCCCAGGGAGCCACAGGGCCCAGCCCAGGAGGGGATAACTAGTGTTCTTTGTTGACCAGGAGGCTTAAAACACTCTCTGCTCCCTTGTTTCCATTTTCTCTTAACAAATAGATTGGTCTGGGAAAAAAGGTTCTGGAAGTGTGAAAAGTTCCCACAGTGTAATCTGAACTGTTTTTGAAGTGCAGTATCAGTAAAAACGGTCATGATTTGATTTTTGGAGATACAGGTTGACCTAATGAGTGTGCTCAATAAGAAAAATATTTTTCTATAGGAGAAGAGCAACACATAACTGGGCAGACACTGGACTTGGAGCTGGAAGAACCTGGATTTCCAACCAGAACCCGCCCTTACTAGCTGTGTCATGTTTCTCAAATCACTCAGCCTCTCTGAGCTCATTTTCTTTATCCCTAAGGTGGGAGTAATCATATCTGTGTAGCGAAACTGAATTTGGTAATGGATTAAAGTCTCAGCCCAAGATAAGCATGCCACCCACTCCACACCATGAGTCTGCCTTCTCCTCTCATGTAGATGTTTTCCAAAGGCCCTGCCTACTGCCATTTGTCAGAAACAGAAATTCACTCCATTAACAGAGCAGACAGGGCCAGGCACGGTGGCGCACGCCTATAATCTCAGCACTTTGGGAGGCTGAGGGCCTGTAATCCCAGCACTTTGGGAGGCCGAGGCAGGCAGATCACCCGAGGTCAGAAGTTCGAGACCAGCCTGGCCAACATGGTGAAACCCGTCTCTACAAAAAATAGCAAAAGTTAGCTGGGCGTAGTGGCAGGCCCCTGTAATCCCAGCAACTCAGGAGGCTGAGGCACGAGAATCGCTTGAACCCGGGAAGCATAAGTTGCAGTGAGCCGAGATGGTGCCATTGCACTCTAAGCCTGGGCAACAAGAGTGAAACTTTGTCTCAAAACACACGCACGCACGCAGGCACCAAAGAGGGAAAAGGTGCTTGTGAGGTGAAGAATGCGGGGGGCGGGGGGGAATGTGTGGAGTGAATATGGGCGGGGCTGAGGCTGCCCAGGGGGCCTCCCAGCCCCGACAGCTCCTTGATGGGTCATCCCTGACATGCCTTTTCCTTTTAGGCCTCAGCTTCTCCAGTAAAATGAGGGCTTTATCTCAGGGCCCTTCACTTTCCCCAGTCCTAAGATTGTATAAAAACTTAGCTAATCCTTATGCCCACATCTCCAAGCAAGATTTTGAAGAGCACACAGTGTCTGGATAATAGGTGAGCCCCTGGGGCTCCGAGGACAGTCCCAGCTCTGTGCAAGGAACATGCTGTCTGAAGGGATCACCCAGCACTCAGCACCTTCTAGGTACAAATCTCCGGCACGTTCCTGCCGGGATTCTGACACTTCCCACAGGCAGCTGCATTTTCCCAAAAGCCACTCTTGACTGGCTCTTCTGCTTAACGTTAGACACAATGTCAGCCTTGACAGTAACAGAGTTGCTGAGC
The DNA here is from genome assembly GCF_028885655.2 of Pongo abelii. Taxonomy (NCBI): domain Eukaryota; kingdom Metazoa; phylum Chordata; class Mammalia; order Primates; family Hominidae; genus Pongo; species Pongo abelii. The sequence goes on from NC_071989.2 coordinate 187,188,990, forward strand.
AACTGAGAGCAAAACCAAGTCAGAGAAGACATTTGGCTCTGGGAACTGAGGGCCAGAGGGCCAGCAGGTAGCAGCTACGTGGGCAGCTCAGACAAGCAAGCATGTCCAAAGGTGGCCCATTCAGAGGCACATCATCCCCGCTGTCAGCACGTCCCTGAGCCACAGCAACCCAGCAGGCCAGGAGCTGGGAGGGACGGGACCTGTCAGCACCCACCCACTCACCCACCCCCACGTGGTCGCCATCCACCAGCCTCCCCATGTTTCCAGAAGATGCAGGGAATAAAAGCACTCTGCATTTCCACGTAACGCTGGGGACTGTCACTGAAGACCCCAAACTGTCCCTTGTCCTCTGGCAATACAGTTAGGATAAATTACCAGACTATGTCATTATAATTGTAGTATAATTACTGAGTATAATTATAAATAATTATAAATCATGATTATAGATAGTCCTTGACTTAATGATGATTTGACTTATAATTTTCTGACTTTATGACATTTCAGTAGAAAGTATAGTTTGAATTTTCAAGTTTATTTATTTTTTTTTAAATTTTTTAGAGACAGTCTCACTCGGTCATCCAGGCTGGAGTGCAGTGGCATAATCATAGCTCACTGCAGCCTGGAACTACTGGGCTCAAGCAATTCTCTTACTTTAGCCTTCCCAGTAGCTGGGACTACAGGCACACATCACCACGCCTGACTAATTTTTTAAGTTTTAACTCTTATTTTTTTTTGTAGGGACAGGGTCTCACTGTGTTGCCCAGGCTGGACTTGAGCTCCTGGCCTCAAGTGATCCTGCAGTCTCAGCCTCCCAAAGCACTGGAGTTACAGGGATGAACCACTGGGTCCAGCCTGAATTTTGCATTTTGATCTTTCACTGGGCTAGTGATATTTAGCACAATACTATCTTGTAATCCTGGGCAGCAGGAGGACCCGCAGCTCCCAGTCAGCCATGTGATCATGAGAATGAACCAGTGATCTACGGTGCACTGTAATCAATACATTACAGGAGACATTCCACACTTTATTATAAGACACGCTTTGTGCCAGATGAATTTGCCCAGCTGTAGGCTCCTGTGAGGGTAGCCTGGGCTGAGCCACGATGCTCGATAGGTTAGGTGTAGTAAATGCATTTTCCACTTCAGATGGGTATATGGGGATGTGACCTCATCATAAGTCGAGGAGCATCTGTGTATACAAATGCAAACATGTACACGCATAAACAGCCCTGGCAGGTCCCCTCTCCTTGTTTGATACTACTCTAGCATGGCAGTCCTGTAGTCACATTCATCACCGTCCTCAGGTTACCCATGAATTAACTGAGGCTTGGTGAGGGCTACTGCAGACCAAGGACCTAAAGCTGGGAGCACTGCCTGGATCCCGGCCCACCCACGACGCTGTGCCTCACAATAATGTTCACTTTAATGTTGGGGTGCTCCAGACAGAGATGTCTGCGCGTCTGCAAACGTGATAGCTGTGGCCCCTCACCCTCCTGATCCAGCAGATAATCCAGGAGGGCTGAGGCCCAACAGGTGGAAAAAGCCCATTTTACAGATGAGGCAACTGACACTTGGAAGAGTTAAGTGACTTTCTCATTGTCACACAAATAAATATCAGAACCTAAGGCCCTCTTCCTTCCTATCTAGGGCCCTTTCTCAGCTGCTTGGCCTTAGGGGAAGTCCACGCTTGCTCTCTGCTCCAAGGCAGCGGACAGGAAGAAAATCAAGCAGCCTCCCTTGCAGGCCCGCAGCTGTTCATTCATTCATCCTGCATTCATTCATTCACACTGCATTCATTCATTCACCCTGCATTCATTCATTCACACTGCATTCATTCATTCACACTGCATTCATTCATTCACACTGCGTTCATTCATTCATCCTGCGTTCATTCATTCACACTGCATTCATTCATTCATCCTGCATTCATTCATTCACACTGCATTCATTCATTCACCCTGCATTCATTCATTCATCCTGCATTCATTCATTCATTCATCCTGCATTCATTCATTCACACTGCCTTGCCCTGCATTAGGTGCCAAAGCAACTCTCCAGTCCTCTCCAGGATGAAGCCTACAGGCTATGGAGGTGCTTGTTAAAACATCTTCGCTGCATTGGGCATGGAATGTCGTGTGAATCTGAAATCTGGCCTGCCTGCCCAGCATTCTAGGGCAAGCACTGTGCTCTGTGGGACACACACACAGAACAGCCAGGCTTCAGGGAAAACCCTTTGATCCAGGGCCCAGTCATGTCCTCTGCTCTGCTGCTGCCCCCGAAGAGACAGGAAAATGTGCACATCAGTTGGAGAGAGAACACTTCATGCTCTTCTCTGGAGCTGAACAAAGAGGGAGGCAGTGCTAGGGCCAGGACAAGACACACCGGCAATGCTCAGAACTGGAATATAAGGGCAGTTGTAGTCATTCGCTGTTCTGCAGGTCAGGACTAATGGTCCTAGACTTTCTTCCTTGAAGTAAAAATCCCCCAATTAAACCTGAGCTGTCACAGTTATGGCTCAGGGTCTGACACCACTAGCTGGGCCGCCCTGGCAAGTTATCTATCCTCCGAGTTACAGACACTGAATCCATAAAATGCAGATGATAATCTCTCTTCCCAACTCCCCCAGGCCTTCTGGAGGATTCAGTGTTATCATGGGAGTAAAAATACCACACAGAGGGGGTTCGGTAAGTGATCTAGGGCACCCCGCTCGTTGGAGAAAACCCAAGAGGGGTCCTGGCCTCGCCTCCTCCTCAGGAGATGGACTGTCAGGGAAGCAAGCGCCCAGGCCACCATCCAGTTCTGGAGGCTTCAGCCTCTCTCCACTGACCACTGGCATGCCTTGGGGCATAGAATTTCTTCCTCTGTAAGATGGAGACAATGAATGCCTGGCCAGCTGAGAAAAATGCAAAGATGTCTGTAAAATCTAAAGCAAAGGGCAAACGGTTGCGGCCAGGTGTGGTGGCTCATGCCTGTAATCCCAACACTCTGGGAGGCTGAGGCAGGCAGATCACCTGAGGTCAGGAGTTCGAGACCAGCCTGACCAACATGGGGAAACCCGGTCTCTACTAAAAATACAAAATTAGCTGGGCGCAGTAACTCATGACTGTAATCCCAGCTACTCAGGAGACTGAGGCGGGAGAATCGCTTGAACCCAGGAGGCGGAGGTTGCAGTGAGCCGAGATCGTGCCACTGCATTCCAGCCTGGGCAACAGAGCAAGACTCCATCTCAAAATAAATAAATAAATAAATAAAATAAAATAAAATAAAGCCAATGGTTGCTGTTTCCCGCGCTCACCTCTGTTTCGGTTTCCTCATCTGCAAGAAGGCGGATCTGAACATTGACACCACAGGGCAGTTTTGAGATGTATGGAAATCAAATGAGATATCAGTGGTGCAACTGGCCAACACACGTCTGGCATTCAGTGGTACTCAATGAATGCAGAGTTTGGGTCTGCCAGCAACTGGAGGGGCTGGAAGAAGCTGCGGTGAATGGCAGGCCGGCCATCTGCAGCTTCAAAGATGACTGCAGTGCACCACCAGCATCTGCCTCCAATTACTGTCTTGCTATCTGCTCTCAGCTTTTACTTGGAAAGATGCTTTGATATTGACTAACCAGGAGAGCCTGATGAATTTGTGTCTTGAGAGTGCCGTGGCAGAGGCATCTTCTGCTACTGCCTGCCCATGGGGCTCAGAGGGCTGGGGGCCAGCCGCTACCGACGGACTTGTGCTCCGGTGAACACACACCCAGAAAAGGTGCCACGGTGGGGTCCTGAGTTCACCTCTGAGGTGGGAACTCCCTCCTCTGTTCTCTTCACAGCAGCGGGGGCAACCAAAGGGGCTCACATTCCTGCCGCTTCCTTCAGTGTCTTTGTAGAAGTCTCGGTTTAGTGTGGTCAGGAAAGGCAGCAGAGACGTTAGACATCAGGCATTTTGTATATAAATAATTATTTTATAAACAAAGATCTATAAGACCATTATCCACTGTTTGAAAAATGAAAAAGAGAAAAACCCACCCTCAAGCCCATCAACTCAAGAGAATTCTCCGTATCTTTGTGGATTCCTACCTAGTCTACAGCCCTGTGCAAATACCCTCTTAGTCTCAACTTCAGCTCATCGCTTTTTGTCTTGCATTCTCCCCTTCCTCATTAGATGATCCACGTTTTTCCGTGTTGCTTCTTCACCTCTGTGTTTACCATGTCTAGTGGCTGCCCCATTGGGAATGCCTGGGCCACCCTGTTTTCGTGCACACTCCCACACATGCCCCACTGCCAGACACAGACCTGCTTCCACCCGCGATCGTGCTCTGTGCTGCCACCCGGGCGCAGATCCTGCTCTGAGTCCATCCCTGTAGATGAGCCACCAGAAGTGGTGGATGCCGCACACCACCCCCTGCAGCCTGCCACCCCACCAGCTTCCCTACTGCTGCGGGATCCGAATCAGCCATTTGAAGACCAGACTGTGAGACAAGCCGCAGAGAGAGAGAAAATATTTGCAAAAGGCACATCTGATAAAGGACTGTTATCCAAAGTATACAAAGAACTCTTAAAACTCAACAATAAGAACACGAACAGCCCCATTAAAAATGGGCCAAAGGCCTTAACAGATTCCTCATCAAAGAACATAGACGACGTCAAATAAGCATGTGAAAGACCCTGCACATTATATGCCATCAGGGAAATGCAGATCCAAAATAGCGATGAGGCCAGTGTGGTGGGTCACGCCTGTCATCCTAGCACTCTGGGAGGCTGAGGCAGGTGGATCACTTGAGGTTAGGAGTTCGAGACCAGCCTGGCCATTATGGTGAAACCCCGTCTCTACCAAAAATACCAAAAAAAATTAGCCAGGTGTGGTGATGGGCACCTGTAATCCCAGGAACTGGGGAGGCTGAGGCAGGAGAATTGCTTGAACCTGGGAGGCAGAGGCTGCAGTGATCACACCATTGCACTCCAGCCTGGGCAACAAGAGCAAGACTGTGTCTCAAAAAATAATAATAATGATGACGAGATACCACTACATACCTATGAGTATAGCCAAAATCCAGCACACTGAACCACCAGATGCTGGCGGGGACGTGGAGTATTAGGAAGCCTCGTCGGTTGCTGGTGGGAATGCAGAAGGGTACAGGCCCTTTGGAATATAGCTTAGCAGTTTCTTACAAAACTAAACATACTCTTGCCATACGCTCCAGCTATCATGCTCCTTGGTATTTACCCAAAGAAGCTGAAAACGTATGTCCATACAAAAGCCTGCACACAGATGATTACAGCAGCTTTATACATAACTGCCAAACTTGCAAGCAGCCAAGATGTCTTTCAGTAGGTGAGTGGGTAGGTAAGTTGTGGTACAGCCACAGTTTGGGATATTATTTAGCTACGTAATATTTAGCACTGAATAATATTCCATTATTCAATACTGAAAAGAAATGAGCTCTCAAGCCATGAACAGACATGGAGGCAGCTTAAATGCATATTATTAGGGGAAAGAAGCTATCTGAAAAGGCCACACGCTGTGATTCCAGCTACATGACATTCTGGGAAAGGCAAAACTATGGAGATGGTGAAAAGATCACTCGTTGCCAGGGGTTGGGGGAGGGAGGGATGAATAGTTTGGGCACAGGGGATTTGGGGGGACAGTGAAACTATTCTGTATGATACTATAATGGTGGATACATGTCATTGTGTATTTATCCAAACCCACAGAATGTCCAGCACCAGAAGTGGTCCCCTAATGTTAACTGTGGAGTCTGGGTGATGGCATGTCATTGGTTCATGAATTCTAAGGAATGTACCCTCTGGTGGGGGATGCTGATCCCTGATCCAGGGAGGAAGGACTATTAGGAAGCCAGTTTGGCTCTGGTCCAAGCCCTTTCCTCCAGCCCAGCCTTTCCAGCAATGAAAGTGTCATCAAAAGCCCACGTCTATGCTCACTGGCTCAGATATCACAGGGAAAAGAGAACGAGGAATCCAAAGCCCTGAGCAACCATGTCCCCTTAGGTGACCGAGCCTTCTGCTGTGGGCTCCTCGAGGCATCTCCTGGGAGAAGGGTCTCTGGCTTCCCAAGATGACATCTCTCCAGCCAAGAAGGTGCCCTGGGCAGTCCCCGAGGCTGGCCATCCCCTCTAGAACCTGCAGGACCATAGAGCCAGCTCTTTGCACAAGGAGGAGCCTTCCTGGATCAAAACTCACTAAGATAACAGGGAACCAGGGACAGCTTCCAGGGCCCCTTCCTCATCCTGCTGCTCGGAACTCCTTGTGACAAGGACTGAGTGAGTGTCCGGAGTGACTGCCAGCCGGGCCTGTGCTCTGTGTCCAGGAGCCGCGGCAGGGTGCCCAGCAGGGCCTCTTGGATGCTCCTCCTGGCTGGCAGCCCCTGCCCGGCCCAGGCCTTTTTAGCCCCCGAGCCAGGACGGCAGCCTCTTCTCCTGACCTCATTATGTCAGTGCCCGGATTGTGTGCTGGGGCTGGGCTGGGGACAGGATGTTTTCTGCTTCTCCAGGACATTGTCACTCTCTTGGCCTGTGATCATTCATTTCAGGGCCTCATTTTGTTCCTGAACTGGGCTCAGTGTTAGGATTTTAACCGCTCATCTGCCCAGACGGGGGCTGTGCAAGCAGAGTCTGCAAGCAACTCTGGCCCTGGAGTGGTGCCTCATGGGGGTGGTGGCAGGGCTGCCTTTGCCTCCCTATTGTTTCCAAGCCAGCTCCCTTCCCCACACAGACAGGGAGGCCCTCTGTGAGTGTCCTGAGACCGTACTACACCCCAGTGCTGCCCAGGCCCAGCTCCCCGGGTGCAGGTGTACTTTCTTTTCTGCTCGTGATTGGCTGGGGCACGCGACTGCTCTATAAACCAGGTGCAGGAAGGGCCAGGCAAATACTTAGGTATGTTGGGCTCCATGCCGGGCACCAGGGCATTTCAGCAACTTTAATGCTCCGCACAGCCTGGGGAGGTGGGTATTACCTCATCCTACAGAGGATGGGGCATGCGCCTCAGGAAAGGCCGGGACTCATCCAAGGTCACAGGGCAGAGCTGGGGCGCCACCAGGCCCATCTACCTCAAGCCCAGCACCCCACACCACACCACACACCTCCCCTCCACACCTCACGAGCTAAGGGCCCCTCCTCTGCCTTCCTCTAGAGAAAGTTGCCCTGCTTCCCTGGCCTGAGCCTCACGGTGTGAAAGAAAAACAGAATGTCAGGACCTCAAACTCATCATGCCAAAGTGGAAGTTAAGCTCAGAAACTGAGTCATGCAAAAACTGCCTTCCTTTTTTTCCCGAACAGATAGCTGGAGTGTCACATGCTTACTTTAGCTTATGTAAACTGCAGATTTAGTGAGTGGGAGATGAACGCAGAATTTTGGCTCCCCTCACTCCCTTCTTTTCATGTGTAAAACATAGATTCACTGAGTGCCACTCCCTGGCCTTCCTGGTGAGGCTCTGTGGGCTCTCGCCTGGACACTGCAAACTCCCTACTGCCTCCCCCAGCTCATTTTCCACATTGATGCCAGGGGCATCTTCTGATCACACGGTCCTGACTGTGTCCCTCCCTCCCTGCACCACCCTCTATGGCTCCCCATGGCCTACTGGCTACTGTCCAAGTGTCCGAGCCTCTGCTCAGAGGGCCCTACTTCCTTTCACTGACCTATGGCCTGGCTCTAACCCCACCCCCCTCTGCACCACTCCCCAGATATGGCTAGAACTCTGGTACAGTTCCGTCCTCACTGACTGTGCCATTCCCTCGGCAGGGTCACCCTTTCATGTTCCTTGTCCAGGCAGGCTTTGGAGTCAGCTTTCACAACCTGTCCCCAGGAAGTATGTTCAGCCAGGGAGGTCAGCCAGGTACTCTGACCCCTGAGGTGCACCTGGAAAGACCCACGTGCTGAACTTTTAAGAGCACCAGAAACTTCTGGGTGGAACTGTCACTTCAAGACCTTGAGCCTGAATGTAGGCACTTAATCCGGAATACGCTGCATTATCATGATTGGACATTCATTTCCTGTCTCCCGAGAACGATCACACCCCATGAGGAATTTCTCCACGCAAGCAATTAACAAAGACACACAGGTGACTTCACCGGGGCCCCAGGTTCCTGGGTCTCTGCCCACTGGAATTCTGCCACCCACTGCCAAGAATTCCAGAAACGGGTTCCGATTTCCTAAGGACATCAATGGCACCAGTTGCACAATTCCATCCTGGGGCTCACGGTCCCCTGGGAAGGACACAATGGGACATGGGAAGACAAGGAAAGAAGAGTAGTTCTGCGCCCTTAAGAGGCGAGCTTCTCTCTTCCTAGGGGCTGCCAATACCCTGGCTCTCACCTCCGTGGGAAAGATCCATGTATGTGCACGTGTGATGAGCGCAGCAGAGTGAGCACAGAGTGTGAGCGTGCAGAGAATACTGGGCTCCTGCCTGATGTCCAGGTAGGAGACCGAGAAAGGAAACTAACAAAATTGGATGGTTTCTTTCAATGGCAACTTGGGAAATAGAGCATTCTGATAAAATGAGAACAAAATAATCCATTTGCTTGATTCAACACTAGTCACATTTTCTGAGTGCTGTGTCCCAGACCCTGGGATCTGGGTCTGTGACATTCTCTGTCAGCCATGCATAGGTGGTGCCTTGTGGTTGGTAGGTATGGTGGGTACAGAGGTAGGTGAGTCCCCACCTGGGAGTCAGGCAGCATCCCACAGCCCTCACATGATGCCCTGGGTGAGTTCATACAGACATAAGGACACGAGCGGCCTGCTGCAGGAGCACAGAGCAGGGAGACGGTGGAGGAAGGGATGCCAGAGGGAGATGGGCTAGGAAGGAGGAGCAGAGTTCTCCAGGCAGAGGAGGGAGACCAGAGCCCCAGGCAGCAAGTGCGGTGTGAGCAAAGACACAGAGGGAGCACCGCCAGCTTATGGGATGGCAAGTGGGTGGGCTGAGGATGCTGAATGACAGTGACAGAGGCATGAGAAGGATCCCAGGAAGGCCAGTGGGCCCAGGCTGCCACTGGGGAGCAGGGCTTGGGGTTGCAAAACTCAGGAACTGCCCTCCTGTCACAAGCAGGGGTGTCCTGGTCAGAGCTGGTTTTGGAAAGCTCGTTCTGGGGGCAGATACCTCTTCACACAGAGACTGTTCTGGGACACAGCTGCCATGGTGAAGTTCCCAAAGACACTACGGTTGACAGAATAGTGGCTCCCCAGAGATAGCCCTTCCCTAATCTCCAGAACCCACGAATGGTTCATTCTGTGGGAACAGAAACTGCAAATGTGATTAAGTTATGGATATCGAGATGGGGAGATTATTCTAGATTATCTGGTTTGGCCCCAAATGTAATCACAAATGTCAAAGTGGAAGATCAGATACAGAAGAGAAGTAGGCGATGTGACCACAGAGCAGAGATTGGAGTGATGCAGCCACAAGCCAAGGAATGCTGGCAGCTGCCAGGAGCTGAAGAGGCAAAGAACAGATTCTCCCCTGGAGCCTCCAGAAGGAACCTGCCCTGCCACCATCTTGATTTCAGCCTTTCAAAGACTCATTTCAAACTTCTGGCCTCAGGAACATTAAGAGAATAGATCTGTGTTGTGTTAAGCCACCAAGTTTGTGATAATTTGTTATAGTGTCCACAAGAAACTAATACAGCCACCTTCTTGAATTATCACACATTGTCAGTCACGAAATATCTCACTTGGAGAAGAGTCATATCAAAGTTGTCTGTGGTTACTTTGGCTAAGTAGACTAAACATGGGATGGAAGAAAATCTCTGACTCAGACTTTCTCTAGGCAAAGAACAGAAATCCATGAGAAATGATTTACCAGCTCTGATGCGAAATCTAAGAAGTTAAAAGTCCTGCTGAAAAAGAAAGAGGCTTTTGCAACTTGCTTTTAAGGTCTTGGAATAAAAACTGGCATGTCCCCTGAGTGTTTTAAGACTCTGGCTGCAATGGATCATTGCAGCATTCTTCAAGGCAACTTATAGAACCCTTTCCTTTTATTTCAAAGCCTTCAGGAAAAAGTCCTCACATTTATTCATGTGGACAAGGTCCAACTAAGAAAAGAGAAAGCACTCTAAGGAATTACAACAGAGGGAATTTAATGCAGAGGGCTCGTTACACAGGTGTTGGAGGAATTGAAAAGCCAAACAGAGGACATTCTAAATGACCCACAGGTTTGCAACAGCAGATAGTGACTACCACCTCTCAGCTGGAGTGATAAGTGGCAGGAGGTTGTGGGGACCCTGGCAGGCAATATGGGAGAAATACCCCATTTCTCTTTGCCCCACCCTCTCACCTGCCTCCTACACTCTCGGCAGGAAGTCAGAAGACCCAGGAGCTACAGGGCTCAGGGCCTGCCATGTGGAGCAGAGCAGGAAAGAAGCAGACAACAAGAAGGCAGGAAACACCCAGAGCTGGGCTTGCAGACTGAGGGAGGCCTCAGATGCTGGGCAGAAGCCAAAGGAAGTAGAAGGCAAAGAACCCCTAAGCCAATGTTCTGGGGCCGGTAAGGGCCCAGCCCCGGGACAGTCGTGCTGAGCGCCTGCCTGCGACAAGTGCCCCAGAGCCCTCCCCTGCTCTTCCTTGAGGTCCTGGGCACAGGCTCCCTTTCAGCTGTTCTGCTGACCTGTTTGGTCCTTACCCTCCTTGCAGTGGTCACTAGGACTCCCCAGAGCTCCCTTCACCCACCAACCAATTCTGGCAACTCAAATCCACCACACCCCCTACCACTGGTAGCCCTGGACTGCTGAGACCATCGTAGCTGCAGTTCCCTTGGTTTCCCACTCCGAGAGGTTTATTTCTCTCCTGACACCAAATGCATGGTGTCTTTTCCATCCTCCTTTCTCCAACACCAACCAGAAGTCCCACAGTTCAGTTCCATCCTGACACTACTGGAAGTTGGTACGGACTCCGCAGGTTTAAGGCCCAGTCCCCCAAGACTGCTCCCACCGCAGAACCCAGCTGTAAGCTCTGGGCCACCAACTGCCAATAAATCAGGGGCTCCCACGACTGCCTCCTCAGGCTCAGTGATTTGCTAGAGTGTTTCACAGAACTCAGGAACACATCCTACTTACATTTACCAGTTTAGAAAGAATACAAATGAACAGCCAGATGAGGGGGTCCACAGGGCAGGGTCTAGGGCGGTCCTGAGGCAGGAGCTTCTGTCCCTGTGGAGTTGGGGTGGGGTCGCAACCCTCCTAACACATGGAAGCTCTCAGAACCTCATTGCTGAGGGTTTTTATGGAGGCTTTACTACATGGGCACAGTTGATCAAATCGTTGGCAACTGGTGATTAAACTCAACCTCTAGCCCCTTTCCCCACCCGAGAAGTGGAGGGTGGGGCTGAAAGTTCCAGTCCTCTGACCCGCAGCTCTTCAGGGGCCCTGAGCCACCAGTCATGTCATTACATACAAAGACACTCCTATCACTCTGAATAGTCCAAGGATTTTAGAGTTCTGTGTCAGAACCAGGGATAAAGACCAAATACTTATTTTTATCACACTCTCATTCATTTAACCCTCTGTTAATGGCTGAATTGTGCCCCCTTAAATTCATATATTGAAGTCTTAACCCCCAGTACCTTAGGAGATTACTGTTTTTGGAGATGGAAACTTTAAGTGATTAAGTTAAAATGAGGTCGTATGTCCTAATCCAACAGGACTGGTGTCCTTACAACAAGAGGAGATGAGGACACAGGGAGAGGCAGCTACCTGCAAGCCAAAGAGAGAGGCCTCAGGAGAAACCAGCTCTGCCCACACCTTGATCTCAGAGCTCCAGCGTCCGGGCCTGAGAAAATAAATGTCCATTGTTGATGCCACCCCAACTGGTACTTTGTTATGGCAGTGCACACACTCACACACCCTCCCAATGCCTCAGGAAGCAGGGACTGTCATCTTCTCCACTTTCCAGATAGGGAAATCAGGGCTTAGAGAAGTGGGCTGCCCCAGGTCACACACTGATGCCCCAGGTCACACTGTGGGTCGGTGGCAGGCTGGGCTTTTCTGCTGGCCTCTGCAGCCTTCTTGGGTACCTCCTCCTCACGTACTCACTGGCCCACAGGTACTCTTCTCCAGGACAGATGCAGCAACCACACATGGTCCCACCAGGACAGTGCCCCTGCGGCACGGTGGCCTCGGGCAAAATGCCTGGACCGGGACTTGGACATCGGGCGGCTGTGTGACAGGCATGGACTCTCACATGTCTGAACCCCACTCCTCATCTGTCAAATGGTGAGGTTGGGTGAAGGTCAAAGGAGAGGAGGGGCAGCTGAGCCCCAGCCTGGAGAAAGAGTCCCCTGTGGCGGCAGTTCCCTGGGGCCTTCCACTGGCGTCTCCCTGGGACCCCAGCCGGGCGCCTGGCCTTGCATCCCAGGTGGGTAATCTGGAGACAGTGGGGGGCTCTGGCCCTGGTGCTGCTGAGGGAGGGAACAATCTGACCCTACCTGTGCCCCTCTAGAGGCCGGTGCCTCCCCAACATCTCCACTTCACCACCGAGGAAACTGAGGCCTGGGATGATGGAGGGCTGTGGGGTATCATTTTCTTAGGGCCCCAGTGCTAGAGCTTAATGAAGGTGGGATTCCAGCTCAGGGCTGGTTTCAAAGCCTCTGCCCGCTGCAGGAAGGCAGGCATCCACTTCTGAACCCTCGGTCTCAGCCCTTGCAGGGCAGCCCAGCCCCGACCCTGCCGCCGGTCAACACTGTGTTTCCCAGGGGCCTCTGCTGCAAGGGAGGGGGTCGGCACCCGTCCAGAACCGCTCGCTCAATTTCCAGCCAGCACCGGATGCAGGCGCTGTGTGCCCAGCGGGGCGAGCAATAATCTTTTCGTCTATTCCTGGCTCCTGGAGATTTGCCTCTCTCTGGGGAAATTACTTTGGGGTCACAGTGAAATTTCTGTGACAGCTAATAAAGTAACCTTTCTGTTTCTGGAACCAGATCCTGGAGTCTGGGACCCCTGTAGGCTGTGTATTGTATTTTTTTCTCCTCTTTTAATCTCCGGATGAAGTGAAAGAAGGGAATGGGAGTGTGGCTCATTCCCAGCTGAACGGGACTTCCTGGCCCAGGCTGGCTCTGACATTTGCAAACATGGAGCTCAGGGATCAGGGTGTCACCACTGGAGCCCCAAGTGATCTTCACCTGTATGTGGGGTGATTCAGGAGTCCCAACTTCAACCCTCCACTTGGCAAACTTGGGTGCGGAGCCCTGAGCTGGGCACAGAAAGGCAGCCCAGCCCTGGGGTGCAGACCACGTATGGCTCACGGCAGCTGCCATGGTGGCGTTCCATCCCAGCTCTGCCACCTGACCTCAGGCGAGTTACTGAGCTCTCTCAGACTCAGTTACTTCACCTGTAAAACTAGATAACTACAGGACACATCTCGTGGGCTTCCCGGGCAGTTGCAGAATTTCTGATTAGGAAAAGTGTGGGGGAGGGAGGTGATCTGGTTTCAGGGTGGTGAGAGGCAAAGCTGCTTTTGAAGCTGCAATTGCATGCAGGGCCCTGTTTACCTTAGATGGTATGTTTTGGAGGTGGCCCTGGAGAGGGCACCCCCCATCCCCCTCAACTTCCCGGACCTGCCACTGAGGACTGAGTCAGATGACGCACAGAATCGTCTAACATGATGCTTGCCACGTAGTTAGCACAGAAAATGTTGATGCCATCATTTTAGGGCTGTTTGACTCTTGCCCGGGATGAGTTTACAGAACAAGAGGGAGGCAGCCACACAGCGGCCATTACAAACAGCGCCACATGTGCTGGGCATCGTGGGCACGCAGAGCAAGCATGCTTAATTCTGCCTGGGCGTTGAAGGCCAATTTCACGGAGCTGGTGACATTTTAACTGAGGCACAAAGGATGCACCTGGCCTCACCAGGCTGAGTGGGAGAGGAGAGGGAGGTCAACATGAGCAAAATGGGGGCATAGCAAGGACCCTCCTGGAAAAGTTGGGGGTGAGGTAGCCCAGAGCCCCGAAAACCATCCTAGGAGGGGATGCTAAGTCCCAAACCCAGATGTCTGGTGTTTAGTGCTGTTGACAGTGTGGGAAGTGAGAGAGACAGAGGCAGAAAGACCAGAGAGGAGGCTGCCCCCATCCCAGGCAGCCCGTGTCTAGGTCAGAGGTTGTGGCGAGCATGGGGAGAGGGCAAGAACCTCAGGACTCTGCAAGGCTGCATTGGGGGGTGGGGTCGGGGTGGCTGGAAGGGGAGGGCAGGAAGAGCAGGTGCAGAGGGTGGGGTGGGGTACGTTTCAAAGGGAGAAGGCACAGAACACCAACTACAGTCCAAACCACCTGGAAACACCCTGTGTGTTTTTCCCAAAATGTGCCATTGTCAAGGATGCCTTAGGGCTGACTCAGAACAAGAGCTCCGGAATGCTGAGTGAGGTGCTGCTTCCCTGTGGCATCCCTGGGCAGCAGTGGTGACCAGCTAAGCCCTCCTTACTGAACAAAGAGGGTGGGAACTCAAAGATAAACTCTGCTCATTCCTCATTACCTGCCCACGCCACAGCGCTAACAGCTAACATTTATTGGGTACTTACCATGTGCAGACACAGTGCCAAGCTCCTGGCAGGCTTGGTAAAAACTCTTGAGAAGTGTTACTCCCATTTTGCAAAAGAAGAGACTGGGGGTCAGAGAAGTTTCACTTCTCAGTTAAAGCTGCACAGTGGTAGAGGGTGGAGCTGGGTTCGACCTGGCCTGCACAACTGACAGAACGCATTCAGAGCCTCATCTCTCGACTTGCGTGTTTCCTGGTGATTCCCCTCCTTAAGAGCACAAGGCTGTGTAGTACAGGGATTTGAACCTGGGACTGTCTATTGCCAAGTCATATATTCTTAATACCCTACCCTCCACCTCAGTGGAGTATAATCTTGCTCTTTTATCTAATTCCTGGTGGGAGCGAGCCTCGGCCAGGAGCTCATTCAGCTGGGAGTGAGCCACACTCCTATTCCCGTCCTTCACCTCATCTGGTGATTAAAAGAGGAGAAAAACATACAATACACAGCCCACAGGGGTCCTGGGCTCCAGGATCGGGTTCCAGAAACAGAAAGCTTACTTTATTGGCTGTCACAGAAATCTCGCTGTGACCCTAAAGTCATTTCCCCAACCTCTGGCTCTTTAGGACCTACCTGGGATGAAACAAGCTGCCAGGAGAGGTTGGAGGAGCAGAACTGAGCCGAGTCCAGGGAGCAGGAGGTCGCCAGGATCTGGTCCACTTCTGTGGAATCCCCAGGCCCAGCAGGAGCCTCCCATGCCACAGTTCCCAGTGGATGAGTGGATGTGTGGTGGGGAGGAGAGTAGAAGGCTGTATGAGCTGGGGCCCAGCCGCTACCTGCCCAGCAAGGCATGTGGCCTGCCCAGGGATCAGTCCAGCCTCTGAGCATATGGCCCTGGTCCCACTGAGTTCTCAGGGCCTAGGCCCTCAGAGTACCCACTGTCCCACCTGCATCACACAGTCATGGCCCCGTACTGCCCTACTCCCCTGCTACTCACCCGGCCCCTCTGTGGCCAGACCTATGTCTCCATCAGTCCCGGGGCCAGCTCCTTCCCAACGCTCATCAGCCAAGATGCGGGAGTCAAGAAGCAAACCCGGTCCTGGAGGGTGCTTGTGGGACGGGACCCAGGACCCCAACCAGCAAGGGGCCTGGGGGGAGGTGGGATGTGGGGTCAGCCTCGGCTGAGCTGAGCTGCTCATGCCTGGTCTGAGTGCCCACTATGGGCTCAGAGGCCCTGACCACCACAGTGATTAAACTTGAGGTTTAGGCAGGGCTGCTGCTTAGGCCTCAAAAAAATCTCAGCTAATGTGTCTTAGTTCCCTGGAAGAGGACCTGGGGCCAAAGACGTGCAGGGGCACAGCTCCTCTGTGGCACCTGTCCCCATCCTCAGAACCTCTGCTGTGGTCCAAACCAAAGAATAAAGGGATTAGGTGCGAAGAACGCAAACAGTACCTAGAGAACTGAAGACACCAGGGCACTTGGTAACACAGTCCAACTTTACAATATCAAGCTGAAAGCACAGCTCTGGCCCCGCCTCAAGTTACTGCTTTAAGAGTTAAAAGATACTTGGGTTTCATGAGCAGGAATCCCAAACACCTGGAGGGGGAAAAAAGGTATGTAGGAGCTATCATATTGTTTATTTAATTTACTATCTGAAAATATCTGGGCAAGAAAAGTAAACATAAGTGAGCTTTCCAGCCAGATCTGGGGTCCTGGTGAAATAAACTGCTTTACCTGTAGGAACGCAGTTCATCCCTGTATCTGATCGGTGTTTATGTATCATATGCTATGGCGACCACAGAGCAGGCAACACACACTAACATGCTGGTTCCTTACTCACAAATATCTTGAAATTCCTCTGTATCTGTATTTGTAAATATTTTATGTAAACCAGATGGGTTTATAGAACATGTGCAGTGGAATCTGGTTTTATTTTTTAACAACATGTACTATAAAATACTTCAGAAAAATAATCTGTACATTGGGAAGGAAAAAAAAGATTTCTGAGTCTACTTATGAAAGAGCGAGAGAATCAAGAACACTCTTTCAGGAAATGCTAGCATTAGAAGCATCTGCTCAGAACTGACTCTTGGGTCCAAACAAGTTGCCTTCGAGCAGCAGTCCCCAAACGTGGCTGTGCGTTATAATCACCTGGGGAAATGTTACAACTCCTAGTGCACAGGCTTCCCCCTTTCCCAACTGCACCAAAAGCTCTGGGTGGGACTCAGCACTTTAGTAGTTTGTAAAACTCCCCTGGAGTTCCCAGTGTGCACCTGAGCCTGAGAGCTTGACTCAGCCCAGTGTGCATTCAAATCACCTGGGAGCTTTAACCTCTCCATGCCCAGGCTGTGCTCAGATCAGTTACATCAGGACCCAGCCAGCAGATTTTAAAGTTTTCTAGGTGATTCAAAAGGGCAGCCAGGACTGGGAGCCACTCCCCTTAAAGGATGTGGGAACCTTCCTAAGGGATGTGACTGCTGATCCAGCCATGCATGATGCATGGACAGGCAAGAGCCAGAGGCCTCGGCACCATCATCACAGTCCAGATGTAAGTCTTGCTCCCAAGTCACCTCCATCTCTTCTCTCTCGGCCACTTGCTGATTGAGGCTGAGCCAGTTATCAAAGGCTCTGTGGCTCCTGCTCCTTCCACACCGGACCCTGTTGAACACATCCCTGGACTCCAGCTCCTTGTCTCTGGTCCACCCAGGGCCAGAGCTTTAGCCCAGGACCCAGACTTCTCCCTCCTGCCTCTTCCTTTCCCTCTCAGTGACTCTTACCCGGCAGCTGGAGGAATCTTCTGAAGAGCAAATCTCATCACATCTCTCCTCTGCGCAAATCCTCCAGCAGATGTGAAAACATGAGATAAGCTGCTGGTGGGAACACGCCACGGTGCAGCTGCTTCAGAAGTCAGTGAGGCAGTTTCTTAAAGAGTTAAACATACGTTCACCATACAATGCAGCAACTCCGCTCCTAGGATCTCCCCGGGAGAAATGAAAACATACGTCCATAGAACTCATATGCAAATGCTCATAGAAGCGTTCTTCAAAATAGCCCCAAACTGGAAACAATCCAAGCATCCATCATCTGGCAAATGGAGAAACTATAGTGTAGCCAATCAATGGAATACCACTACATGCTACAACATGGATGAGCCCCAGAAATGCGACGCTGAGTGAGAGAAGCCAGACACAAAAGACTGGATTGTAAGAGTCCATGTGTACACGGTTTCTAGAAAGGACAAATCTGCAGAGACAGAAAACAGATCAGTGGTTGCCTGGGGCTGGGGGAAGGAACGGGGATTGACGGACATGGGCACCAGGGCGCTTTTTGGGGTGATGGAGATGTTCTAAAACTGGATGGTGGTTGGACAACTCCATACCTTTACTAAAAATCATGGCCCTGTCCACTTACAATAGGTGAATTTTATGGTGTATTTCAAATAAAGCTGTTCAAAAAAAAAAAAAAAACCACTTCCTATGGCTCACACAGGAGAGAGTACAGCATCTTGCTGGACACCCAATGTGCTCCACCATCTGCAGATTTGCCTTTCCGGGACCATCTCCCCAGGACCCAAGCCCCGTGGAACTCTATCCAAGCTCATGACCCCCTCTGGAATTCACCTCATAACCACTGCCAGCTTCTCCACCGCCAGCTTCTCCACCGCAAGCTCCATCTCATCCTTCAACACTCTGGGCAAATGCCGCTTCCTCTGGAAGTCTGCACCACCGCTAGGATAATGCTTAGCAAAATATCAGTGTTTGCTGACACATCAATCTCTCTCATTAGAGCAGTGCTTTAAAAACTCACACTAATGGGTTGTGAAATCAACTGTGCTCTAACCAGTATTTTAAAAAATGAAATACAATAGAATAGAAAAGAGAATGCGGTGTATACAGTAAGTACCTTATTTCATGAGATGACTGTTTTCATCTTTCTTTTTTTTTCACTCTTGTTGCCCAGGCTGGAGTACAGTGGTGCGATCTCAGCTCACTGTAACCTCTGCCTCCCAGGTTCAAGCAATTCTCCTGCCTCAGCTTCCTGAGTAGCTAAGATTACAGGTGCCCGCCACCATGCCCAGCTAATTTTTTATATTTTTAGTAGAGACGGGGCTTCATCATGTTGGCCAGGCTGGTCTCGAACTCCTGACCTCAGGTGATCCGCCCTACTTGGCCTCCCAAAATGCAGGGATTACAGGCGTGAGCCACCATGCCCAGCCTACTGTTTCATTTTTCTATGTGTGTATTATCTGTATGTGTACTCGATTCTGGGTTGCATATTTCTTAGGGTGGCTTGAGGTTTAAAAAGTTACGAAAAATATTTCAACTAGACAAGGCACTCCTAGAGGGCAGGGGCTGTGCTCTGTTTCTCTCTGTATCCTTGTGGTCAGCACGGGGCTTGGGACCCAGAAATTACCCAATAAGACGTCTACTCTGTGAGAGTGGCTTTGTAAGCATGTTGATTATAAGGCCCTTTGTGTTGCATTTTTTCCCTCTCACATAACATGCAAGCATTCTTTAAAAAGCTGTTTGTTGGCTGAGAGACCACACCCTACAGTTAGACTGGCAGCAAAGCTCTGCAAGAAGTTCAATGACTGCTGTAAATCTCACTTATAAAACTAATATATACACATGCATTTTTTAGAGTGAAGATATATAGCCTAAAAATACTAATAAAATAATAATTCAAATCTAAAACTCCAGATGGGACAGGCTGCATAATTTGCAAAATGAAAGTGTGGGACCCTGTTCACACACTATTAAGAATTTTAGATGGCAACTGCAGAGCCAGAAATCAAATTCAAGGCCTCTCCGTACAGGTGCTCAGCGGCTTGCTCATGAAGCTGACCCCAAATTATAAAGACAGAGATGGGGGGATGCGGGGCTAGAGTTTCAAAGGGCTGCCTTAATGGTTCTTAAGATCCCATTTCACCCTGATGTTTGGAGAAAGACAAACACAAACATGCTTTTGAAACAAACAAAAGAGTCAAGGAACCCCTAACTGACGACACGGGGTGACGACGCAGGGTGGGCAGAATCAGCATTTGGCTCTACCACAAACCTCGTTTGCTTGTCTTTGGGCTCAACATCCTGTGCCATTTGCCCAGATCTCAGAATCCCACCAACCCCAACCTGATGCCAGCAATGAAGGAAACCTGTGGGCCCCAAGTCATCAATAACAGGAGGACTGGGGTTTTGTGAAAGAAACTGTGTACTTCACAGCCTAAGCATGACCAGGCAGAGGGTCTAGTGGCTCATGCCTCAGTTTCCCTGACCCAAATCCTCATCCGTTTGGCCAAGGCTTTGATTTTCAACCTGAACCCCCACCCACGGGCCTGGCCCTCTGGGACGTCCAACTGAGAAACCATGCATGCCGAGTCCTGCAGCCTGGTCAGACCCCAAGCCTGGCCCCTGCTTTCTCCTCTTCCCCTTGGCTAAGGTCCCCAGATGATTAAAAAAAAAAAAAAAAAAAAAAAAGAGTCTGAACTCCGTCTCTCTCTCTTTGTCTTAGGAAAGCTGAAGGTTCTGTTTGCTGCTAATTCCATGAAGAAAATTGCCTTTGACTGGTTTGTCCAAACAGGTTTGCAAATTGAGATGGGAACATTTTTTAAAGATCACCCCCATCTCCACATGATTTAAAATGTCATCATTTAAATTATGTGGAGCTTCTTTTGAGAAACGTTTTACCCCTGAGCATGTCTAAAGCAATTTCCCAGAGTGCAAGCTTTATGAATCTAACGTGATAGGCCTGAGCGTCTCCCTCCCTGACAGCTGGGGTCCCAGTCTGCCACTCGGGGAGCACCAGCGTGCTTCCTGCTGACTCAGGGAAACCCAGGGCTCCAAAGGGGCCTCACAAATCGCTCGGTCCCCTGATGATTAAAATCTTATTTTAAAGCAGCAGAAGCTGCTCTTTAAATAGAAGGCATCTCACAGAGGCCAGGCTAGAGAAGAATCGGAGTGACAGCTCTGGCTGGAAGGAACACAGGCGCCAAGGACTGACCTGCTGTACTCCCGCTCACCACCCCTGCTGGGGAAAGGCCTCTGCCACCCTTAGAACTCTCCAGAGCCAAGCTTGGGAACCCGTGGTCTGTTCTGCCCCCTCCCACATCCCTATTTCACAAGCAGGGGAGAATCAGCCACCAAAGAGTGGCCTCCCACAGTCTCACCGAACCTTCGGCTGACTCCAGGCCGGCGGTTTTCGGCACCCCAGGCGGCCTGTTTCCTTTTAGTTGCCGGGAATTTAAGGGCCCTGAAAGATTTGAAGCAGCTTGTGCATCTGTGTGGTCCCAGTGGGGTCTCGCTGTCCCACTGCCTTCATTTGGGCTCTGTGGCCTGCAGTCCTCAGTGAGAGGAAGCACCTGCACGTCCTCACCCCACCCACCTACAGCATTTCCCTGAAACCCATTAAAGTCACAGCAGCAGCACCCATGTGAAGACACTTAGCATGTGCCATTTTGGTTCAAGGCAGCAAACGAACCCTACTTTCTCAGTGAGCTACAACTTCGGAGCCTCGAGTGCTCTTCCTAACCGGATCCAAACAACTTCTACTGTGGAAGGTGATTCAAGACGAGACACACAAAGGCCAAATGTCTTGCAGCCACTTGCCTCCTCTTTGTTCAGATTCTGGCCAGAGTTTTCAAAAGTTAAGAACAATGAAAATCTTCTTCTTTTGGGGGTGTCCAGTTCTATAAATTTTTTGTTGTTTTTTGTTTGTTTTTTGAGATGGAGTCTTGCTCTGTTGCCCAGGCTGGAGTGCAGAGGCATGATCTCGGCTCACTGCAATCTCTGCCTCCCGGGTTCAAGTGATTCTTGTGCCTCAGCTTCCCACCTGGGATTACAGGCACCCACCACCATGCCCAGCTTTTTTTTTTTGTAGAGACGGGGTTTCAACATGTTGGCCAGACTGGTTTCAAACTCCTGACCTCAAGTGATCCGCCCGCCTCAGCCTCCCAAATTGCTGGGATTACAGGCGTGAGCCACCGAGCCTGGCCTTCTTTTTGAATTTCTAAGCATTTTCTTATTAGTTATTTCTGATTGTATACCCTAATGGTTAAATAATGGGACCTATGTAATTTCTGATTTTGGAACTATGCTGTCATCTAACATATGGCCACTTATAAAAATATATTATGTCAAGATACAAAGAAAATGGGCTGGGCACAGACGCTCACTCCTGTAATCCTAACACTTTGGGAGGCTGAGGCAGGTGGATCGCTTGAGCCCAGGAGATTGAGACCAACCCAGGCAACATGGTGAAACCTTGCCTCTACAAAAAATAAAAAAATTAGTCGGGTGTGGTGACACATTCCCGTCTGTAGTCCCAGCTACTTGGGAGGTTGTGGTGGGAGGATCCCTTGAGACCAGGAGGTCAAGGCTGCAGTAAGCTGTGATTGCACCACGGCCGGGGTTACAAAGCAAGATTCTGTCTCAATAAAAAAAAAATAAAAAAATAAAAAAGTAAACAAACAAGATATAAAGAAAATGTCAATAAATCTCATCCCCCCCAAATATCTAGGCAGTTCTGTTTTATTAATCTTGCCAAATATTCAGTGAGGCCTTTTGATCTTAAGACTCAGGGAACTCTGTTGATTATTTCTTTCATATTTGTTTTTCTCTGTTCTCTCCTTCTAAAATTTCTACTTTGGATATGTGTAGTTGTGTATTAGAGTTTTCCTCTGTGTCTCTTATTTTCAAAATGAGAGGCAAATGACATGAGATGGTGAGACAGTGCACTTTAGTGGCAAAACACAGGACAAAGCTGGGTGCGGTGGCTTACATCTGTAATCCCAGCACTTTGGGAGGCCAAGGCAGGCAGATCACCTGAGATCAGGAGTTCGAAAGCAGCCTGGTCAAGATGGTGAAAAGCCGTCTCTACTAAAAATGCAAAAAATTAGCCAGGTGTGGTGGTGTGCATCTGTAATCTCAGCTACTCAGGAGGCTGAGGCAGGAGAATTGCTTAAACCTGAGAGGTGGAGGTTGCAGTGAGCTGAGATGGCGCCACTGCACTCCAGCCTGGGCGACAGAGTGAGACTTTTTGTGAAAACAAAACAAAACAAACCCACACTACAAGTTCTTTAAGCCCTTTCTGCTTTAGTTTCCCCATAGGTAAAATGGGAAAATGTAAAATATAATACAGTAGCCTACCTCATGTGAGGATTAAGCTACACAATGTATACACAGCACTTAGCAAAGTCTCTGGTGTCACATCATGTGTGTTCAATAAATGTTACTTGCTATTTATTTCTGAGAAAAAAATATTGCCTGGCTAGTGCTAGTACTTAATATCTTAAACAAAACATTAGCAAATTTGATTTAAACACAGACTAGAAGAATAATACATGTGATCCAAGTAGTATTTATTCTAGGATTGCAAGGATGGCTCTATATTATAAAATTTGTTAATATAACTTATGACATTAATTAGTCAAAATCATTCATTTAAGAATCGTTACTTTTCCCAGTGATTTGAAATATTTCCCTATAATGACACATTGTACTAAATTATTTTTTATACTTGGGTCTGTTTCAGACATTTCTTTGTTTCACTGATTTGTTTGTTCCTATACTGGTAATATCTGTTTTCACTATCATTACTATAGCTTTATAAGATATTTTAATATCAGATGCCCTAAGTGTCTCTCCCCTTTGAATTTTTCCCTTCTGAAATTTTCTTGGCCATTTGTACATGTTTATTCTCCTAGATGAAATTTATAATTATGTAGTCAAATTCCGAAAGCGTCCCATTACGACTCTGATGGAAATTGTACTAAATTTATATATGAAACTGAAAAGAGTTGACATCTAAAGTAGCCAACCAGTCATTTCTATGACATCACCACTTTGAACTGCTTGCTACCTACTTGGAGAGGAAAAGTAGATGAGAAACTACATCGAAAAGACGAAGTACAGAGAGTTTAAATATTTAACTACAGAAAATTAAACCTTAGAAGCACTAGAAGAAAATATTTGTGCTATTAGGAGGGCAAAAAATCTTTCCAGGATATGACACCAAAGACAGACGCCATGAAGAAACATGTTTAGAATTAAAAAATAAAAAAAAAGATTAAGTGAAATTGAAAGGCAGCTGAGAAACTGAAAACCATTTTGCAATATATATTGAAGACAAAAGATTAATATCTTCCATGTGTAAAAATCTTTTCCTTGTCACCTGGAAGGGGCTGAAATGTCTGATGTAAAAGAGAAAGAAGTTACACAAATAATTAGCAAAATAACTATGACTGTCTAGTAGCATATAAAAAGTCTTCCACCTCTTTAATTACATTAATTCAAATTAAACAAGAAAATTTTTTTAATCAAAAAATTTCCAAATATATATATTTTTAAACACATTATAACACCCAGTACAGGGGCATTCTTAAATAGAAGAGCTTTAAAATGTGCAAAGATGTAGTTATAAACATGGTCATACAATATTAATTAAAATAGCAAAAATTGAAATTAATCTAAATTTGTACAAATGGGGGATTTTGTGAAAAATATTTAATATCCTAAAAAGATGTTCACACAAGCATAAAACTACATGAAAAATAATGTTATTCAATTTAACAAAAGAAATAAACAGAAAAAGGAAATAAAGAATAAAAGGAAAAGAAATTATATATACATATTTTTAAAAATTCAGATAGGATACAGCCCATAATATCACCAGTGTTTATCATGCAGAAAAAGCAAGATTATACAGTTGATTTTAATTTTCTTTTGGCTTCTCTAAATTTTATACAACAAGCTTGTATTACTTCTTTCACTACGAGAAAAAATTTTTTTTCTATATACATTTTCAAAACAGGAGAAAAAAATCAGAAAAATGATAGCCACTGCTGTCATAGATACTATGAAGCCTGACATTTTTAAACATTGCTGACAGCACCATGAAATGCCCTAAACATCTGATCACCAATTTTGCAACAAAACTTCATGTTTTATGACCTTGTGAATCTATCCCAAATACAGTTCAAAATACTGAAACAGTTATGCACATGAAAATGTTCATTGCAATATTGCTTGTAAAGATGAAAAATTAGAAGCTAACCATGGTATAACAGAAGAGTGGTTAAACAGTACACACCTACTGAATGACTCAAGAGAATTTTTAGGAAAAGCCTTAACAGGTTGAGAGAAAACCAAACGAAAATGATTGTTTATAAACTCTAATTATGAGAATAATTATGCTTATAGTTAAGAAACACCAAAAGGAAACATAAAAATTAATGATGGCTGTTAGGACGTAGAATTACACATGATTATATCTTCCTTATTTCTGTTTTCCAAATGCAGCTATATTACCTTTATTCTTTTTTTATTCTTTTTTTTTTTTTTTCTGAGATGGAGTCTTGCTCTGTCGCCCAGGCTGGAGTGCAGAGGCACAATCTCAGCTCACTGCAACCTCAATCTCCCGGGTTCAAGCAATTCTCCTGCCTCAGCCTCCCGAGTAGCTGGGATTACAGGTGTGCACCACCACACCAGGCTAATTTTCATATTTTTAGTAGAGATGGGGTTTCACCATGTTGGCCAGGCTGGTCTTGAACTCCTGACCTCAAGTGATATGCCCACCTCGGCCTTCCAAAGTGCCCAACCACCTTTATTCTTTAGAAACATTATACAGTCATGTGCCACATAACATTTGGGTCAATGACGCATATACGACGGTGGTCCCTTAAGATTGTAATAACACATTTTTACTGCACTTTTTCTATGTTTAGGTGTGTTTAGATATACACATACTAACCATTGTGTTACAATTGCCTGCAGTGTTCAGTACAGTAACATACTGTTAAGGTTTGTAGCCTAGGAGGAACAGGCTATACCACACAGCCTAGGCTTGCAGTAGGTTCTAACATCCAGGCTTGTGAGTACACTCGCTGATGTTCACACAATGACAAAATTGCCTACTGATGCATTACTCAGAATGCATCCCAGTTGTTAAGCTACATGTGACCATATATGGAAGAGAAAAAGAAGAAGAGGTAAATTAGATGGCAAGATGGAGAATATGTTGGAAGGAGAAGAATATGAAGGGTGTGAAGTAAGGCTGGTAGAGTACTGCCTGGGCTGGCAGGGACCTTTGGAATGTGGGGGTTCGCAGGTTTAAAGGGGCTGACTCCAGTTTCTGGTTGGGGCAATGAGCTGATAATGATGCCTTAACTTGGAGCATGAACAGAGATTTCATGGCATGTCAAGAGGAACCCACCCTCCAGGGTCTGAGTGTTGGTGCTCCCCAAAAATTCATATTGTTACCTAACCCCCAGTGCAACAGTATTAAGAGGTGTGGGTGTTTAGATTAGGTCATGACGGCTCTCCCCTCATGAATGCGATTAGTGCTAGTCATAGTCCGTTCTGTTCTGTCATAACAGAATACCCGAGACTGGATCATTTGTAAGGAACAGAAATTTATTTGGCTCATAGTTCTGGAGGTTTGGAATTCCAAGATTGAGGACTTAGCATCTGGCAAGGGCCTTCTTGCAGCATCATAAGCTGGTGGAAGACATTACAAGGTGAGAGAGAGAGCAAGAAGGGGCCAAACTCATCCTTTTATAATGAACCCACTCCAGCAATAATGGCATTAATCCATTCATGAGGGCAGTGCCCCAAGATCCAAATACGTCCCATTAGGCTCCACTTTCGAATACTGCTGCACTGGGGATCAAGCTTCCCACACATGAAGTCTGGAGAACACATTCAAACCCTAGCAGTGCCCTCATAAACCTCACCCCACGAGGATCAGCCCTCAGAAACACTGAATCTGCCGGCACTTGGACTTCCCAGCCTTCAGAACTGTAAGAAATAAAGTTGTTTTTTTGTTGTTGTTTTTTAAATAAACCATGCTTTTTTGTCACTTAGGTTCATTTCTTTTTACTTTTTAAAATAATTTAAAAATATACATAAAATAAAATAATGGATTAGAGATGGGGTCTCCCTCTGTCACCCAGGCTGGAGTGCAGTGTTACGATCAGAGTTCACTGCAGCCTCCAACTCTTAGGCTCAAGCAATCCTCTCACATCGGCTTCCCAAGTATCTGGGATTACAGGCCAGAATTATGAGAAATATATTTCTATTGTGTATAAATTACCCAGTCTAAGTTATCTTTGTTATGGCAGCCCAAGTGGACCGAGATGCTATCAGAGGAACTGGGAGGCCCCTGGGAGGCCAACCCTGCCTGCCCTGTGTCTGGCCCTGTCTTCCCCCACGTCTACCATTGGGAAATGGTCATGGGAAGCAGGCACCCCAGCCAGCCTGAACCCTGTGGTTCCCTGATAGTAACTGGCCATTCGCCTTCTGGCCATGACTCTGATAAGAGGTTTCTGGCTCAGAGCCGCTACAAACCAAGAGGTTTCTGGCTCACAACCACTACAAACCCGACAGCAACGACGCTGTCTTGCAAGCCTCATGAATAAAGCTGTTTTCTATGGTTGGATGCAAAAAGCATTCCCCCCACCCCCCTAAATGAAGGCATTAAAAATAATGCTCATTAAAGTCACCTCAGACAGGATAATTAAAGGCAGAACTGTCCCGGACTAAACACAGCTTTCAACCTCGAACGATGCCACACCTACCCCACTCCACCCCACCTTTTTACTTACTATTTTTCCTAATTAGAGAAGTGGCCCGAGACACAGCAGAGCTTTTGTTGTCTGGTCTCGTATGTTTCTGAGAAAATTATACATAAAGCACCCTTTTGCAGAGCTCTAGAGACAAGGCATGGGTGCTGAGTGGAGTCCAGCACCGGTTAGTAAGTGACAAGAAGTGGACTTTACGGGTTGGGTCCAAATGCTCCTTTCACCCACGTTGGTCTAGTAGCCATCTGCTGACCGTATACCCGGCGCAGAAGATCAACACCTGACCTCCATTGACAGTGTCTGCCACACCTCAGCAAGTTCAGATACCAGATTCCAGGTGACACCTTGTCACTGTAGGACCTGTTTACTATGAAATGGCAGCATTCCAAAGCCAGCCCCAGAGCATGAACAAGGCTGACTTAGATATGAGAATTACATATCCTCATGGCCCTATGGTGAAATTAAACATAATGCCAGACCCTGAGCCCTCCCATCCAGCAAGCAGCCCCACGTATGTGGCCACCTGGTGTAGGTGAGAAGTGTCGTTTCCAGGTGCTAAGCAGGGCTCCAACTGCTGGTTGTCCCCAGTGATCGTTTTCCCCTTCTATGGTAAGAAAAGTGTTAGGATGGCATAAGCCTTCCTGGTCGCACATTCCCTTGCAGTTAGTGGAGGGAGGGAAGCAGCTTCCTTCTCGGGCTCACTCTTGAGAGAAGGTGCGCGCCACCCCGCCCTTTCCTTTCTTGCTTCCTGCAGGCTGAGTGATGACCCAGCAGTAGGAGATGGAGCAGCCAGTGGGGGCCAGGAGAGGACATCGCACGTTGAGAATGAGGGAGCTACAGAACAGTAGTAAGCTGAGTGTCCACAGCCTCTGGGCCGCTACAACAGTGCCTGTGCTGTTACGCAAGAGGAAAACACAGATCTTGCTTCACTATCTGGGGGTCTCTGTCATAGCAGCCCAACCTGAATCCTAACACATCATGGGTGGCTGAAATTAACAGACATATTAATAGTAATAATAGCCAGCTTTTGTTGAATATCAAACTCGGGCCATGCAGTAGACTAGATGCTCTCTCCATACATTATCTCACTTAATTCCTCACAACAGCCTGGGAGGTAGGGACCATTTGTCCTATTTTACAGATGGAGAAGCCAAGGCCCAAGAAAGTGGGCAATGTTATCATGAACTGCAGACAGAGCCAGGATAAGAACACCCAGTTCAGGGCTCTTCCCCTACCCTGTGCTGGGTACTAGCCCTAAGTTAGCGACTTTTTCTTTCTATCTCTAAATTATTTCTAAGAACATACTATTTAAGTCAAGGTTAATTCTCAGCACAAATAGAATAAACAATTATAGGTCTCTATGTTATTAAAACTAAATCCTTTCAGAACTCAATTATCAACTTCTATTAAAAAGGACTTTGTTTTCAAAGCAAGCTTTTCTATTAAAAAAGTGGAAAAGAGGGAAAACTTTAAATGTACTGAACAATTATTTACATTTTAAGAACTGGTATTTTCAAGACAAAACCGCCTATAGGAGAAACATAAGATCATTTAACTTCTAATTTCCTTAATCAGTACAATTACTACCCATATTCCTTTACTATTTGAATTTTACCCCAAACACTCTGATCTCTAGAAATCCTAAGAAAATAAGAAGCAATGAAAGAATTTAGTAATATGGTCACATTAAAAAATTAATACAGGCTGGGCACAGTGGCTCACACCTGTAATCCCAGCACTTTGGGAGGCCAAGGCAGGCAGATTACTTGAGGTCAGGAGTTTAAGATCAGCCTGGCCAACATGGTGAAACCCCGTCTCTACTAAAAATATAAAAATTAGTTGGGTGTGTGGTAGGCACTTGTAATCTCAGCTACTCGGGGGCCTGAGGCAGGAAAATTGCTTGAACCCGGGAGGCAGAGGTTGCATTGAGCCGAGATCTCATCACTGTACTAGAGCCTGGGCGACAGAGCGAAACTCCATCTCAAAAAAAAAAAAAAAAAATTAATACAGCAATCAATAGTTTTCCTATGGTAAAGACAACAGCCAGTGATTAGATCTAAAGAAAGAAAACATCCTATTTCTTTTACAGTCTAGCCTATTTTATTCTAAAATACAAGATACCTAGAAATAAATTTAAGACTTACAATATCTACATGAAGGAAAAGTTTCAATCTCTTAAGAGATGAAAAATAAGATCCGAAACAGTGGAGATGCATTTCATGTTCACGTTTTTCAGTAGGAAACATCATAGAAATAATAATTCTTATGTTAATCTATAAATTTAATATAATTCACACAAAAAATACCAATTAAGTTTGTGGGCAAACTTATTCTAAAGTTCATGTGGAAAGCTAAAAATGCAAAAGTAGCTAGAAAAATTCCAAAAAGAAAAATAAGTAACAAGGCAGGATTAGTCCTATCGGATATCATGATGTATTATAAAGTCTAGGTAATTAAAAGGGTGGCATTGACACACGAATAGGCAGATCAATGGAACAAAATAAAATGTCCAAAAGTAGACAAAACTGTGGACAAGAATTTAATTTATGAGAAAGGTGATACCGCAAACTAATAGGGGAAATATATGGAATATTCAATTATCAGTTGAAACAACTGAGAAGCCACCAGAAACAATGAAACTGGATTCACATCTCCTACTTTACACGGACAAATTCCAAGTAGATCAGAGTTTAAAGGCAAACCTGAGACCATAAACTGATCTAAGAGAAACCAGGAGAAAAAGCTTTTGGAAGTTTGCAGTGATGAGAATCTTTCTAATCCAGGAACCATAAGAGAAAAGACTGATAAAATGGCCTAGATAAAAATTAAGAACATGTGTATCTCTAGAAACTGCCATGAGCAAAATCAAAAGGCTAATGACACACTGGGAAGAAATACACTCCATTCGTTCACAACAGAGCTTATTTCTGTAATACATAAGGAGCGCCTACAAATTGCTTTAAAAACCAACAACAGAAACAAAAGCCATGATCAAACAATTTACAGAAAAGGGAAAGAGGTTCAACCACACTCATAATAAGTGCACTGCAAATTAAAACTTCTCCAAGATACTATTTTTTACCCAAAAGAATGGCCCAGATCCAATACCTGTTAACACATGGAGGTGAAGGGATGGTGCACCAGGAGCATAAACTAGAACCTTGATAATAAACGATTTGTCAATGTCCATCAGAATCAGAACTGCTAATTGACCCACGATTTCCACTAGGACCTAATCAGATATGTGTACTTACATGTACAGGAAATAATGGATGTATACATTTATTCCATGATATTGTCGGTGATGGCAAAAGAGTGGACACAACTGAAATGCCCATGAGCAGAGGTCTGGTTAAAGAAACCGGGGCACATCCATGCCAAGGAATCCCACACAGCGAGAAAAACCAACGAAGAAACTCTTTAGAGACACAGGGAAAGGATCTCCATGGCATGCTGTTCAGTGAAAGAAACAAGGTGCAGAACAGTAAGTGCTGTATGGTTGTGTGTTGTAAAAAAGGAGAACAAGAGACACACACACAACATTATCTCTGGAGGGACACTGCATGAAACCAAAGCTCTAGTGTTCCGTGGGGAGGAGAACGGGACATCTGGAAACCAGCATACACAGTGCAGCCTACTCTAACCCTGTGAAGAGATGACCTAGGGGTATCACGTTCTTCCAGCTATTAAAAGAAAGAGCATGATGGAGCACCCTTCCTTCTTGCCTCCCTAGCCACTCACTTTCTGGGTCATTCCTGTGCCTGTGGTGCTGTTGTAAGGGCTGGGAGGAGACTGGCCATGCGGTTTTGGAATTTCCCTCGATTCTGTTAGTTGCAGGATTCATCCTGAAGCACCCACGCTTCAGCTGACCATGGAATCTACCCCTTAATTTAAAAGTTTGCACTTTCACAGACTTCCAAGGCACAGAGCTAGGAGGGTTCTTAAGACTGGCCCACAGTAGACTTCTGTGGATTCAATTCATTGGTTCCTTCAGTCAACCAGCTCTCCACAATGAAGATGAGGGCAAAGATGAGGATGCTCTTCTCCCCATTCCACAGACAGGTGAAGTGACTTGTTCACAGTCACACACTTTTTCAGTAGCAGTAGCAGACAAGGAATTCAAACCCAGGCAGTCTGTCTCACTTCTCACCACGATTCCTTACTGACTCCCAAAACCTACTCCATGCCATGCCTGTGCCAGATCAGAGATATTAACATAAAAGAAAAAAATAGTTCCTAGTTTTTCAGGACCTTTGGTCTAGGAGCAGGGGTATAGATATTGTGACCAAAGTTTGTAAGATAAAACCATTTTATAGAAAAAGTTTAAATATCACACTCTTAAAAAAAAAGAGATGTATTTATTTTTGTCTTTGCAAACCCTCTGTCCCTCTTCATATGGTGGAGCATAGAAACAATTACACAGAAACACAACATGTGGACAGTTAAGCAACAGTCCTGAAAAGTGATCACAGATGAAGTTAAAAGGACTGTTTTCTAAAATACACTGCCCACCCACCCTCAATCTTACCTCAAGGACCAGGTTAACAAAGCCAGGCAATGTTTGAGAATTGCTGACACTAAATGAAAAAGCTCATAGGGTACTTCATTCAAACGTTTTGAAATTTAAAAGCCTATGAAAAGCAACTCAGATCAAAAAGTGAACAAATGGTCACTTTCTTTATGGTGACCACCATTTGATTTCTTTATCATCATCAAATAATGCAGATAACCTAGGCCTGCAGGCTGCGTGCTGTCAGCTAAAAACATGCCTCCGGGAACAGGATGTGCATTGCTCTCCAGTGATGTGATGCCAGGCGGGTGGGGACATGCCTGGCTTGGCTTGGGGTGACCAGAAAGGAGGAAAAGCCTGCAGTCTCCTGGCAAGGCATTTAACATCTGTGGGCCTCAGTTGCCTCGCCTGTGAAATGGGCATAATCACAACCTTTGGGCAGAATTATGAGACTCAGAAGAGCAAGCCTGCTAACCATCAGGAACGAGCCTGGCTCCCAGCAGTGACTCCTGGGATTCCCTTCCCTATCTCCCAGCACACAAGATAACCACAGGCCCCTGGAGACCACATCCTCACTCCTGTGCAACCAAGAAGGCCTGCCAGAGTGGGTGAAGAGTGAATTCCACGCCGGTTTACAGGCGTGGTCATTAATCCTTTATTGAGTGTATTAGTTTCCCGTGGCTGTTAAAAAATACCACAAATGGTGTGGGTTAAACGACAGGAACTCATTCTCTCTCAGTTCTGGAGGCTGGAAGCCGAAGTCAAGGTGTCGGCTGGGCCTGCTCCCTCTGAGCCCCTGGCTAGGACTGCTCCATCCCCTTCCCGGCCTGTGGAGGTGGCTGCCATCCTTGGTGTCCTTGGCCAGCAGCTGGGCCGCTCCTCTCTGCTTCTCCCCATGTGCGGGACGTGCACACAATGGTGGCCACGCAGTCTTGTCAGGTTGGATTAAGGACCTGCTCCCCTCTAGTCTGACTTCATTTAACTCATTACATCTGCAAAAGACCCTATTTCCAAATAAGGTCACATTCAGAGGAACTCCTGCAGTCTTTCTAGGGGGACACAATTCAACCCATACCACTGAGCAGTCGCTAACTGGGTCACGAGTGAAGGCATGAAAAGTCATGCACGGGCCTGCCTGTGGGCCCGCCCTGAACCTTTCCAACCCGTTTGGGAGGAGTCCTGGTGCAGAGTGACAGCTGGGGGCCAGGCCACAGGCACCAGCATGGGAGGGCTGCCCGCCTGACCCTGGCATCGGCTGACACAGCAGGGTGGAACCCAGAGGGGCTGCAGCCAGGGCAAGTCACTCAACTAAGTAAGCTTAGGTCCTCCTGTGTAAAGAGAGTAATAACAACACCTGGCCACCTGCATAAATAAGGCAGCTCTCAGGACACAGAACCCCAGAATCTCAGCCCGGGAAGCACCATCCACCCAGGTGACCAAGCGAGAGTCGCGGGAGTCCCCCTGCGTCAGCCTCCACATCCAGGCATGACACCGGCCCTCCCTGGCATCTCCGCCATCGCTTCTGTGTGTTTCCTCTCTGCCACGCGGACGGACCGCACCTCGAGGCTGAGAGCTGGCACCTATCCCCTGCTCACCCATCCCACCAGGCTCCACGAGGAGGTCAGAGCAGAGGACCCAGCCCTCTACAGTGGCCCTATGTCGGAAACTGGCTCCATCAGCTCACCTGGCCATCAGGAGGAAGCCAGACTCCATCTAAGGCCATTCCAATAAATAGACCACTGAGATGGTTTAACTTAATGAATAATTCTCAGGTATATTTAGAAGAATAAACAGGCAAAAGTAGCTAAGACAATTTTTTGAAAAGGAAAAATAACAAGAAAGGGACTTGAGTTGTTAAGGTGGATTACATAACCACATGAATTGAAACAAATGGGCACTTGGCGCAGATTTTGAAAAGACTCTCATATACCAAACAATTTTGGGTACAACAGGAGAGAAAAACAGATTGTTCCGCAGATGGTGTTAGAACAACCAGTTATATGGAAGATCCTCAAGTCACATCCTTCCCTCAACCTTTCCACCATAATAAGTTACAGATTTTCAAAGAGTTATACATAAAAATAAATGAAGTCTTCTATACTTCCCTAGGCCTTTATAATTCCACGGCAAACATGGATTACTTTTGTAGTGAGGGAATAAACAATAAAAATGGAAAAAATAAATGAAGTTTTATATAAACCAGAAGAAAATACAGTGAAACATGTAACTGATATCAGATGGGACTGGACAATGAGAGAAACAGTCAAAAAACTCGAGAGTTTGGCCGGGCATCGTGGCTCATGCCTGTAATCCCAGCACTTTGAGAGGCCGAGCCGGGTGGATCACCTGAGGTTGGGAGTTCGAGACCAGCCTGACCAACATGCAGAAAGCCCGTCTCTACTAAAAATACAAAATTAGCTGGGCATGGTGGCGAATGCCTGTAATCTCAGCTACTCAGGAGGCTGAGGCAGGAGAATCGCTTGAACCCGGGAGGTGGAGGTTGCGGTGAGCCGAGATCGCACTATTGCACTCCAGCCTGGGCAACAACAGCGAAACTCCATCTCAAAACAAACAAACAAACTCCAGAGTTTAAAGTTTTAAAATTGTACTAGAAAAAAAAAATGATAAAAACTGAAAGGCAAGTGACAAAGTGAGAAAAATTTTCGCAACAAACGTAACAAAGGATTGTTGTTCTTAAGATAGTAAAAATGTCTTGCAAATCAGTAAGAAAAGCAAGAAAATTCCCTGATTTCCCCTCCACAGACAATTCAAAACGGAACTATAACCGTCCAACAATCCTATGGCTGATAATGTAAACATGCAGAGATAAAACAACACACCCTGTTTTGGGTTTGTTTGGTAAAGAACCATTCATTACTACTAAAGTTAATGAAAAATGTTAATCATGGTGCAGGGATACAGGCCCTTCCATGCACGCCTTGTTCTGAAAAAGGTGTGGGCCACGTGTCTGAGGCACTTAAACACATCTACTCTCTTTCACTATCTCACTTCAGTCTAAGAGTCTGGACTAAAAGATTGAACAGAAATAAAAGTCAAAGGTGAAGATGTTTATCACATCATTCTTTTTTTCTTTTTTCTTTTGAGACAGAATTTCACTCTGTCGCCCAGGCTGGAGTGCAGTGGCACAATCTTGGCTCACTGCAGCCTCTGCCTCCCAGGTTCAAGCAATTCTCCTGCCTCAGCCTCCTGAGTAGCTGGGATTACAGGTGCCCGCCACCACGCCTGGCTAATTTTTTGTATTTTTAGTAGAGACGGAGTTTTGCCATGTTGGCCAGGCTGGTTTTGAACTCCTGACCTCAAGCGATCCGCCCATCTTGGCCTCCCAAAGTGCTAGGATTACAGGCACGAGCCACTGTGCCCGGCCAGAGAGTTCTTTATAATAGCAAAAATTTGAATGTAATCTTAATGTTCAAAAGTAGAAAAAATATTTACTTCAAATATGGAATATTATGCCCCCATTAAAAAGGTTTTCCTTAATGACAAAAAGAAGTGCCCAAACAAAACCAAAAGCCACTTAAATTGTGTTTGGTAACACAATTTCACAGATTGTTGAAGGCAGTGTTGCTATTACTATTCTCAGACTGCTCCATGTGTATCAAGGAATAAAGCAAGTGAGTTAGGTGGTGCTGCTGAGAGGCAGGATTTTCAGCAAGAGGAAAAGAGCACGTTAAGTAAAACTAGGTAGTCTTGAATTTAAATTGAAAATAGCAGCATGCACTTAGGATGCATTTTTTCTTAAAAACAAATAGGCAAACATTTTCTAGTTCTGTGCTGAAAAGGCCTAATAACTACTGAGTTTCAATGAGTATCCACAGCACCCATATTCATTGCGGTCTCTATATATTTCCTCTTTAAAGGAACAGATGAGGTCAATCTGGACCATCCTGTCAATCTGACCATCCTGTCATAGTGGAAGTAAAGAAACTACCAGGGACAATTAGGGTCATGTCAAAAGGACTCACATGCCACCCTGAAGCTCCCACCGTCCAAAGATGAGAGCCCTTAGGCGTCAACAGAAATAACTGCAATTGATTGAAATACATTAAACAGGTTTAAATATGTGAGGTCGTAATGGTACTAAAAACAGAACTCAGTGGTCATTTTTGGAGGATGCTGGGAACAAACTCATTATTTGGAAAATTGGTAAATAAGGGAGAAAAAATAAAAACATCCATCCTGCTGTTCCTAAGTGAACTGTACCACAGGGTAGCTGAACAGTGGATGCAGGGGGCGGGGGTGCAGTTCTCTTTGTAGAAGTATTCCAGATAATAAAGAAAGAAGAGTAACAGGGCCGGGCACGGTGGCTCACGCCTGTAATCCCAGTACTTTGGGAGGCCAGGTGGATCACTTGAGGTCAGGAGTTCAAGACTGGCCTGGCCAACATGGTGAAACTCCATCTTGACTAAAAATATAAAAATTAGCTGGGCATGGTGGTGCACACCTATAATTCCAGCTACTCAGGAGGCTGAGTCATGAGAATCACTTGAACCCAGGAGGTGGAGGTTGCAGTGAGCTGAGATTGCATCACTGCACTCCAGCCTGGGCGGCACAGCAAGACTCTTGTCTCCAAAAAAAACAAAACAAAACAGAAACAAAACAAACAAACAAAAAACAAACAAAACAACCAAGAAGAGTAACAGGATCAAAATACCATTATTTTACAAATCCTTATAGAATGGATCTGGGCAAGCATGATCAACAGCTGTGAACGTCACAAAAAGGAACACCTTCATTCTGTGCCTCCTGCGGGGCGTGCATACCACCACTTAATATTCTTACCCCCAAAACCAAGCCTGAAGCTCATGCAGCCTGTAGATCTACCCACCAGTTTACAGGAAATACAGGCGCAGAGGAATCTATTAAATGACACCACAGGAAGACAATCATCAAAATCCAGATGGTGGGAAACTCCAGGACAAGGGACTGAGTTTTCTCCACAAATAAATTGTAAGAAAAAATTAAAGGGAAGGAGGCAAAACCTGTGGGCTAAATGAGACTTCGCAGACTCAACAACCAATCACAATATGGGAACCTTGATTGGATCCTGATTCAAACCACCAAAGAATCATGAAACAGTTGGGGAACTTGAACATAACTGGATTGCAACTGGAAATTAAGTATTTGTTAATTTTTAATTTATTTACATGTAATAAATGGTATTTTGGTGATTTTTTAAAATGCCTTTGACTTTTAAATATTTATACTAAATATTTGCCAAAACAATAAACAAATTATGTCTATAATTTGCTTCCAAATTACCCAGGTGGCTAATAGGTGGGAAACAACATGTTTGCATATGAAACAAGAAGAATTGTGATTCAGTAATTGCAGAAACCAGGTGACTGGTATGTGGGGCTCACATCATTCTACTTTTGTACAGTGTTTGAAATTTTTCCATAATAAAAAGGGGGCCCGGGGGCGGTGGCTCACACCTGTAATCCCAGCACTTTGGGAGGCCGAGGCGGGTGGATCACCTGAGGTCAGGAGTTTGAGACCAGCCTGGACAACATGGTGAAACCTCATTTCTACTAAGAATACAAAACTTAGTTGGGCGTGGTGTCATGCGCCTGTAATCCCAGCTACTTGGGAGGCTGAGGCAGGAGAATCGCTTGAACCCAGGAGTTGGAGGTTGCAGTGAGCTGAGATTGTGCCACTGCACTACAGCCTAGGTGACAAAGCAAGATGCTGTCTCAAAAAAATAAAATAAAAAGGGTTAGAAGACATTCCAAATAAGATTTTTTTCCCTAAACAATTTAACGACATGGAGAAATGTTCATGATATGGCCAGGATGGAAAAAAGCTACAAAACTAATAGAGAGTGTTCTGTCTTGTTATATACACACAAACAATTTTGAAGCCAAAAGAAAATTCAACACGATGTTAATAACAACCGTTATCTCTTTATGGTGGTATAATGGGTGTTTTTAAAACCTCCTTCTTTATATTTTCTGTTTTCTATTATGTGTATGCCTTACTTTATAATTATAGAAATAGATTTTAAAAAGCATCAAACCTGGGATTTGTTAGGGAAAGCCCAGCTGTGATGTTCATAGTGTGTTTATTTCTGCTTTTCCTAATCACTTCCACCAGTCTCCTGAACAGCCAAGAACTCAGAGGCTTTTGCCATGCAGAACCCCCAGATTTTATCAACTAAACATTTCACAGCAGACCTACTACAGAAGCACCTTCCCCAGGCACAGACAGATGGCACCCACAGTTCTTTATCCCAAGGGGAAAATAACCACAAAGAAAAAAGCCCTTGGCAAAGATGAGCATGGCACTGCCCATCCCAGTAGGATGGACCGGCCATCTAGCCACCGAGACAGGGCAGTGCCAGGTGGGCTGCTAGGATCTGTAAGGAAAGCTCTGTCAAGTGGAGAAAATAATCCTAATAACCTGTTCATCCAAACTGGGAAACATCATTTGGGCTCTCAGAAGAGGTTCCGTGAGAGGGTGAAATAGTAAATGTCCAAATCCTGGTGTGGCTCTCCTCTTCTAGACGAGAAAACAGCTTTCAGGTTCCCACTGTTGAGCAGCCTCGGCTTCCCAAATGCTTTCCACGCAGTCTGACAAGTATCCCACCCTAGCTGGCTGCCTTTTGCTTCCAGTGAAAATCCACGGAATCCCTTTGCCCTGCTTTTCTTATCTTATGCCTGTTCCCCTGGCATGCATGGACATTTTTTGGCCTTCACATTTTATAAAAGGTCTTACGAGCTGTTATGTTGCTAGGATATATGGACAAAAAAAAAAAAAAAAAAACAAGCCCCAGGCCATGCTGCCCTGTGGTCTTCAGTCAGTGGGGGAGGGAAGACAGACACCCAAGATTACCCCTTCCCCTATTCTATAACATTCAAGTTGTGGGGGGTCTCAGCTCATGCCCCCATTTTTTTAAACCTAAGGAAATAAATAGCATAGACTCCCATGGGAAAGTCGGATGGCATCCCTTTAAGAGAGCTGCCCTCTAAGGCAGGCTGGGGAACAGAAACAAGCCACTTTACATTTTTGGCAGCAGGACCAGGGGACTTCCACGAAATTGTGCAGAGGTGGGAACTGGCTGCAGCCCAGGAGCCGAATTCCTCGTGCTGCTTCGCCCCTCAAGAACAAGTCGCTTCTCCCGACCTTGTGGACACAAGGACTCTCCACAGAAGCATCAGTGTGTGCCCAGGCTGGCCACCGCCACGAGTCCAGCCTGGCCGTGTCCTGGTGACCTCTCCTAGCTGTAATGGCTGTTTCCACCACAAGGGGCAGCCGCGGCAAAGACAGGCCCATCACCCACAGGCCTGGAAGAGGAGCTGAGTAGAGCCAGGCCAAGGAACCTGCCATCCCCAGTGCCTCTTGCTTTCCCAAACTGGGCTCTAGCAGTCGCTGGGCCTGGTTAGCCACAGGGAGAGTCCACCCAAGGAGGGCCTATTCGGCATCATGGTGAGCAGGCAATGCCCTCTGAAAGTACAAACCATTTTTTAATAGCTTAGATAACTGTGGGAATGCTTTGAGGGTATTTTAAATGATTTGTCTACTTGGAGAGACCGGAGTAGCCAGCCTGCAACAGTCCTTACAAACAGAAACTCCTGCTGGCCCGCAGCCTTGGGCAATTTGCCTCAGTTTCCTCACCTGTAATACAAGGTAGAGAACCATATTCACCTAACAGGGAGTTTGTGAGAGGATAAAATGAAGTCTTGGCAAGCACACAACATGTTCTCCGTACATATTAAGGACACTGGTAATGTTTTTTATCCTATTCAAAATAATAGGGGTTCAAGACAGCAATGGCATGTTGGAGGAAAATATAGGGGTGCAAACTGGAGAACACAGACAATGAATTCTACACAAGTTCAAGAACAGAAGGAAAATGTCAGGGAAGAGGCAGATCAGTTGTGGTACTTAAAGGAGCTGCCGCGAAAGTTCCTGCCCAGGCAATCAGACGGTGCGCTGCAAATTGGTTTTGAGTTGGTGAGTTTGCACAACACTGTGTTCTTGGCACCCAGCACAGCTGCTGGCTCATAGTAGGAGCTTATTAAGTATTTTGGAAGGATAGGAGGAAGGGATTGTGATGTAAGTAGCCATCTACTCAACATTTCCTCTGTGCCATGCATGGTAAACATTTCACATAATTTAACTCTGGTTTTATTACTGTCATTTCACAGATGACATGGAGTCTCCAAGAGGTTACCCCCGACCAGCAATCAGGCCCAATCCCCAACACAGCTTTTAAACAAAAGCAGCTGAGGCATTTACTCTGGTCAGTAATGAAAATTCAACATTCTTCTGTCACTGATGTAACTTATAGGGTGCTTTTCATATTGATTCCTTTTATCTTTGCATTTGAGGCTAAGATAAACCTGTATGCATTTAACTTACTTCAGTCATTTAAAGGAATAAAGAACAAAAGAGAAGAATCTGTATTAAATCAGGCACAACAAGAGGAAGCATTTTTAACAAAATATTATGTTAAGAGCTTCGAGTTTCTATAAATCACCCCCATTGAGTAATCCCCAAATTACTATTGTTGTGCTATTCAATATTCTCCATCCATAACAGCTGATGAAAATGCACAACCAGGCCAAATACAAACTTAGAACAATTTTTTAACTTAATTTTGACTCTGCATTACTGAAACAACAAAAACAAAAAAATCAAAATCTTCCGGGATTTAACAAATTTAACTACAAATTACGAGTCAGATCCTCTCAACAATTAGATGCCTGTAGCAAAAGAATGTTTCCCAAATCAAATTTCCCAGATTTTTCATTAACAAATGTCCCCATGGTTCCGTCTTCAGAGCTGGAGCCAAAATGGAAATTGGTGTGAAACTTAGTGAAAATTTACGGACAGCAGATGACTGCAGAACAAGGAGGACAGAAACAGGAAGGCAGTGTTTGCTCTTTATTTGGAATAATTAGCGAAGCAGAACCAGCTGAAGGCTGGCACCATGTACCTTACCCAAAGGTTGCAATGGCTGAAATGTGCAAAGGCCAAGGCAGCGGATGGTTAGGTGCAATTTCACGCCTCAACGCACAGCTACACAAAGGGAACTATTTTTTTTACGTGTAACTGAACTTCAGCAGCACGGATGGGCTTTTTTGCTCCACAGATTCCAGTTATCTTGAGAGCTGCATTCCCTTAAGCTACAAGCACCGTTTTTACATCAGGCTAGGTAAGATGCAAGTAAATTAAGGATTTCTTTCTATTCTTTCCAGAAAATAAATAAGCATTTCTGAATTTTCAGTGTTACAGAAAACTGCTTTTCATCAGATGTGTGGAAATAAGTTTCTTTTCTGAGAAAGGTCAAGATGTACGTGGATTTGGTATTCTCTTCCTGGGCTGAGGCTGTGAGGCGGGAGTGAAACTGTTCCTGGGTCTAGAAAGGTGTGGGAGTAGGACGGGAGGAAACGAAAAGATGCAGGAATAATCACAATAATCGTGATAACAGGAGCACTCCCTGCATGCCACACCTTGTCCCCGGCACTTTGGAAACAGCCACTGGGACCCCACCCTATGAGGCAGGTATTGTTAGCGTCTCTGCTTTGCCGATGAGGAAGCCAGAGGAGGAGAAGTTGATGAACTCACTCCGTCACACAGCTGAGAGGCGAGTGGGACACAGGCTTCCCCAAGGATGCTTTCCAAATGTGCACGGTGGTCCCCAGCCCTGCTGTGGTGTAAACACAGGGGGTCTGGATGGGAACGGACGTTTTGTTTATAAACAAGGAAGAGCTGAAACATCTGGTCCTCCCTTTGTGGCTGCGGACACTGTGCAGGTATGAACCCTTTGGCCTGCCTGGTCCATGTGGCGTAAATACCAGGAGGCCTGCTGCTCTTCGGAAACCAGCCTGGGCGTGCAGAGACCTCAGGCTGCGGAACGAACCTCTTGTTGTGGGCCTCCCGGCCGGGCGTGAACACAAACACAGGCTCATAGGGAGAAATCTTGACGCCTCCCCAACACCAGTTGGCAGGAGCTGTTCACCTACTCCCTTTTTACTGCCGTAACATACACATAACACAAAATGTACCATCTTAACTACGTTTAAGTGTACAGCTCAGTGGCATTAAGTGCATCCACGATACCGTGTGGCCATCACCACCGTCGATTGCGAGAGCTCTTTCATCTTCCCAAACTGAAATGCTATACCCATTAAACACTAACTCCCGATTCCGTACTCCCGCAGCCCACACCCACCACTCTACTTTCTCTATGAATTTCACTACTCTAGGGACCTCCTATGAGTAAAATCATGCAGTATTTATCCTTTTGTGTCTGGCTTATTTCACTTAGCGTGATATCCTCCAGGTTCATCCCTGTTGGAGCACGCGTCAGAATTTTCTTCCTTTTAGTGGCTCGATACTATTCCATCATGTGCATATGCCACATTTTCTTTATCCATTCAGCTGCTGATGGTCACTTGTGTGGTTTCAATGTGCACGTACACACAGACACAATAAATAGCTTCTTCCCGGTGTAACACACATGCTTACAAGCACATTGCTATTCGTAAGGTCCAGCCCCAGGTTAGCTGTGAAGGCTGCGGCCGTCGCTCAGCCCTGGCGTGGAAGTGTAGGAAAGCCGGCTCCGTGCTGCTAGAGCTTCCCCACTTCACCATTAAACCACAGAAAAAGCTGGATTTTTAAAGGGCACCTAAATTGTTAAACGGTTAATGATTCAAATGCTTTAAGACACTGCAAGCCAAACAAAACTGCCCCAGATGTTGGGTGTAGCTCTCAGATCCCGCGAGGCCTCAGCCTTATAACAATTCCATGTGGCCGAGCTCTGTAGATGAGGAAGCAGTGCTCAGAGAGGTTCACTGAGTTGCCCAAGGTCACACAGTGACTCTGTTGCTTGAATGGAAGTCTTCAGCTCTAAGCTCAGTCTCCTTCCGAAATGCCACTGCTGCCTATGGAACAATGCCTTGTAAATGACAACATGGTTTTAACGCATGATCATTAACATGAATGAAGAGGTAGCTTTGAGTAGGGCCCTAAAAATAGTTCACTTGATTTAAAAATCATATCCAAAGCCCAGCCAGGTGGGGACAGGGGTCTTATTAAGTGCTCCTGACCTCCCAGTGGCAAAAGAAAATAGCACCTTCCACCTTCACAGCCTTGCACAGCGTGTACACGGGACCCATCAGAAAACGGGTCGGCCTTGCAGCTGTTAATCAGAACACTGACAGGCGAAAGCTTCAGAGGCTGGGGGTTCGGAGGTCCTGCAGTGAGCTCTGGGACTTACAACACCAGGCTGTCGTTAACCCCTAGGGTGCAAAAGCCTGACATTCTTCAGCATGACCGGACTCCCTAAAACTGGAGATGCTGGGCTCCTCTGGAGCAAGGAGGGTTAAATGGTGCATCTGTTTTCTCTCTCCGAAGGTCAGGAACCCAGGCACGGGTTTAAAAGCATTCTTCACACAGAGGCAGATAACCTCTCTGACATGGGCCTCCGAGCAAGCCTGCTGTGCAGCCTCGAGGAGCCCCTCCTGGTGGACAGGCCCACAGCACCCAGGGCAAGGCTGGGCCACTTTCAGAGCCTGAAATAGGAGGAGGCCCGCTCTGGCTTCAGCGTGCTTTCTGGCCCTCTCTAGAATATTCTAGCAGGCTCTGAGCCCTTTGGTGTCGGG
The DNA here is from genome assembly GCF_028885655.2 of Pongo abelii. Taxonomy (NCBI): domain Eukaryota; kingdom Metazoa; phylum Chordata; class Mammalia; order Primates; family Hominidae; genus Pongo; species Pongo abelii. Next base: position 187,232,153 of record NC_071989.2, read on the forward strand.
AACGCAGCAGTGAACAGAAGAGCAAAGTCCCCGCGGGGTGGCGGTCACGTTCTCACGAGATGGGGAGGCAGAGTGATCGTGCTACACACGGTAAATAAGGAGATTGTCCCGGGGATTCAACAGCAGTGAGTCCTCTGAGGGACTGGCGTGCAGGGGCAGGGAGATGTGGGGTGGTCAGTACCAACCAGCAGTGGTGTGGACTCGCCACTTGTCTGGCTTCCTGCCTGCTCCGGATGGCGAGTCTAACTCAGCGCACGCTTCAGGACACAAAACACAGCAGAGCCTCAGTGGGTGAGTGCACCTCAAGGCCACCGTGTCCACATCACCCTGGTCCCTCAGTCTCCCCTCTGCGCCACCTCTTTCCTGAATCTCATCCTGGTGAACGACCCCCATGAATCTCATTCTTGGGAGACACACATTGGCCTCCAAGCCGTGGGCCTCAGAGGCGTTGCAACGCAAACTCACTCCCATCATCGCCAGTCCTGGAGGCCTTCTAAATGCCCCTCCAGCCTCCTCCCTCCTCTCGGCCTCCACTTCCACATCTTTAAAATGGGGGCATTGACAGGACCTATGGGGGTGGTGAGGATTTGATACACCTGCAGAGCGCAGAGCAGCGCTTGCTAGCCATTGGTAGTAGCAGTAGTAGTTGTCACCATTGCTGTTGACACAGTAGCTTGTTTTGAAAAAGTCAAGTTCTTTTTTTCTTAAAGCCGTCACAAAAGCAAGCCTGGACCTTTCATCCTGTGTTGATTCCAAGGCTTCCTAAGCTGGAAGGTTCCAGCTCTCAAACTCAGCTACGGGAAACTGAAACAGGTCTGGGCACCCCTGGCCTTACTACTTTCCAGGGGCCAGAGGAACAGGATGAGGCAGCACCCTCACCTCGAGCCCTGATGTCAGAGGCCCCAGGTTCTGGGTCTCACCAGTCCAGGGACCCACGTATTGCTGTTTCCTGTGTCCCTGCTGCTGGGGGGGATGGCCCTGCAGCCCGCAGCCCCTTGGCCATGCTGGAAAACACCTGAGCCATGGTTACCGTTCATCTGGAGCCGAACAGGTGTCTGTATGGGATCCATAACATTTCCAGCCCAGCTGAGAAGGACTGTTGGAGCAGCTCTGGCCGTGCCAGGCTGGCCAGGTGGAAGGACAGCCATGTCTGGGGGTCAGCTGGGCACACGGAAGTCCGAGGAAGATAGCAGAATGGATACCGGAGTTAGGAGATGTTGGTTTGTGTCCCTAGCCTAGCTGTGTGCCTGCAGGGGAAGCCATAGCCTCAGTTTCCCCAGCTGTAAAATGGGGATAATAGTCCCTGTGTTGTTGATTTATTTTGAAGAAAAAGTGACATTTTATATATATATATATATATATATATATATATATGTAAAATGCCGTGGCAGCACATACAACTGTTGTTATGACAAGGTTAAGTTGGAGAAACTCGTAAGAAGGTGAATTGAGACACGTGGACTGAACCCTGAGCTGGGGTCCTTGTTTCATGTCCCCTCACTTGCACAGGGAGCTAGTTCAGTATTCTTTTTCTGACCTGACATCTTTAGGGACGGGAACAGGAACTTCTGCTGCCTGAACCATTGAGGCCTTTGGGAAGGTCTGGGACGCTGACCTCTCCTTGTAGAAACGTGTGGGTCTTGCCCTTCCCTGCCCCTGGTGGAGACCCTTCCACCCCCTTGGCCAGCAGCCTCTAAGTGACAAACACTCCCTGATTCTGCTCTGGGCCACGCTAAGCTGGGGGCTGGTGACACGGGGTGACCCTGCCCCACTCCCTGCCTTAGGAAGTGTGTTCTTTAGCCGGACTACACAGAGGCGGTTTGTGTAGAGCGTGATCTGTGCTCTAATAGCTCTGTGTGTTGTCTTGTTTAGGGGGCGGTAGTCGGAGGGAACCACAGAGAGGAGGTCTCCATTGTGCGAGGGTTTGAAGGATGTGTGGAAATTCTTTAGGTCTCTCAAGCTTGCAGCTGTGTGTTGCCAAATCCCCACCCCACAGCACACCCGCTTCGTGATTTCTGCCAGAGCCACAGACCTCTTCTCCTAGTACTGATGTAATTCTTTTTAATTGACTCATTGTTAAAAGTTATTTTAAAGTAAACATTATACACTATGGTAAACAAAAAACCAGTTCCACTTGACAAAAATAGAAAGAAACTCTAAAAATAAATACAAAGAAGGGAAGTTATGAAATTTTAAGCAGATACTGCAGCAGGCTGGAGTCCGAGGCCTGCCTTCCGTGTTAGTGAGAAAGGGAAACTGCAGGCGCTGGAGAGGCATTAAAGACACACAGGCACCAACAGGAGCCTTTCTCCTGACACCACTGAGAAGCAACTGGAAGGCGGCGATGTTCTCCGGAGTGGACAGGTGTATTTAATATCCCACCCGCGCATCACCTAACAGCCTCTCTGGGGGTATGTTCCTTATGTTGGGAGTGGTTTCCACAGCTGGAAAAGATGGTGAGAAATCTGAGTGCCAGAAAGAGAGCACGGGCTTTGGGGTGTGCTTGTGTGTTCATGGAGGATGAACACACCCACCCAGACCCCACCCAGACCCCACCCAGACTCCAGCCAGAAGCCACGGCAAGCTGCCAGTGTTGAACAGAGGACGCCTGCAGCAAGATCGGGAAGGTCTAAATCCAAGCTCATTAATAGGCCAGAGGGTGAGAGAGAACACGGAGGTGCAAGACAGGGAGGGGATGGAAGCCAGTACGTGGGTCAACAGGCAATGGACTGAGCTCGGGGTCTGAGGGGGAGCTGTGTGATGATGGTGAATGCAAGAATATCAACAACCACGGCTCCCATCTCCTGCGGGCTAGACACTGCCCGCAGGGCACGAGATGATTATTTCGTTTCATCCTCACCCTGCCTCCCTCATCTGCTCACACCCAGGACTCACCCGGCCCCATCCCTCTGAGCTGACCTCAGGCTGCAGGCCACACGCAGAGCAGCTTCCCCTCCCTCGAGTCCCCCCAGTACGGCTGCAGCCAGAACAGACGCAGTCCTCGCTGCTCTTGAGGCAGCCTGGAGGGAAGGGCCGGGTCTGAGGTCACGGAGCCTGCAGCTCTCCTCAACTGTGTTCTGGGGAACAGGACCCCGTATTTAATTTATAAATTCCCAACTTTTCAAATTAAAAAAAGTATGGTAGTAAAATATGCATAACATACAATTTCCCATCTTAACCATTTTTACGTGTACAGCTCAGTGCATTAGGTGCATTCACACTGCTGTGCAGTCATCAGCACCCTCCACCTCCAGGATGTTTTCATCTTCCCCTGCTGAAACTCTGCACCCATTAAACACCAACTCCCCACTCCCCCCAGCCCGTGGCACCCACCGTCCTGGTTTCTGTCTCTATGAATTTGACGACTGGGTGCCTCACATAAGTGGAATCATCCTGCATCTGTCCTTCTGTGTGTGGCTTATTTCACTCAGCACCACGTCCTCAAGGTCCATCCATGTTGCAGCACGTGTCAGAATCTCCTTCCATTTGAAAGCTGAACTGTATCCTGTTGTATGGATAGGCCACATTGTGTCTATCCATTCTGATAAACACGTGGATTGCTCCTATTGTGAACAATGCTGATGCTGCTCCGAACATGGGTGTACAAATACCCGTCTGGGCCTCCGTGTTCTTCCTTTTGGGTGTATACCTAGGAGTGGACGAATTCCTAACTTTGAACATGATTAGGCAGGAGCTTGTTACCCCTGTGACACTGCGCAGTGAGCAGGCTCCCGCGGCTCATCTCCCACCCATCCCTCCCTGGTCGCAGCCTGGCCTGGGAGATGCATGTCCTTCCTCTGAGATACTGTTTTTCTAAGCCCCACCACATTCTACAAAGCTCCATCACACACACATGCTGAAGGCTAAAACTCCAATTCTGCAGGTGCATCAGTTCCAAGAGTAGATGTTCGATGGTGAGGGGCCGATGGGCAGTCTGTAGCTGGGGCCCCGGGAAAAGACCACAGCTGAGCACTCTCGGGGGAGCCGGGCACAAGGTGAGCAGCTGGCAACTGGGACCTGCCTTCACGTCCAACCACATTTCTGATGGAGCCCAGGGGACTTCTGCCAGCACCTCCCCTCTTCAGAGAGCCCCTGTCCTGTCTGCAGAGCCATCAAGAGGACCCTCGCCGAGCCAAGCTGCGTGCAGCTGGTGATAACCAGAATCGGTCCTGGGGAGGAGGTGGCCATTCCCCCTGAAAGTCCTAATGGTCTCACAGGGATGGGCCACGGAAACGTCTCCAACCACTCATCCCCTGTGCAGAGGCCAAAAGGGAGCTTTAATCATGCTAACTGGGTTTGATTTTTATTTTCCCAGGCATCTCCTCTCACTGGTCTTTCTCATGGCAATCATCATAACATAGTTCATTCATTTAAAAATATTTCCACCCTATTTGTCTACCGGTGCAAGCAGTCACTCTAGCCAGCTAAATCAGTCCCTTTAAAACTTTATCTTGCTAATTCCAAAGTACTTCATCACCTCCATATCCAGACAGTGAGATGCTCAGCCTGCAGACATCTGCCTAACAAACAGAGTAGCTGGCGGGCTAAACACATAAATTAATGCAAAGTCCTGCTTAGTCAACATCTGATGCAGCTCTTCCTCAAGGCACTTCTCAGGGATGAAGCTTGCTTTGAGCTGGCCATCCAGCGTTTGTCCCTCTTGGTCAGCTACCATGAGCTCTTGACTCCATCTGGCTCCACGTCCCCTGCCCCATGTCCTCCCTTAGCCAGGAGCCAGTGTCCTTGGGCAAGCACAGTGCCCATAAGCCGAGCAGACCCCTGGAAACCCACCCACCAATTAGAACTGTTCCTCGCTGGAAAGGCTGCCTAGACAAACCACCTAAAACCCAGGACGTGAGGACTCCCAGCTCCCCACCCAGACCGCAGCCAGAAGCCACGGCAAGCCGTCAGTGTCGAGCAGAGGGCCCCTGCAGGAAGACTGGGAAGGTCTAAATCTAAGCTCATTAACAGGCCATAGGGTGAGAGAGAACACAGAGGTCTAAGACAGGGAGGGGATGGAAGCCAGCACGTGGGTCAAAGACAAGGCCATGGGGGAAATGCCCACTCATACGACACAAGCATCCTGCCCGCTGGGCTGGAAATCCCGAAATTTCCCCAGTATTCCTGGAAGCCTCAAGGCTCTCACAGAATACAGCGGCATTTCCCATAAGACACTGGACCTGGATACCTCCTGTCTCAAGGAGCCCACCGCCTCTAGGGCCTCACTGAGCAGCCGTTCATGCTGAGAGCTGCGCTGGAGAAGCCTGTGTGAAGGCTGCTGCAGTCACCTGGGAACCCTCAGGAGCCCCAGAGTGTGCACTTTTGTCCATTCCTAAATATTCCTTCCATAGAGTTACTGTGAAGATCCAACCAGATCCTCTGAGCAGGCTTTGCTAACTCTCAGCTCTGTGCAGTGCACGAAGTGGTTCTGAAAAAGCATCTGCTCCAGTGCCTGGCTGCCTTGGGATCACCTGGGGATTCCTCGTGTATTGGTCAGGTCCCTGCAGGAAACAGAGGGCACCCCAATGGCTAATTTGCAGAGCAGTTAAGAGAGAGTTACTCAGGAAGCTGTGCACAAAGGACAGTGCAGTTCCCAGAGGCTGAAACAGTGGGTGCATTTATCACCCCTGAGTAATCATGCGTTTTATGTTTTCTTTCTTTCTTTTTTTTGAGACAGAGTCTCGCTCTGGTCACTCAGACTGGAGTGCAGTGGTGCCATCTCAGCTCACTGCAAGCTCCACCTCCTGGGTTCAAGTGATTCTCCTGCCTCAGCCTCCTGAATAGCTGGGATTACAGGCACCCACCACACCTGGCTAATTTTTGTATTTTTAGTAGAGATGGGGTTTCACTATGTTGGCCAGGTTGGTCTTGAACTCCTGACCTCAGGTGATCTACCCACCTTGGCCTCTCAAAGTGCTGGGATTACAGGTGTGAGCCACTGTGCCCGGCCCCGCTTTTTATATTTTCTGATGCTGTGAAACATCGCTGGGCCTTGCTGGCCAGGGAGAGACTCCCTTCCCAGGGCTAGCTAACTCCTAGAGATAGCCAGCACCTTGCCTTCGGACCTGCCTCTCCCTATGCAAACCAACCAATCCAAAGCTGTGCCCCAACCACCTGCTTTATGTAACTCTCACAACCCTGCCCTAATCACCCATGGGCCAGGTAGCTGACAGCTCGAGACCAGCCCTGTAGCCCAGAGCCCACTGGAATTATTCGAACTGGCCAATCAGAATCCTGCTCAGCTTGCCTTGCCCCTCCCTTCCCACAGTCCATGCCCCAGCTCCTTCCACCTCCTGACTGACTCCGGTGCTTCCCCATATGGTCCTGCTGTGCTGTGGAATCCTCAGTAAGAAACTCTTCTTTCAAGCAGTTGTCTCTGTGGTTGTCATCTGAATCCATGGCTGATTAAAATCCTGGGTGCAGGCCGGGTGCGGTGGCTCACACCTCTAATCCCGGTGCTGTGGGAGCTCAAGGAGGGAGGATGGCTTGACCCTGGGAGGTCGAGGCTGCAGTGGGCTATGATCATGCCAGGGCAACAGCGTGAGACCCTGTCTTAAAAAAAAATCCTGGGTACTGTTTAAAACAATCCCAAGGACTGCAGGGGCTGAAGAGAGGAAGCTGCATGGAAAAGCTGTGGGAAAGGGGCTTGAAGGAACATCCCTTTGCTGATCCATCCTAACGCTCAGTCGAATCAACGAGACCCAATGGGGAGCCACAGCCTATCCCAATGTCCACTTTTGTCCCAATGGGGAGTCAGCCTCCCAGGGCCCAGAGCAGGTGGATAAGGGTGTGGGGCACATCTGGAGGAGCAAGTGAGGTGCCAGCATGCTTGGGTTCTACTCCAAGAAAGTCTGATTTCGGAGTTCTTGGATGGGACCCAATAATTTTTCTTAAATGCTTCCCAGCTATTTCTGATGCACAGTCAGATATGGCTTATACATTATGAAAGGTAAGGCATTGTCAATACTAATAATATTAACAACGGCTGCAGCAGCAATAGCTACCAGCATCCACGGGTGCCAAGTGCTTATAATGCATCAATCCTAATTTCCACCCCTTAAAGGTAAGTGTTATTATTCCCATTTTGTAGATGGGAAATCTGAGGCTCTGGCTGGTTAAGGAACTCGCCCAGCATCACATAGCTTGTCAGTGGAAGAGTTGGGATTTTTATCCAAAAGCCAGTAAATTGTCAGCCCTCCATATCCATGGATTCCATATCCATGGTCTCAACCAACCGCAGATTGAAAATATTTTTAAAAAACACACACACAGGCAGGACACAGTGGCTCACGTCTGTAATCCCAACACTTTGGGAGGCTGAGGCAGAAGGGTTGCTTGAGCCTGGGAGTTCAAGACCAGCCTGGGCAACAGAGTGAGACTCTGTCTCTACAAAAATTAAAAAATTAGCTGGATGTGGTCACACGCGCCTGTGATCCGAACTACTCAGGAAGCTGAGGAGAGAGGATCGCTTGAGCCCAGGAGGTCAAGGCTGCAGTGAGCTGTGACTGTGCCACTGCACTCCAGCCTGGGTGACAGAGCAAGACTGTTCCCCATCACCTCCCCCAAAAAATCATAATAAAAATCACAATACAACAAAAAATCATACAAATAAAAATACAGTAGAACAATATTTACATAGCTTTCACATTGTATCAGGTATTATAAGTAATCTAGAGACTTAAAGTATGACGGAGGATGTACTTAGGTTATATGCAAGTACACGCCATTTTACTTTATTTTTTTAGAGACAGGGTCTCACTCGTCACCCAGGCTGAAGTGCAGTGGCACAATCACAGCTCACTGTAGCCTTGACCTCCCAGGCCCAAATGACCCTCCCATCTCAGCCTCCAGAGTAGCTGGGACTACAGACATGAGCCACCACACCCGGCTAATTTTTTTTTTTTTTTTTTTTGTATTTTTTGTAAAGATGGGGTTTTGCCATGTTGCCCAGGCTGGTCTTGAACTCCTGGGCTCAAGCGATCCACCCACTTCAGCCTCCCTGAGTGCTGGGATTATACTATGCCATTTTATATAAGGGATTTGAGCATCTCTGGATTTGGGTACCTATGGGGGATCCTGGAACCAATGCCCTGAAGATACTGAGGGACGACTGACTATACTGTTTCTACTCTTCCAACATTCACCTATGATCAGCCTTACCATAGCGAAACCCCTGCACTCCCAAAACCTCACTAAGTGGGCCTCTCACGAACGCTGACACTGTCATCCAGCACCCCTATGGGGTGTTATTTATGGCTGCTTTAAAAAGAAGCACTTTGAAAGAAAGATGCTAAACAACCAGACCAGATTATTAATTTTGTGTTCAAATGAGTTAATTTCCCTTAATAAGAGTCAAATTATTTTTATTTCCCTGCAACCTAAAGAAACTGTGCTGAGCTTTAATGTAGACACACTTTACCCACCTCACCCTCGGCCACAGGAAAGCTGACTTCAGCAAGAGAACTGAGGGTGTTCACAGCATGGAACATGGAATTACTTTGAAACATTCTCCAGAACAAGAGTTCTTAAGCTGGGCTACAGGAAATCTTCACAACCCTTAAATTACGTGTGTGACTTCGCATCAATGGGCAGCTCTGTCCAAGTCCTTGGCTTTCACCAGACTCTCAAAGGAGCCTCAGAAAGCCAGAATTTTGTCTCAGTTTCTCTCATAATTTATTTTAAGGGTTATCTCGCCTAGTTCTTCTTTCCTTGTTTTCAGTGAAACTGTGACCTGCTCCAAAAACACGCAGTCAGTGAAATTTAGTTCCCAAATATTTTATGACAATATAGCAGTGGGCTACATATAAAATAAATGGTAAAAGGTCCTATTCCTTGGTCTTATTCATAACTAAATAATTAATTTATTGGATTTCATTTTTGAGGTTCTTATTGAAAATATTTCTTCCTAAAACTCAGTATCTTCTCTCTCCTTGTGAGATGTTAAAAAAAAATTTGTATTGAAATAAATCAGTGAATTTGTCATATTTCTTTCTTAACCTTTCTAACTGTAGAGGAACATGGCATACAGAGGACTTACCTTTGGACACGTTTTTACTAAATAAATATTCATCGATTCAATCAGTACATTTTTATTGAGTCCTTTTCCAGGCACCAGTTTAGGTACAGGGGATTCCAAAGCAAACAAAAGAAAATCAATTGCTCCCAAGAAGCTTGCATTCCAGTGGGGAACACAGATTATAAACCATAAACTACACAGAACAGGAGGCGGGGAGCGGATAGTAATAAGCACTGTATTAGTTTTCTGGCTTAAAGCAACAGAAATTTAGTGTCTCACTATTCTGGAGGACAGAAGTCCAAAATCAAAGTGTGGGCAGGGCCCCACTCCCTCTGAAGGCTTAGGGGAGAGTCCCTCCTTGCCTCTCCTACATTCTCGTGGCTGCCAGCAATCCCTGCCATTCCTTGGCTTTGCAGATGCATCCCTGCAACTTCTGCCTTCATAGTCACACAGCAGCATTCTTCCTGTGTATCTGTCTCTGCGTCTAAATTTCCCTTGTGTTAAATGGACAGCAATCATTGGATTAGGGCCCACCCTAATCCAGTACAACCTCATCTTACCTTGATTACCTCTGCAAAGACATTCTTCCCAAATAAGGTCATATTCACGTGCAATGGACTTTAACATATCTTTTGGGAGGACACAATTTAACACATAACACGTGTTTTGAAAACAAAATTAAGTGGCCATATGGGAGACAGAGAGTGATGGGTGCTGGCGTGTCCAGGAGGGCTTCTTGGAAAAGATGCCATTGGAGTAGAAACCAAAATGAAGTGAAGGAATGAGCCATGGGGACATTCGGTGAAGGGGGTACAGGCAGAGACCCCGAGGCGGAGGTGCTGAGCCCCTGTGCCTATACTCCTGACTCTCAGAAACTACAAGATAATAAATGCTTGCTATGTAAGCCATTCTGTTTTACAGTAATTTGTTTGTGGCAAAATAAAATGTATACAATTACCCAATAGTGGCCTCGCCTGTTGTGTTAGTTTTCTGTTGCTGCATAACAAATTGCCATAAACTCAGCAGCTTAAAGTTTAACTCACAGTTTCTATAGGTCACAAGTCTATGCTCAGGGTCACACGAGGCTGAGATCTTGGTGCTGGCAGGGCTGTGCTCCTTGTTGGAGCTCAGAGGCCTCTTTCAAGCTTTTGTGGCTGTTGGTAGAATTCACTTCCTTGCAGTTGTTGGACAGATGCTCCCTTTTCTTGCTTGTTGGCTGGGGGCCAGTCATACCTCCTGGAGGCTGCCCACAGCTCCTGGCTGGGAGGACCCCTGCGAAGGCCTCTAATTCTTCAAATTCCTTGGACATCCTCTATCTCTGATCTTTAGACTCAGAATCAAAGGACTCATGTGATTAGGTCAGGCCCACTCAGAATAATCCCCCTTTTGGCAAACTTGAAGTCAACTGATTAGCAACCTTAATTACAATTGGTGTGGACACAACAGTGACTCCATCTTGGACACTAATCTGCCATGTTGAACTCTGATTAGCCCCAGTCCTGTGAATGTCCCCTGATTTCTACTTTGTTTACTGTCCCTAGTGTAAGAACATGTCAACCTTGATGCTACTCCACAAATAATAGGCGTCATAATAGGAAATGGCACATACAGTGTGCCTGCCATTCTGTAGGGCTGCCTCTCACTGTCTCCCTGGAACACATACCACTTTCCCAGTGGTATAAGAGCCCCTGGTCTGGTGAGTAACAGAGTGGAGATCTACCTGTCCTGCAGCCACCCAAGACCACGCTTCTGTCTGTAAGTTCCCCAATAAATCACCCTTTACTGATAATCTGGATTTGTGTGCCTCCTTCTTTGGTTTTTTGGCTCCTTTGGTATTTGGGGGCCACTTTGCCCTTTCACTGAACAAATGGCAAAATCCCTTATCTATATAATGTAACATAATCATGAGAGTAATACCCCAGCATATCCACAGGACCTGCCTACACTTAAGGGAAGAGAATACAAAGCGTGTGCACTGGGGGCAGGAATCTCGGGGCTATGTTAGATTCTGCCTGCTGCGCTCCTCTTCCATTGCGGCGCTGTAACCAGCAGCATTCGGTGAGCTCCGCAAGGGCCCTGGATGTGCCTGGTGTGTGCCTGTCAACAACACGGGCGGGGCCGCTTTGGCCAGAACACAGACAGTGTCAGGCCCATTGGCTCTGTGCCAGCCACCATGCTAAGGCCCTCCTAGGTGCAATGTCATCTCATCCTCCCTTTGGTGCAGACACTGTTAACTTCTCTGTTATGCTGATGAGAAAACTAAGACTCACATGACTTAAACTACTTCTCTGAGATTCCAAATATGCGGGACTTAAACTACTCTGAGATTCCAAATATATGTGACTTAAATTACTTCTCTGAGATTCCAAATATAAAGTGGTAGAGCCAGGGTTTGAACCCAAAGTGTCAGAAAGTCAGGTTTCCAATCTTAGCTTTGTTATTTTCTACCTGTGTTACCCAACTCCTCTGACCTCTTTGCCCATCCCTATAGTAGGGTTAACAGAATATGTGGCTTCGGATATTCTCAGGGGCTCAGATATTCTCAGGGGCTATTGTATGGGTTCTGTAAGCAATGATGGCTGGATCTGCATCATCTAAACAGTAAAGAGCCATAAAAGGCTGAGAGATAGTGGCTGTTGACATTACTTTTAAGCACTTTTATTTCTATTTACTGGAAGAGGTTGTTTTCAGGGCAACCCAAGGATTCAAAAAACAACCAAACCATTAAGTCATCTTGGGGCTCACAAAGCTCTGAGCAGGAGAAACAGGGACTGGGGTTTGGGGAAGGCATCAACTCATGCTACGGCAGAGGCAGAGAGGCTTGTCAGGCATAGATCCTCCTTGACCCACTGAGTCACAGAATCTTCTAGTTTTACCCATATTTATGCAGGGTACTGAGTCACCAGTGTAACCCAGCAATCCATCTTGCCTGAAAACAAATGGCTTGTTTAAATGAAAAGCAGACAGCAGAAGCAGAACGTCCTCAAAAGAGTGTCTTTCATGTCTCCTTATTAGGCGCCAGTGGGTCTTTTAGACAGTTTGTACCCAAAGGGAGAAGTGGTTAATCACTGCGCATATTGCCTAATCAGGAAGCAAAAACCTTGAAGGACACACGAAGTTCGTGTTAGAAATGCAAAACAGCCTGAACCCTCTGCAAGTGAAAACATGTATGTGTACAACTGTCAACGTACCCCTCCTTCCTTCCCAGTCCTCCCTGGAGAAGGTAGAATAGGGAAAGGAAAGCCTTGTTGAAATATAGCCTGAGTCGTTTCTCCTCCCTGGAGAAGGTAGAACAGGGAAAGGAAAGCCTTGTTGAAATATAGCCTGAGTCGTTTGCTTCACAGGCTGGGATTCTTTCAGATGCTGATGCTAATGGGTGAAGTCTGCCACTTCGATGCTTGCGAGAGCCCTGGGAGGTAGGAGTGATTGACCCCATTTCGCAGATGAGAAAATTGAGACTTAGACAAAACTAGACATGAGAAGGCAGGTGCCAGTTATCAGAGAGGCAGCCTCCTCCTAGGCCCCTCATGCCACCTGAGGGAGGTCCCAGGGTGTGGGAGGAGGGAGCATGGGATTCTAGCCTCGGAGAGAACAGGCAGGGAAGAGGCTGGGCCTGGAGCGGGGGGGGTCCTGCAGGGCCTCAATCAGTTGAGCCAGACGATGCCTGAGAGCCCCCGATACGCCTCCCTGAACCTCACTGGAGCATTAAAGATGAAAGCTCCTTCCGAGCTCTGCACAGGAGATTGATGTGTGAGATGGGAAGATACCATCTTCACCAGGGCTTGGCCAGGAGAACCAATGGGTTGCCAAGATGCCTGGAGGGTCAGGAGAATGCAGTGAGGGGCTGAGACACCTTGGAAGCAACCTAGGGTTATCCTGGACTAACTGGAACAACTGTTCCCCTGGGCTAAGAGGAGTCCACTGCAGAGGAACTGGCCTCCAGACTCAAAACAATAGTGCCATTTCTTATACAACCTACATGTCACTGCCCAGATCCTGCATATTTTCCTAGCTCTGTTCCCTTTTACTTGGAAGTTGTGCTTTCCATCCAGTATCCTCCATACCAGCACTGAGGCCCACAGCCTGGGAAACATCTGGGTGGGCTCCCCTGAAATGGGTCCCAGCTGGGTGGCAAACGTTTCCTGTGCCTGCCAACCCCCTCCCTTCCTGTGTCCGCAGAGAGAGTGTCTGGAGAAATCAAATTAATGTTTTCAATTAATATTTGGGAAAAATACCCGAGGCCAGTTGTTTTATCTTTGATGCCAGATATTCTTGGGTTTAAAGCAAAGTAGCCAGGAAAGACAATGATGGGCCTTTTGAGGGTACCAGAGCCTTCTGGGTGCCCCCTTGCTTCAGAGAAGACTCTATGAGAAGACTTCCCCCAGAGGATAAAGGCACAGAGATCCTGGCTCCAGAAAGGCATGCAGCACAGACTCTGCCAGAATTTCTGGATTCGGGTGCCATACTGGGCTCCAAAATGCTGTCAGGGTGAGAAGAGGAGCTACTCCGAAAAACACTGAGTTTTCTTGTCACCCTGGCTTCCCGGGCCATGTGAGGCCCAGGGAGACAGCCACGTGCCAGGGCAGCCATCTCAGTGGCCCAGGACCTTCATCAGGACACAAGGATCACCCTCATGATGATGATGATGATGATGATGACGACGGCCGTGGTAATGACAACAGCCAACACTCACAGATACTTAACACCATCAGGCGCTTTATGTGCAGGATTTCCTAGAAAGCAAGTACCCTTATTCATACCCATTTTACAGCTGAAGAAACGGAGGTTCATAGGGGTAAAGCCCCCTGCCCCAAATCACACAGCTATGGAGGTCGGGAGCCAGGACCTGAACACAGGCTCTCACTCCTACACTTGTGCTCCTAACCACAGCGACGCAAAAAACCCCGAGCTGCTACCCCGATGTCCCTCCTGCCTCCTCTACTGGGCAGCTTCTTTCATCACCTGCCACGGAGATGCCAGCTCACCCACGCGCCACAGTGGCCGGCGAGGCTGCTCTCCCCTCCAGGTGTCTACAGCTCTTTAGTATACCCCAGGAAGACACATGGCTCCTTCAGACCAGAGTACACGGGACCCGTTCCCAGGAAGTGGCCAGAGGGAGTCTGGGAAATGCCAGAATGAGATGATACATGTTAGGGACAAGTGGAGAAATCTGAATTGGGGTTGAAATTCTGTAATATTGAGGATTCATGTTAATCTTAGGTGTGATAATGACATTGTGGTTTTGCAGGAAGGGAAAAAAGCCCTAATCCTTGAGAGATGTACAAAAAATACTTGTAAGTGAAATATAAGGTGTCTGAATTTGCTTTAAAATATAGTCATGCCTCTCTTGATGACAGAATGCGTTCTGAGAAACATGTTGTTAGGCGATTGTGTCATCGTGTGAACACCATAGAGTGAATGAACTTACACAAACCTAGACGGGGCAGCCTACCCAGACTGTGTGGCACAGCCTACTGTTCCTGGCTACAAACCTGTACAGCCTGTTACTGTGCTGAGTACCATAGGAAACTGAGACAAAACGGTAGGTATGTGTGTATCGAAACACAGAAAAGATACAGTAAAACGATGGTAGTATAATTGTAGAGGACCACAGGTTGTATATGTGGCCCACTGTTGACCAACATGTTGTTTTGTGGTGCACGATTATACTCCAGAAAAAAACAGAAAGAAAATTTTTTTAAATAGGTGGAGGAGATAGATGAAGCCTGATCAGAAAGTTGATGATAATTGTTGAAGCTGGGGGAGGAATCCAAAGATTATTCTCCAAACCAAACCAAACTAAAACTCTGCCTCCCTCAAACAGGTCAGGTTCCAGATCCGGACTCTGGAGGTCCTAATCCTGCTGCCCTGGGTCCACCAGTCACCTCGGAGTCTTCACAGTTTCCCTCCGCAGGAGCCAGAAGGAGTTCTCAAACAGTGAAACGCTGGTGCAGGGCCCAGTCTCCCAGAGCTCCTGAACCTGGTGCAACTCCCACCCTCAAGCCCATCCCAAGATCCCACTAACACCATTGCAACCCAGTTTGAAAGCACCAGGCCTGTGAGCATTCTTTCATTATTAACAATTGAAAATGACCCCAGAGATTTTTTCAGCCTCCTGCTTTGAATGGCACGTCTCTGTGTTGTCTCAAATGCAGTCAGCAGTGGTGTCTCCCTTATGCTGTGTTCAACAGCCATGAAGGAAACTTCACAGGGAAAATGAACAAGGTAAATCAAAATGTAATGGTCACGGATAATACCTACTCTAGATATCTAGTCAACAAGGATGCAAAAAGCCTGCTTTTCACTGGTTGGACTGTGTGAATCCATCTTTGTATAATACGTCAGGGATATCCATAGACATTCTTAACATCAAAAATAAACGTGGGCTGGGCTGGCAGAGTGGCCCATGGTTGTAATCCCAGCACCTTGGGAGGCTGAGGCGGGAGGATCACTTGAGGCCAGGAGTTCGAGACCAGCCTGGCCAATGTGGTGAAACCTTGTCTCTACTAAAAATACAAAAAAATTAGCTGGGCATGGTAGCACACACCTGTAATCCCAGCTACTCAGGAGGCTAAGGCACGAACATTGCTTGAACCCAGGAGGCGGAGGTTGCAGCGAGCCGAGATAGCACCACTGCACTCCAGAGACTGTCTCTCAAAAAAAAAAAGAAAGAAAGAAAATGTGACTTACAAGCTTTCCCTCAGAGTTGTGAAGGAAAGAAAAAAAAATGTGACCATAACAAAACTACTTAATATAGATCAATGACCTAAACTTAAGAGCAAAAATTACAAAACTCTTAGAAGAAAACATAGGGGAAAATTTTCACGACATTGGATTTGGCAAATAATTTCTTGGATATGAAACATGCGGCAGAAGAAAAAACAGATAAGCTGAACATCATCAAAATTTAAAACTTTTGTGCATCAAAGGACACTATTGAGAGAGTATAAAGACAACCTAGAGAATCTGCAAGTCATATATCTGATAAGTGATTAATAACCAGAATATATAAAGAACTCTGACAACTCAATAACAAAAAAAAACAAAACAACCCAATTACAAAATGGGCAAAGAACTTAAATAGACATTTATACCTGGTCAAGGTATACAAATGCCCAGTAAACACGTGAAAAGATGCTCAATATTATTAGTCATTAGGGAAACATAAATCAAAACCACAAGATACCACTTCATACCCATTAGTATAGCTATGATTAAAAAGAGGGAAAATTACAGTGTGGATGAGAATTCGGGGAAGTTGGTGCATGACTGGTGGGTATTAAAAATGGTGCAGCTGTCGCACGTTCTCACTCACAGGTGGGAAATGAACAATGAGAACACTTGGACATGAGATAGGGAACATCACACACCAGGGCCTGTCATGGAGTTGGGGGAGCGGGGAGGGACAGCATTAGGAGATACACCTAATGTAAATGATGAGTTAATGGGTGGAGCACACCAACATGGCACATGTATACATATGTAACAAACCTGCATGTTGTGCACATGTACCCTAGAGCTTAAAGTATAATTAAAAAAACAAAAAACAAAAAACCGTGCAGCTGCTGTGGAAAACAATTTGGCAGTTTCTCAAAAAGTCAGACACAGAATTACTATATGATCCAGAAATTTCACTCCTAGGTATATTCCCAAAAGACACAGATAGTTTTATACCAACGTTCACAGCAGCACTATTTACAACAGCCGAAAGGTTAACAAACCAAATGTCCATCAACAGAAGAATAACCAATTGTGGTGTATACATACAGTGGAATATTATTCAGCCTTAAATGGGAATGAAGTTCTGATACATGCTACTAGATAGACAGATGAACCCTGAAGGTATTTTGCTAATGTGCTTTTGAAAGAAGCCTGACACAAAAGGACAGATATTTATGATTCCTTTTATATGCAGTATCTACAGTAGGCAAACTCATATAGACAGAAAGTAGAATGGGGGCTGGGCAAAGAGGGGACTGGGGAATTATCGTTCAATGGGTATGGAGTTTCAGTTGGAGAAGATGAAGAAAAAGGTTCCGAGATGGATGGTGGTGACAGCTGAACAACAATGGGAATGTGGTTAATGCCACTGACCTGTACGCTTAAAAATGGTTACAATAGACTTAGGCTGGCTGGGCGCGGTGGCCCACACCTGTAATCCCAGCACTCTAGGATGCCCAGGCGGGCAGATCACGAGGTCAGGAGATCAAGACCATCCTGGCTAACATGGTGAAACGCTGTCGCTACTGTCGCTACTAAAACTACAAAAAATCTGCCGGACGTGGTGGCAGGTGCCTGTAGTCCCAGCTACTCAGGAGGCTGAGGCAGGAGAATGGTGTGAACCCGGGAGGCGGAGCTTGCAGTGAGCCGAGATCATGCCACTGCACTCCAGCCTGGGCGGCAGAGCGAGACTCCGTCTCAAAAAAAAAGAAAAGAAAAAAGAAAAGACTTAGGCTTAGTGGTGCCTGCCTGTAGTCCCAGCTACTTGAGAGGCTAAGGCAGGAGGATCGCTTGAGCCCAGGAGGTTGAGGCTGCAATGAGTTATGATCACACCACTGCACTCCAGCCTGGGAAACAGAGTAAGACCGTGTCTCGAAAAGAAAAAGAAAAAAAACAACAAAAATGGCATATTTTATGGTATGTACATTGTGCCAAAATTTTAAAATGTGAATAGGATAAATAAGCAGGTCACTGATGACCATTTTACGGCAATGTTATACAGGTATCTAGAGTTAAACATTTGCTTGTAATTTCACACAGTTCTTCAAATGAGTCTCTTTTGAATTACTGGGGAGATAAGTATACGGAGAAGGCATTAGATGCCACATAAAACTGAGGAATTAAAAAAAAAAATCTTGAAGTGTAGGAATCTTGGTGCTAGAGGCATCCCCAGAAAGACAGAATTCAGCTCCAAGGAACAAAAGGCCGCCGGGAATCCACTCGCCCTCAAGACACAGCATTTCTAGATTCTCTCTGCTCACATCTTCCCCTTCTCCTGACTTTCCAGCACCCTAGCTGACTATAACTCAGAAGTGGGAAGACACATGTGAAAAAATTATGAGTTCCAGTCTTTAAACATTATTACAGTTTAAATAATTACATAAAAATATTTACGTTTCCCAAGTCAAACCTAAAAACCACAAGGCATGTTCAGAAAAGCTTCACTTCTATTCCTAGGCATGGAGCCCTCTCCCATACTTGTTTTCTTTCCTTTTCTTTGGAATTTATCTGGGTTTCTCCCTCCAATATTAGGTTATGGGGCCCATCTCCAATGCAGCCATCTTTACCCACAAAGCGCGTGGAGCCTGTGCAGCAGGGTTCCTCTTCAAAGAAAACTGTGATGTTGTCATCAGGAAGTGCACAAAAGAAAAGGGATATACATACTCAGCAATGCGCACTTGCTTCCTTTCCCTACAGAGCACATTTTACTGGGTACCAGCTCTGTGCCAGGCAAGACTTTTTTTTTTTCTTTGAGGCAGAGTTTCGCTCTTGTTGCCCAGGCTGGAATGCGATGGCGTGATCTCGGCTCTCTGCAACCTCCCAGGTGCAAGCGATTCTCCTGCCTCAGTCTCCTGAGTAGCTGGGATTATATGCCACCACACCTGGCTAATTTTTGTATTTTTAGTAGAGATGGGGTTTCACCATGTTGGCCAGGCTGGTCTCGAACTCGACCTCAGGTGATCCACCCGCCTCAGCCTCCCAAAGTGCTGGGATTACAGGCGTGAGCCACCATGCCCAGCCAAGATTTTCAACAGAAGTTTGTTTTCATTCTTTCTGTTTTGGGGATTATTCTAACGTTAAATCTATTAAAAATTAAGCGAGGCACAATGCACCAAAGAAAATTAACAGTACTTTGTTGAAAGAAAAAAATGGGGTCTACGTTAAATCTATTAAAAATTAAGCAAGGCACAACACCCCAAACAAAACTAACAGCACTTTGTTGAAAGAACAAAGATTGGGTGTCCCTCAAGGATGGCTCTGAGGTCCTCTCTGGGAAGCCCTTCTTTATTTACCCCAGAGTTAGCTGTCCCCTCATCCTAGGAACCTCATGCAACAGATCATCAGCAGTGACCATGGGACATTATGACTGTTTATGTGACTGGTGTGTCTGGCTCCCGAAACTGTAAGAACAGTGAGGCCAGGCCAGGCGCAGTGGCTCACGCCTGTAATCCCAGCACTTTGGGAGGCCGAGGTGGGCAGATCACGAGGTTGCGACATTGAGACCATCCTGGCTAACACGGTGAAACCCTGACTCTACTAAAAATACAAAAAGTTAGCCAGGCGTGGTGGCAGGCGACTGTAGTCCCAGCTGCTCAGGAGGCTGAGGCAGGAGAATGGCGTGAACCCGGGAGGTGGGGGTTGCAGTGAGCCGAGATCGCGCCGCTGTGCTCCAGCCTGGGCGACAGAGCAAGACTCCGTCTCAAAAAAAAAAGAACAGTGAGGCCAGACACAATGGTTTCTTTCTTTCTGATAAATAAGAGCCCATATTTATAAAGAGTCCAGCATATTGGAAGTGTCCCTTAGATGTTAGGTTCTGGCCAAGGACCCCCAGTGCCTAGCAAAGTGGGCATCCAATAAATGTGGGTTGAACAGACACATAAATTTAGAGGACTTCGCTTATGGCTCTGGCAATCTGACCTAAAATATTAATGCAATGTGTAAAAATGTACTCCAAAAATTCCAGCAATATGATATTGGTTAGCTTATGCCTTTATTCCCCACCTCATTCCAATAATACGAAATTGGTGTAATTTTGTTTGCAAAGAAATGTCAGGATAGGATGGATGTGGTGGCTCACGCCTGTAATCCCAGCACTTTGGGAGGACAGGCAGGTGGATCATTTGAGCTCAGGAGTTCGAGACCAGCCTGGCCAACATGGCAAAACCCTGTCTCTACAAAAAATACCACAAAAATTAGCTGGGCGTGGTGGTGTGTGCCTGTAGTCCCAGCTACGTGGGAGGCTGAGGTGGGAGAATTGTTTGAGCCCAGGAGGTCGAGGCTACCGTGACCTAGGATTGCACCACTGCACTCCAACCTGGGTGACAAAAGTGAGACCCTGTCTCAAAAAAAAGAAAGAAGTCCAGGTGCGGTGGCTCATGCCTGTAAACCCAGCACTTTGGGAGGCCAAGGTGGGCAGACCACTTGACATCAGGAGGTCGAGACCAGCCTGGCCAACATGGGGAAACCCTGTCTCTACTAAAAATACAAAAAAATAAAATTAGCCAGGTGTGTTGGCATGTGCCTGTAATCCCAGCTATTCAGGAGGTTGAGAGGCAGCAGAATCACCTGAATCTGGGAGGCAGAGGTTGCAGTGAGCCGAGATCACACCATTGCACTCCAGCCTGGGTGACAGAGTGACTCCATCTCAAAAAAAAAAACAAAAAAACCACAGAAATGTCAGGATGAGTAAGCTGAGTACAGAGTAAAACTTGACATTAAGAAGAAAATCTGCCCCAGCCGAGTGGCTAGGGGAACCTCAGCTCCAGCTGTTCATTGTGTTGGGCAGCAGTGGTGGGAGGGGTGCAGGGGTGCTTTGCAGAAAAAAGAATCCCAGCTGCAAATACAAATTGCATATTCCTAGACCTTTGAAAGATAACAAAGACTTCTGCCCTCAAATGATGATGTCCTGTGTTAAAATCACTCGGCTAGGTAGTTAAAACTGTTTGAAATGACCTGGTCACTTTCTGATGCGGACGTGCAACACACATGTAAAACTAGGTACCAGATTTGACTCTTGTAAACTTCAACCAGGTAATTTTGAAAACACCCTAGAAGTGAACAACCTTGAATGTTCTGAAGATGTGGGAGTGTTCGACAAGATTCAGGCTGCTGCAGAATGAGGACGGTTGTCACTGGGTGACATGTTCAGGTTGCTCAGGCCCCTCACAGGGATGAGCAGAAAGGTCAGCATTTTCTTAGCCCAGGGAGGCTTAGTACTCTTGAGGAAAAGAAATCCTGCACCATAAGCAAGATCCAGTGCAATAAATACCCGAGGGTGAACCGTGGTGAGAAGTCTCAGAACGCACTGTGTAATTATCATGTTTAGAAAGCAAAACGTTGACAAGACACGGCCGTTAGCAAAAAGCCGAATGGTTACTGCACTCAACGAGAAAAGGAAACTGGGAGGGTTGAAAAAAAGAAACGAATAATTGGCAAATTCAAAGAGGCTTTTTGAGGAAGAGACAGTTGGGTGGTTTTGTGAAAGCAGAGGTGACTCTTGGATCACAAACATGAAGCCTACAGAGACAGCCAGGGTGAAAAAAGGACAGAGGCTACGCAGCCAAAGAAAACCCAAAGCGTACTTCAGACATGCCAAGGCCAAGAGGCTCTGTATCTAAAAAGGAGCCAAAGTGAGTAGGAGCAGTTGGAAAGCACACTTAAGAATGTAAGGAAGACTCACAGGAACCTGTTGTGTCTCGCCTCGGACTTCAAGCTGATACTAAGATGGCGTTTCACACCCTGAGTGGGGAAACTAAGGAAACTGACGGGGGTGCTGAAGTTAAACATCCCTCCTGTGGACCTCCAGGCTGCACCCCACCCTCAGCCACATCAATGGCATAGGACTTAAAACTGGACGCTCTGTACCCACTGGTGGCTCATGCATTCCAGAATCAACCTACACAGAACATGCTCCTCCCTCAGTGCCTGAGTGTTCTGCACAGGACGTTCTCAGAATCTAGAGGCTCCAGGGTTGGGCCAGGTCTAAGTCCCAATTGACACACTATCTCCAGCCCAGGCCAGGACTTCCCTGGTAAATCAATCTCTGAAGGCAGTCATGGTGCCAGCCTCAGTTTTATTTATTTATTTATTTACTTATTTAGAGAAGTAGTTTCGCTCTTGTTGCCCACGCTGGAGTGCAATGGTGCGACCACAGCTCACTGCAACCTCCGCTTCTTGGGTTCAAGCGAATGTCTCAGCCTCCTGAGTAGCTGGGATTACAGGCGTGCACCACCATACTGGGCTAATTTTTGTATCAGCCTCAGTATTACTTTAAAGGAACTTAAAATGGGTTAAACTTTAAAACGGGGTGAAATGAGGCAGTCCCCAGGATGGCCAGACGTTTATGGGGCTGTAAGGTTCCCAATGTGATGTCTGCCTGGGGAATGACTCCGGAGAGTCCTGGGACCCAACTGCCAGAGCGTCTCCTATATCTCCTGGGGAAACTGGTAGGATGGATAAGTGACAGTGGAGGCAGAGAAACTTCAGTTTAGCTGGTCAGCATTTTCTCTAACTCACTCATGATAACTACAAACCCAGTTCCATCCTAACTTGGAACAGGGTGCCAGCTCCCACTGAAAACCCTGGATCACTGTAACAGGAAGACAAGAGCCACATTTGAAACTGCCGCTGCTCTAGGTCATAAACTTTCTCTAATTTAGTGTCCCTGCCCCATCAGCTCTGTGCAGAAGAGCACATGGTGGCTGGGGGTTAAGAACAAATAAGACAGTGCTAGCTGTGAGACCCTGGCTGGGTTATTTAACCTCCTTGAAACTGCAGAACAAGGATATGAAGGCATGACTTCACTGGGCTACTGTAAGAATGATGAGAATAATGCAGTAAGCCCACAGCAGGGTGCCTGGCACACACGGAGCATTCCGGGGAGCTATTGTTCTCACTCCTCATTAGGAGGGACAAACCTGAGACGAAGCTCTTATTTGGCAAGGTCTGGGTGATCTGGTGCACTCAGGCCTCTCAATTTATATGAAAAGTCAGAATTTAATTAAGGGAAGATGACATGAACCCAAGAAAAGCCTGCTACAGATTTGCCCGGGAACAGCCTTCTCCCCTGTCGCCTGCCTGATGGGGAGTTGCTGAATTTTCACAGCATCATTCTCAAGGCTCCCACAGATCAGAGCAGAATCCCTGACCCCAGACCTGGAATCTCTAAATTCGCGTGTGACCTCCTTTCCCTTTGTGGCACATGAAGAGTTCCAGTGGTCTCTCCAGGCGGAATACAGTATTCCTTCCTTTCCCTCACCGCCACTGCCATCAGACGCCAACTCTACTCAATGTCTTCCTTAAAATGCAACATGAGACCTATTGTTGAAGTCTTGCACCAATTTTCTCTTCTTATCCCCAAACTCAGATTTGCATAGCAGGCCGCCACTTTATAGACAAAACGGTGTGTGGAGTTTGAAGCACACATATATGCCTATGACTCTTTTAAAAAAAAAAATGCTTTGAGGTATGATTGACATGAACAACTGTACATATTTAATGTATACATTCAATGAATGTAAATTCAAGGAGGCACCAGACAAGAGTTCTGGAGCTCCGTGAGGGTAGCTAAGGAAGCAAATGGGATGGGCTCTGCCAGGCTTGGGAATGAAAAGGGGGTTTCTGAGCACTCGCCTGGACTTCTGCAAGGTCGGCAAACACAGGAGCAGTCGCGGAGCAGCGGTGCAAACATGCCCAGCTCTCCAACGGGTGCTTCACCGCATTTCCCTGCAGAGACCACTCTAAACCAAACTCAGCGCCTGGGAAGGTTCTGCCCCTCAGGACCTGCCCCTCATCCTCGTGGCCTATTGCTGTTGACCTGACTGGATGGAGGGGTCCCTAGATGGCTGGTGTGTCTGTGAGGGTGTTTCCAGGGAGACGGCATGGGGGTCAGTGGGCTGAGAGGGGAAGACCTGCCCTCAATGTGGGTGGGCACCACCCAACGGCTGGGGGCCCAATAGGGACAAAGCAGGCAGAAGGGGAACATTCAGCTCCCTCTTGCTTCCCCTCCCTTCTGGAGGGAGACACTTTTTCTCCTCCTGCCCTTGGACATCAGGCTTCAGGTCCTTCTGCCTTTGGACTCTGCAACCTCCTGGGGGCTCTCAGACCTTCAGCCTCAGACTAGGGGCTGCACTGTCGGCTCCCCTGGTTCTGAGGCTTTCAGACTTGGACTGAGCCACATTACCAGCTCCTCTGGTTCTGCAGCTTGTAAACAGCCTGTTATGGGACTTTGCCTTCCCAATCATGTGAGTCAATTCTTCCCAATAAATTCTCTTTCACATGTATCCTGTTGGCTCGGTCCCTCTGGAGCACCCGGACAACTACAGCACGGGAAGCAGGGCTTCATCACAGACTGGGGCTGGGGGAGAGGCAGGAATAAAGGCTGTGGACTGTCAAAGATACCCAGAGAGGGGCTAGGAAGTTGGGAGGGTGGGAGGTGCAGCAGATGCAGCCACCCGGCACCAAACTGCAGCAAGGTCTCTGACCCTGGCTTCTTGCACCTCACCACGGGATGCAGCAATTCTGCTCCTCGATACAGACCCAGAGGCCATGAAAGCTGGGACTTGAACAGATACTGGCATACTCATGTTCCTAACAGCACTATTTACAATACCCAGGAGGTAGAAAGGACCAAAATATCCATCAACAGATGAATGGATAAGCAGGTTGTGACTATCCAGACAAGAGAAGATCACTTAGCCTTAAAAAAGGTAGGGTGGCCGGGTGCGGTGGTTCACTCCTGTAATCCCAGCACTTTGGGAGGCTGAGGCGGGCGGATCACCTGAGGTCAGGAGTTTGAGACCAGCCTAGCCAAAATGGTGAAACCCCGTCTCTACTAAAACTACAAAAAAGTTAGCTGGGTGTGGTGGTGGGCGCCTGTAATCCCAACTACTCAGGAGGCTGAGGTAGGAGAATCACTTGAACCTGGGAGGCAGAGATTGCAGTGAGCCGAGATCACACCACTGCACTCCAGCCTGCGCAACAAGAGTGAAATTCCATCTCAAAAAAAAAAAAAAAAGAGAGAGAGAGAGAAAAGGAAGGGGATTCTCACGCATGCTACTGCATGGAGAAACTTTGAGGATGTTATGCTAAGTGAAATAAGCCACACTAAAAGGATAAATCCTGTAGAATTCCACTGAGAAGAGGTATCTAGAATGGACAGATTTACAGAGGCAAAAGTAGAATAGAGGTTACCGGTGCTGAAGGGAGGACGCATGGGAAGTTGCGTTTAATGGGTACAGAGTTTCAGTTGGGGAAGATGAGAATGTTCTGGAGAAGGATGGCGGTGATGGCTGCACAGTACTGTGACTGTACCTAATGCCACTGAGCTGTACACATAAAAGTGGTTTAAACTTGGGCAACATAGTGAAAAAAAAAAACCATAGTCTCTACAAAAAATCTTTAAAAAAATTAGCCAGGTGTGGTGGTGTGCACCTGTAGTCCCAGCTACTAGGGAGGCTGAGGCAGGAGAACTGCTTCAGCCTGGGAGTTTGAGACTGCAGTGAGCTATCACTGTGCCACTGTACTCCAGCCTGGGTGACACAGCAAGACCCTGTCTCAAAAGAAAAAAAGATTTAAATGGTAAATTTTATGTTATGTATGTTTTACCACAGTAAAAAATGTACATAAAAAACTGATAGAACTGGATACCTAAAAAGAGTGAATTTTACTGCACGTAAACTATACCTCGAGGAGCTCGACTTTAAAACAACCTCTATCTTCAGGGAAAAGTTATAATTCATTCTTTCTTTATTCTATTCCACTAGGCTCGCCTGCTTGAGGGGAGTGGGGACAGACAGTGAGAGAGAAAGAAAGCTGAGAGAGAAGAGAGAGGAGAGAGAGAGAAAAGAAAGGAAAGAAGGAGAAGAGAGAAGAGAGAGGAGAGGGGGAGAGAGAGAGGAGACAGGGAGGAGAGGAGAGAAAGAGAGAGGAGGAGAAGAGAGAGAAAGGGAAAGAGAGAGAGAACGAGGAGGGGGGGGAGATTACTAAAGGACAGTGTGTTGTTCCCAGAACTCAAGACCTGCCCCTCATCTTCGTGGCCATCTCCTCTCTTCTCCAGCCTCTCCCAATTACACAGTCTAAGCTGGTGACCCCAAGAGGATGACAGTTCTCCTTCTGTCCTCCATTACGAACTGCCTGGGAAGGACGGCCCCTCCCATGTGAGCTCACTCCCAGGACAATTAGCCTTGGCCAGTGGCAGTCAGCAGCACAGACATGACTTTCTGCAGAGGAGGGGAACTGTGCATGGTGGAGCCACCCACTGCCTACAGACAATGGCTAAACCCTCAGAACTACATTTAAGGATCCTCAAAATCTGGCCCAAACGCTTCTGTGTAAACCAAGGATGAAAACTGAAATGTGGGCGGGTCACATCAGGGTGTGGCCTGGGACAGGAGCACGACCAGAGAGCGGACCACAGAGCCTGGGACAAGGGAGATTCCACGTCCCCTCGAAAAGTGTTCTGGTGAAAAAGAAACATATTGATTTTTTTTTTCAATTTTTTAATTCATTTATATTTTAATTAATTAATTATTTTGAGACAGAGTCTCACTCTGTCGCCCAGGCTGGAGTGCAGTGGCACAATCCCAGCTCACTGCAACCTCCGCCTCCCGGGTTCAAGCGATTCTCCTGCCTCAGCCTCTCGAGTAGCTGGGATTACAGGCTCGGGCCACCACGTCCAGCTCATTTTTGTATTTTTAGTAGAGACGAGGTTTCACCATGTTGGCCAGGCTGGTCTTGAACTCCTGACCTCAGGTGATCCACCTGCCTCGGCCTCCCAAAGTACTGGGATTACAGGCATGAGCCACCACGCCAGGCCAATTATTCAATTTTTAAATATTCAATTCAATTGATTCAAATTGAATTTAATATTCTATTCAAATAATTTTGAATTGAAGAAGCATTGAAACTGTATTCAATATTACTAGAGAAAAGTGCTCAATATTATTATTTTTGAATAAAAATACTTGAATCAGTAAAAATAACTATTATTTGGCCATGTTATGAACTGTATTGTGTCCCCCCAAAATTTACATGCTGAAGTCTTAATCCCCAGTACCTCTCTTTAAAGAGGGAGTTCAGGTCAAAGGAGGGAGTACGGGCAGCGCCTACCCCAACAGGACCAGTGTCCTCCTGAGAAGAGAACGTTAGGACTCAGACACACGCAGAGGGAAGGCCGCGTGAGGACGCGGGGAAGGCGGCCGTCTACGAGCCACGAGACAGGCCTCAAAATGAAACCAACACCTTGATCCTGCGCTTCCAGCCTTAAGACCATGAGACAATACATTTCTGTTGTTTGAGCCATGCAGTCTGTGGTATTTGTTATGGCAGCTCAAGCAAAGAAATCCAGGCCATACAAAGGAATGAAGCGCTGCAGTGATCCGTGCCACAACGCGAATGCATCTCGGGGACGTTACACGAAGTGAAGGAGGCCAGGCACGAAGGCCACATCTCGTATGACTCCGTGTACCCGAAATGTCCAGAACAGGCCAGTGTCCACCACCTGTTCCCACAGAGGCCCCACCTCACGACAGAGGCTCCTGAGAGGTGTCTGGCCTGGACACTGGGAGCACAGATCCAGAGCCAGACTCTCTGCAGTAGAATGCCAGCTCCATAGTTTCTAATCCCAGGATGCTGGTTAAGTGGCTGAACTTCTCTGTGCCTCAGTTCCTCATCTGTGAAATGGGGGTAATGACAGCACTTACCTCACAGGGTATGGAAAGGATTAAATGACTTCATTCTAGAAAGTGCCTGGCCCTTGGTAAGCTGCTCTTAGGTGTAATCTATTAAGGAAAGCTTTAGTTGTTGGTTGACTGTTGGTCTCTTACCCTTTAAATAGAAGTTCCTTGAGCACAGGGACTCTGACTAGCAATTCCTGTTCTCCAGCATCAGGCACTGAATGAGTGAGGTTCTAGTCCTCGCTGTGAGAGAAGGGAGGTGATCTCCAGGCACCCTCAGCTCCCATCTTCTGTGGATCTGGGAGCCCAGGACACGTAGAAATCTCTTCCCCAGGCCATACACCATTCCTTACCTATCTGTGGGCCCAGCCCACACTGAACCTCAGTCCACACTGAACCCTGCTCCACGAGGCACGGAGTTCACCAGGCCTCCAACTTGCCTTGCAAAGGACCCATGCTTTGTAGTGGCCTCAGGGCTATTCCAATGTAAGAAACAGGTCAGGTCAAGGGTGCCGCTGGCAAGTAGGACCTACCCTATGGTGCCTTGCAGGCCTCCATCCACGTGGGCCACCCAGCCTCATTCACAGAGTTCTCCAGGTCAGCCACTTGCCCTGCTCTGCACATGACACTCACACCAGCATTAACTCATTTTTGCAGGAGTAACGTCTGAAGACCAGCCCTCAGGTTTCAAGGCCCTGCCGGCCGCTCTGGCCACCTCTACACCTCCAAGGTTCCAGAGAGGAAAGTTCAAGGAAAGAGTTTTCTCTGTTGGCCCATTCAGGCCCGGGTAGGCCAGAGTGGCCAGCAGACCTGACATCTGGAAATACAGTGGCTGCATGCAAAGGATTACAGGCCTTTCCAAAGCAAAGCTGCCTAACCCCTCGGGGACCGTCTTCCTGGGCTGATGCACTGAGGACCCCTGGCCCTTGGCAGGGTCTTCTGCAGGGGAAGCTAAATCCCACCAGCAAATGTCAATGCATGCAATCGTGGCAGGCCACAAGTCACTGCCAATCCAACACCTACTCTTTCACAAATCCCAGAACAGACTTTTATTAGGTATGAGCCGCTAGCGTGAATGTAGCTGCCACTACTTAAGAAACTGGAATTTAAGCCCCTCTTTCCCGCGTGTGGGAACATGAAGGTTTGTTTTGGCAATCAGATCTGTTTCCAATTCAACTGTTAGAAAAATCACAGCAGGGCAGGGGTGAACATTATACGGGAGGGTGGATCACGTCTTGTTTTGCAATACCCCACAGTGTCTTACTTATATCAAGAGGAGGCTGTGAAAATCTTACAATATTCCTCTGAAAAATGAGCTTTCATTCTCCGACAAGGACATGTGAGATTTTGGTCCAGAAGACACTTGGAGAGATGACCAAGCCAGACAGCACGCAGCCCTTCCTAGGAGAGGTGGGGAGGTGAGCAGAGACTGGCCCAATAGCAGCAGGTCACATGCCATGAATGTGATGTGTTGGGAGGATGGGGGTCGCTCCCCACAAGGGACACCTCTGCATCAAAAGTGCTGGGTAATTTGGGAGGCCGAGGCAGGTGGATCACCTGAGGTCAGGAGTTCGAGACTAGCCTGGCCAACATGGTGAAACCCTGTCTTTACTAAAAATGCAAAATAGCCTGGCATGGTGGCACGTGCCTGTAAATCCCAGCTACCTGGGAGGCTGAGGCAGAAGAATCACTGGAACCCGGGAGGGGGAGGCTGCAGTAAGCCGAGATTGCACCATTGCACTCCCAGCCTGGGCGACATCCATCTCAAAAAAAAGAGTGCTGGGTGAGAGGTGACTTGCTGCCTGGTTCCCCAAACAAGAGGGCTCTGCTCCCTGGCACATCCCTAACACCTTCAAATAGCCCCTTTCCACCTCATCCAGTATTTAGCAGCCCTCCTCTGTTAGTCACAGCAGTTGCCTCCTGAGCCAGGCTTTGGAAGACCCCTGACATCAAGGTGGGCCACAAGGAACAATGACCTTTTCCCCACCTGCACCTGCACACGCACATCTGCCTCTGGGTCCCAGAACGCCCAGAGACACATGTGGATGGCATCAAATGGTAGATGAGGGTACAGAGTTTTCAGCCCCAATAATGATGTGCCCATAGTCAGATGTGGGTCTCGCAAAGCTGCGGTCACCAGAGACACTGCCAGTGTCTGGGACCAGTCTCCTCCTGGGCCTGCAGGTTGAGGTTTGCCAAGGACCCTGGCACTCGGTCTCCATGTGGGTAGTTGTTAGACATCAGCCTGCCGCTAGGCATGAAGCTGTGCTCCCTTCACTGCAGGCTCCCTGCACCCCGTCCATCAGCAGCAGGGCTCCCGGTGTGGCTGAGATGTCAGAGGCACCCTCTGCACAGCCTGAGATAGGACTAGTGAGGCCACGATGAACTGTAATTCAGAGAGGATGAATTTGGGTTACAGAGGTTAATATTCTGCTCATGGTGAGAATCATAAGTGATCAAAGTCAAAGGCATAGAGGATGGTCTGACATAGCCCCAGACCTGGGGCCAATCGTGAACTTCAGTGAGGGAAAGACCCAGAGGCGCTACTGGAATGAATGAATGAATGTAAGAACATTTAAACTTAACAGCCCGAATCCTCTGGAGAGATGCTAGATGCCACTCTGAGATGGGGGAGAAGGATGGGGAGTTGACTGTAGGGCACCAATGCATGGAAAACACACTGGGAAGGAATTTGCTAGCATCAGATTATGAGGGAGGCTAGAACCACAGGGACGGAAGAAGCTGGTCAAGGAGAGTGGGAAGAGGAAGGAAGGAGAGGGCACGGGGGCCAAGAAACAGCAAGCTGCAGTATGAAAATAGTGGGGGCCGAGCTAGAGAGGCTCACGAGACAAGTTAAGTAAAAGATGGGAAGGAATCGCCGTAGGATTGACAATGGTTAACATCTGTGAATGCTTTCTAGCTGTTCCAAGCACCTTCCCTATATTGAGTCTTTTAGTCCTCCTAACAACTTTAGACAATAGACACTATTACTTTTCCTATTTTCCAGATGAGAAAACGACAGCCCAGAAAGGGTAAGTAACTTTGCTGAAATAAGTAAGTCTATGGTAAGTGGCAGAGAGATATGAACCAGGCAGTCTAGCTCCAAACCCACATTCTTAAGCACTTCATTTCACCCCTTTGGTCAAAAGGGATAGTCAATAACTGAATCAATGCATGGGACAGGGTAGGAGGCAGGATTCTCACTGAATGAGCTTGTCCAGGGTACCTCAGTGCTGCCATCCATAATATGGGGGATTAAAATACCGACCCCCTTTCACCTGCTGGGAACAGAATGTGTGTTAGTATACTCTCAACTCTCTGGGGAAATGTCTTAGTATATACACGGTTTAGTTTTTAATCTTAAACAAGATGAGGCCCCGAAGCCATTCACTCTGCCCCTGGTCCACAATGAAGGGAAAGGGAGGTAAATGGAGACTTCAGTTCAGAACGGTCTGGACACAGCTGCCCATGAGAAAGAAGGGCAGAGAAAGGAATGCCTTCTTGTTCTGCGGGAAGTCACGCTCACTTAGGGATGAAGCTTCAGAAGTTGTACCAGATTAATTTGCATAAATATTTCAGATTAATCTTTTTTGATATTTTAAGAATACATGGGAAGAAAATGTAAATATAAAATATTTATAAACTTTAACTTATTTTACTTATAACTTGCCTCTTCCCATAAAAGAGCTATTTAGGTAGATATGCGATAAATCTGTTACTACAGACATACAAGTAGAAATCATAGCTATGACAAAGAGGAGGAAGCCAATTCTAAGGACTAAACAAGCCAATATGATTTGGCATCTGTTTTTAATCAATGAATGCTTCCTGGCAGCTTGGGCAAAAAGCGAAATAAGATGTATTACAAAGCGCTTGCCGTAGACAGAGGAAGTAGGCTAATCCCTCTGGCAAAACAAAGCTTTTCCTGGCACTCAATTCTGAAAGAAATTTCTCATGTGAAATCTTACATAAAAAACACTGACTAATAGCCTTCTGAAACATCGGACGTGAGACCTGATTTTTAAGGCCCAATGCCTTCACTGGGCCTCTCTGAAAGGATCCTTGTCCTCCTGAGACACATTGTCTTAAGCTCCTAGAATTCCATTTGGTTTCCTGGCTGAGGACTTAAAAATCTCATCTCAGAACTCTACGTCTGGTATAATGGCTATCAAGGTGTTCTGTGGACAGGAAACACTCTTTGAGTCAGTACTGCTACCAAAAGAAGCAAATGGTTTGTCAAGGATCCCACCTACTAAATAGAAAACAAAACCATGAGCTGTGTAGTGCCCGAGCAGCAAGGAACCTGAGGAGCCACGCGGTCCTAATGACAACAGATGTATGGCTATTAGGACACAGCGCCTTGAGTCAACAGCAAAGGAAACTCTGGGCTGGAATTCCAGCTTTGCTGCATCAAGATCCTCAGAAACGGCTGATAAAGTTCCATGGCACTGTATCCCCATGGCTGCTGGCTGTTGGAGAAGCAAATCTGACCTGGAGGAAAAATTCTCCAATTTAGAGTAAGGAGTCCCACAAATGATGGTCAAGCAATGAACTCATAATCAAAGATTAACGTGGAAGAACACAAGGCCCTGTGGATGAGAGTCAGGAGAAACAAGAAGCAACAAAGATGTCTCTCCCCCATACCGAAATGACCAGAAATGGAATTACAGAACAGCTACATATAAAATGTTTACAGAAACATGTAATCACAAAGATAAGGAAACAAGAAGAGACTACGATGACTGAGTAGAAAGTTTTGGGGGAAATGTAGCATCTACACACAAAATGTATAATGGTTGAAATAAAAACATTTAATGGGTGAGTTAAATAGGAGATTAGATAAAGCTGAAGAATTAATGAACTGGAACATATATCAAATATATTACCAAGAATGCAATTTTATTAAGACATAATGTGGAAAATAAAAATGACATATGAAGAACAGAATGAGTCCCAAAAAGAAAGAATAAAAAAAATGGAGAAGAGGCATACTTAAAAGAGAATATATATAAATTTCCTATGACTAAGTTGAAGAAAAAGAATAAATTCACAACTTTAGGAAGCAAAACATCTGAAACAGGATAAATAAAAAGAAATCAACACCTATGTACGACGACAGTACCCAACACCAAGACAAAGAAAATATCTTAAAAGTATTTACAGTGTCCGGGCGCGGTGGTTCACACCTATAATCCCAGCACTTTGGGAGGCCAAGGTGAGAGATCACTTGAGCTTAGGAGTTCGAGACCAGCCTGGCAACATGGCGAGACCCCGTCTTTATTTAAATATATATATTTTTTAATAAAAGAACTTAAAAAAGTAAAAATAAAAAATTAAAGCAACACATTTTACCTTTAAAGGCATGACTATTAGAAAGACAACAGACTTATCAACACAAATACTAGAAGTCAGCAAATGGTGGAATATCCTCAAAGTGTTGAAAAAAAAGTACCTGACAGCCTAAAATTGTGTGTCCAGTAAAACTAACAATTAGGCTTTGTGCGTCTATTTAAGTTTATTTCAATAAAAAATGAGAAAAATAGTAGAGTGTGTGTATTACAGCTGATAGAAACAAATGAAAAGAAGGGAATATAAACACAAAATAAGATCATTATAAAGGTGAGAACTAGATAAGCCTAGAAAAAGTGAGACAACTGGAAATATTTTAAAAATATTTTTAAGTCCGAATAAATCAATAAATACTACATATCTAATTAGACTAAAGTTATTAGGTAAAAGAAACAGATTGACAATTGGATGATTAAAAAATCCAACTGTGTACTGTTTACAGGAGACATGCCTAACGCATAAAGGACATAGACATATTAAAAGCAAAAAGTGGCTGGGCACTGTGGCTCACACCTGTAATCCCAGCACTTTGGGAGGCTGAGGCGAGTGGATCACCTGAGGTCAGGAGTTCAAGACCATCCTGGCCAATGGTGAAACCCCATCTCTACTAAAAATAAAAAAAAAAAAAAAAATTAATCAGGCATGGTGGTCCTTGCCTGTAATCCCAGCTACTCAGGAGGCTGAGGCAGGAGAATTGTTTGAACCTGGGAGGCGGAGGTTGCAGTGAGCTGAGATCACGCCATTGCACTCCAGCCTCAGTGACAAGAGTGAGATTCCATCTCAAAAATATAAATAAATAAAATAAAAACAAAAAGCTTTAAAACATACATTTGACTAATATCAGCCAAAAAAGGAAAGAAAACAGAAAAAACACCCACACATAAAACCCCACAAAAATATCAACAATCTCAGAGAGATTTTTTAAATGCACCTATGAAACCCGGACATGGTGCTATTTTAAAAATTAGAGGATGAAAGAGATCTCGTTGCCTGAAAAGGAGGAGAAGGGAGGGATAATTTTACAGTGGAAAAATCAGACACACGTTGCCTCACCAGATGACTCAAGACTGACATCAGTAGCAACGTCACGTTGATTTTACGTGCCTTGATATAATGTGATGAGAATGGTACTTCACCTCTGTGACCCCCCTCTTACATCTCCATCAGCCCAGTTCAACCATGAGAAAAATATCAAACAAACCCAAGCTGAGGAACATTCTACAAAATACCTGACCAGTACTCCTCAAAACTGTCAAGGTCATCAAAAACAAAGTCTGAGAATTTATCACAGCTAAGATGAACCTAGGAAGATATGACCACTACTGTAATGTGGCATCACACAAACTGTCATGTCAGTCTCTTAAAAAGTTAATCATATACCTAATAAGTGATCAACCATTCCACACCAAGGAAATGAAAGCATGTGTTCATACAAAGACTGGTCCAAGAATGTTCCTGGCAGCCTTCTTTGTAATAGACAAAAACTGGCAACAATCCACATATCTATCAGTTAGTGAAAGGATAAACAAATTGTGTTAGAGACATGCAATAGAATAGTACTTGACAATAAAAAAGAACAAATTATTTATAAATGCTACACCATGGGTGAATCTTGATATAATTACGCTGAATGAAAGAAACCATATCAAGCAAAATGGTCCATACAGTATGATTACAGTTACATAGACTTCTTGGAAGCCCATAAGAAAGTTGATAAGTGGTCACCTGGGAATGGAGACAGGGTGGGGAGGTACAGGGAGGAAGGATTACAAAGAGGCAGGAGGCAGAGCTTACTCTGTGGAGAAGCAAAAAATAAACAAAACAAAGAGGCAGGAGGGAACTTCTAGGGTGATGTATATGTTTATTTTCTTTATTGTATTGATGGTTTCATGAGTGTATGTATACATATATGTCAAACTTACCAAATTGTACACTTTAAATATGTTAATTTTCCATTATATTTCAATGAGGCTGTTTAAAAATATGAAATTGAGGCTGAGCGTGGTAGCTTGGGCCTATAATCTCAACACTTCGGGAAGCAGAGGCGGGAGGGTCACTTGAGGCCAGGAGTTTGAGACCAGCCTAGGCAACAAAGCAAGACCCTATCTCTACAAAAAAAAAAAATTGCTTTAATTACCCAGGTATCGTGGCGCCTGCCTCTAGTCCCAACTACTTGAGAGGCTGAGGTGGGAGAATCACTTGAGGAGTTCGAGGTAGTAGTGAGCCATGATTGCACCACTGCACTCTAGGCTGGGAGGAAGAGCAAAAACCTGTCTCAAAAAACAAACCAAAATAAAAAACAACAAAAACCAGAAAAAGAAAAAAAAAAGAAATTGGATCCCTACCCCATAACATACACCAAAATCAATTCCAGGTAGATAAACAACTTAAATGTGAAAAGCAAAAACATTAAAATTTTTAGAAGAAATTATGAGAGATTATCTCTCTAAACTTGGAATAAGAAAATGTTCCTTAAACAAGAAACAAAAAGCACTAACCCTAAAATGAAAAAAGAAATAAAAGACAGATAAGTGCAACTAGATTAAAATCAAGAACATCTGTCAAAACAGATGTCAAAAATACAATGAAGAAAGTCACAAACTGGGAAATATTTTCAATAGGTGTAACATGACTTCTTGACTAAGGATTAGTATTCAGAATACATAAAGAACTCTTACAAGTCAATAGGGCCCAGTTTCTAGGTAGATGGAGTAGATATAGTTTTCCCTGTTTCTCCCACTATGCACAAATAAAAGCCCAGGGCATTATATATAAAATATGCATATAAAAATGTAAGAAGACTCTTACCATGAAGAGAAGACAGGCCAACTAGGGACCTTGGGACCCAAGGAATGATACAGCAGTCAGTTTTCTGGCTTTTCTGTTTACCTCATATTTCCCAGACTTGGAGCTGAGGAAATGAGTAACCTGGAAACACTAAAAGGCACAGACCAAAAAAAGCCCCAACAGGCCGGGCACAGTGGCTCACGCCTGTAATCCCAGCACTTTGGGAGACCTGGGTGGGTGAATCACCTGAGGTCAGGAGTTCAAGACCAGCCTGGCCAACATGATGAAATGTCTCTACTAAAAATACAAAAATTAGCCGGGCATGGTGGCGGGCATCTGTAGTCCCAGCTACTTGGGAGGCTGAGGCAGGAGAATCGCTTAGAGTCCAGGAGGTTGCAGTGAGCCAGATTGTGCCACTGCACTCCAGCCTGGGTGACAGAGCAAGGCTCTGCCTCAAAAAAAAAAAAAAAAAAAAAAGTCCCAGCAAAAGTCTGCTCTTTCTAGCCAAAGGACCAGGGAAGGGGCATCCTGGTATGATAAAGGTCATTAGGCAACTGCCACTCTAGTCCCTCAAGAGGCTGTGCTGAGGTACGCCAACACCCCTGCTGGGGTAGCCTCAGACAAGGTTAAGTAGGGAGCTGGGCCTTCACGTAAGCAGGCCAGTCACAAGGCCCCACCTGGGGCACCACTGGAGACCAGGAACTCCCACCCAGCCCAGCACTAATCAGGGCCCTGTCTCGGGTGTTAGCAGAGGCCTTGCAGGGAGCCTGGACTTCCACCTCCACCCGCAGTGGGCGGCACCCACCCTTCCCCTGCAGGGCCGTGTCAGGGAAGGACAGCTAAAAGAGAAGGGCACTAAGAAGGTGTCAATAGGACAAAGACCGACAATCTGATAGGGAATGGGCAAAACACAAGCACAGAAAAGAGGATAAGAATCGTGCTACCTTCTTAAGCTGCTTCCATGATCAATGATCTGTACCCAAAATCATTTTCACATATGGTAAGTAGCAAACAAGAGGCGGTATTCTTTCTTGAGACGGAGTCTTGCTCTGCCACCCAGGCTAGAGTGCAGTGGCATGATCTCGGCTCACTGGAAGCTCCACCTCCCGGGTTCACGCCATTCTCCTGCCTCAGCCTCCCTAGTAGCTGGGACTGCAGGCACCCGCCACCACACCTGGCTAATTTTTTGTATTTTTAGTAGAGATGGGGTGTCACCATGTTAGCCAGGATGGTCTCGATCTTCTGACCTTGTGATCCGCCTGCCTCAGCCTCCCAAAGTGCTGGGATTACAGGCGTAGGCCACCGCGCCCAGCCAACAAGAGTTGGTATTCTTATTTCTACTTCACAGGATGTGATACACATACACTCTAAACACACGGAAAGATCCTCAGTGTCGTTAGTAATCAGAGAAGAGACAATAATTCATAGGCCATTTACACACTAGATTGTCATGAAAGTAAGAAGTTCATCCACATCAAGTGCTGGAGAGGATGTGGAGCAACAGGAAGTCTTGTTCATTGCAAATGACCATTAGGACATTTGGAAAACATTTTGGAATTATATTGAAAACCTGAACATTCACATAGTTGATGATCCAACAATGCCACTTCTGGGCATAAACCCTAACGAAACTCTCACACACATCAGTAGATGTGCACAGAAACGTTCCCAGCAGCACTGTTTACTGTAACAAAAAACTGGAAATACCCGAAGTCCATCATCACACTCATATGCCCCTGAATTGCAGCACATGCTGCACGCAGTGTGACAGCACAGCACTAGGAGTGAATGAGTGACAGCTCCCGACCACCACCAGCACAGGCCAACCCCACACACGATGCCAGTCACAGACAGCACAGTCAGGGACGTTAGAAAAACCGAAAACAATGAGCTTTCTATTTTATAAAAAGGAGGGAAAGTGGGGGAAAGATAAATTCTTTAAAAATATCAATGCTGGCCAGACACAGTGGCTCATGCCTGTAATCCCAGCACTTTGGGAGGCCGAGGCGGGTGGATCACCTGAGGTCAGAGTTCAAGACCATCCTGGCCAACATGGTGAAACTCCATGTCTGCTAAAAATACAAAAATTAGCCAAGCGTGGTGGCTGAGATAGGAGAATCACTTGAACTTGGGAGGTGGAGGTTAAAGTGAGCCGAGATTGCGCCACTGCACTCCAGTCTGGGCAACGAAGAGACTCTGTCTCCAAAAAAAAAACCAAAAAACAAAACAAAACAAAAGTCAATGTGTAAAAGACAAAGAAAGTCTGTGGAAATGCTCCTACAGATTTAGGCAATGCTGGGGACACATCGCTGGATCCTGTAGTGCAGGCGGAAAATGCTACAAAAGGGCATAATTAGGTCAATTTACTAAAGTCAGTGACTTTAATGTGGTTGTGTAAGAGAATATTCCTATCATCACCCTGAAGTATTTAGGGGTGAGGGGCTGCACATAAGGTGACCACATCAAATGGTTCTGATAAAATTATGTGCACATATGTACGTGCATGTGTGTGCCTGTGTGTGCGCAAAGGGAGGGAGGGAGGGAGGGAGAGAGATAAATAATTTTAAGAATGGGGTAAAATTAAAAAAGGTGAATTTGGGTATAGGGTATATGGGTGTTCTTTGTACTTTTTTTAACCTTTGCAACTTTTCTACAAATTCTGTGAATTTGAAATTATTTTAAAGAAAACATTAAAAAAAAAGAAGGGGAAGGGGCATACACATTAAAACTCCAGGTAAGGATTCCCCAAGGCGGAGCTGGCAGAGCCCCGGGCTAGGTCCGGAGGGGAGGGTGCAGGCTTCCCTGCTGTGCGTCTCTCCTAGGGAAATAGGTCCTCGGGTGTTCATGATCGCATTTTGCTTCGTGACCTGGACACTATCTTTCGTATGTTATCAAGTAATATGCTGGAAAAGATAAAAAAGAGTTCACCTCATCTCAGGAAAGACATTCCTGGCTGTACCAGGTGGAGCTCTGAATTGCTGTGGCCTGACCTCCTGTCATCTTTTCGTCTGAGGCATAAAATGAGTCACATATCTTCTTTGTTTTTCATCCCCCACAATTTCCCATACAACCGCACCCCCGACCCCCGATTTCAGATATTTTCAGGCGGGGACAGGAGGCACTGAAGTGTAAGAGAAACTGCTAAGTTGGGCAGACAGACCAGTTAACTGCTCTGAGTTTTAAAATGCCAATTTTTAAAAAACCTGCCTTCCCTTGGTGAGAGGGTCAGCTGCTGCCTCTGGGACCCAGGAGGCCTGGCCTCGGGGTCAAGAGGCTGCCCATGGTGGGGCAGACCCTGGGAGCAGCAGCAGATGAAAACGAGAGGATGGGGACAGGCAACAGGTCCCTGCACAGGAAAAGGCTGCATCCTAGCCAGAGAGCAAGGTTCGAGGTGTGGGCTCAGGCACAGGCTGGGCTCTCAGTGGGTGATGGTGACAGCTGCCATGATGTGGACTGGAAGTGGGTGTAGGGAAAGGAGAGGTGCAGCCCCCGTCTGCAGGTCCTAGAGCAAAGGTCAGAAGCTCAGAAGCTGGTCCCCGCTGAGATAAGTCAGGCACGTGTGAGGTGAAGTGCCCTGGCCAACAGTGTGTGTGCCTTGATGTGCACTGCATAGGTGAGAGAATCTGGCAAACAAGGGGGCGGCCAGCACTGCTCCAGCCACCTGCAGTCAAGTAGGAATGGCCCCGTGTTGGCAGATGTTCTGATTCTCCAAGGGAAACCAGAAATCCGAGTTTTACATGAGATCTATGAGGACTCTGAAGTGTTGGCTCAAAGCACCTTAAAATGAGAGGCAGGCCTGACAACTACAAGATGGCCCCAATAGGGACCTCCTTACTGAGCGCATCAGCTTCCTGGGGTGGCCATAATGAAGTTCCAAAGACCGGTTTAAAGCAACACAAGTTGACTGTCTGGTACTTCTGGAGGCTGGAAGTGCAGGATCAAGGCGTCAGAGGGGTTAATTCCTCCTCATGGCTGAGGGAGGGGTCTGGTCCATGCCTTGCTTCCGGTGGTGTGCTCGAAATCGTGGCGTTCCTTGACTCATAAGTGGCTTACCCCATCTCCACCTTCATCTTCACTCAGTGTTCTCCCAGGGTGTGTCTGTGTCTAAATTTCCCTTTTTTTTTGCTTTTTTTTTTTTTTTTTTTTTTTTGAGACAGAGTCGCTCTGTCATCCAGGCTAGAGTGCAGTGGCACAATCTCAGCTCACTGCAACCTCCACCTCCCGGGTTCAAGCGATTCTCCTGCCTCAGCCTTCTGAGTACCTGGGATTACAGGCGCACACCATCATGCCCAGCTAATTTCTTTGTATTTTTTGGTAGACGGGGTTTCACCATGTTGGCCAGGCTGGTCTTAAACTCCTGACCTCAGGTGATCCACCCACCTCAGCCTCCCAAAGTGCTGGGATTACAGATGTGAGCCACCGTGCCCCTGCCTAAATTTCCGTCTTTCATGAGGCCACAGTTATATTGGATTAGGGCACGTGTTAATCACCTCATGTTAACTTGATCACATGCAAAGACTCTATTTCCAAATAAGGTCACATTTGCAGGTACCGGAAGTTAGGACTTCAGCATCTTTTTGAAGGGGCACAATTCAACCAATAACACGAAGGTAATCTGCAGAGAAACAAAGCAGTGATGGAGGCCCAGGAGGACTATGGTGGGGACTTGGGGGGCATCCAGGGTGGGCCCAGAGCCAGGGACAGGGTGTCCAATCATTGGAACTGGACAAAGTGAAGGACTTGTGCCAGATGGAGCCTGTCAGTGAGGGTGCAAACACCTTCTGAGACAGCAGACCCCAAGGAGAAGACACAAACGGCCAGGACTCACGCTGAGTCTAAGCAGACCTACAGGTAAACCAGCCCCCCAAGTCCATGGCTGTTGGGGCCTTCAGACTATGAATGAGGTTTCCCATAGGACATACCCACTCTGCACTGCAGCAGAGCCAGTGAAGCACATGGTAGGCCGGGTCTGATGAAAGCCGGGAGGAGGAGGGTTGAACAAACAGAGAAAAACAAAAAACAGCAAAGGCCTGCTCTGGGCCGGTGCCGAATGATCATGTCACTCCTTCCCCCTGGGGCTGCAGCCTGTCCTGGCAGTCAGGTCTCAGCCTGGAGGATATTTTCCAGTCTTGGACGAGGGTGGTTTCTGGCCTACCAAATGACTGACAGTTCTTTAGGCCTCAGGCTTCCTGGGTGCCCCACACCACTGCAGCCTGCACATCAGGGCAGCAGCTGGTGCGTGCACTCCAGGGACTTGATCAGAAACCAGGGGACCCTAGGGCACATCTGCAGGCCGACTTCAGGGGCAGCAGAAGCCATGGGTTTAGCCTGTTCATCCCCATCCACCCAAGGAACATCCCCCTGGGCAGGCATGAGCAATGAGCAGTGCCTGGGCCAACAAGGAACTCAGTGGGAGGTGGGAAGTAGGGTCTGGACGGGAGCAGGAGGCCTGATGTGGGGCTGTGGTCACTCCTGATCATATTAACGCAATTATGTGTGGAATAAAGCAAGGATTTAACACTGCTGTTTCTAATTCTCACTAATGACGACAAGATTTTACTTAATTTATACTTCTTCCCTCACAATGAAAACCTTCTCAAAGATATTAATACAATTACTTATGGTTACATATGTAAATTTGTATATATCATAGTTTCAAAACAATACCATTTTTATTACCAACAATAAGACTACCGACCACAGTTTAGGTTTTATTTGTGGTTCTTTTTGTCTCTTTGTCCCACTTGGAATGCACGAATTACTGCGTTCAAAGTCACTCGAAACAATTCTCTGTGAGGTTAAGCCATCAATTTTGTATACAGGACTGTTTGTTTTCAATATTAAGAGATGGTTTTTATTCTTTTTGGTTTAATTTTGTTTTCTAGTTAAAAAACACTTCCAGGGTTGCAAAGCCAGCTTATAAAACAGGGTACATTTTTGTTTGTAGCCTTGTGGTTTATTCTTCCATTGTCTCTTTTTCAAAATAAAAGCAAATATGTAGACACACTCCTATTTCCTCCTTTTTCTTATATAAAAGGCAGCATATTCTCTACATAGTTCTGCACCTGGGCTCCTCCAGTCGGCAATATCCTGACAGTAACTTTGTGGTGATACGTAGAGCCCCTCCTCATTGCCTCTTACAGCCCCACACAACACCACAGAGTGGGCGGACACTGTTTGTCCAGCCAGTCCCTTGGATGGATCCTTGAGAAACTTCCGATCTTTAGCTTTACAAAGAGTGCTGCAAGGTACAGTCCTGTTCATGTGTAAGTTCATGCTTTTGAGAAGACTCCGTTTTGAATCCTCCCCCTCACTGTGAAGCCTTTAGCTGTGGCCACTTCCCGTGCAAAGCCTCAGGTCCCGCCTCTGTAAGACGCTGATAATAATAGTTTCTAGCTCATAGCTCAAAAGGGCCTGGTGCATGGTCGACAGTCAATAAATGTTTGCTGTTTCCTTTCATCTGAGAATCTTGATTCCTCATTAGTTTAGAATTCTAGGTTGATAGTTCTTTTCTCTCAGCGCTTGAAAACTTCTTATGCCACTTCCTCTGGCCTCCGTAGTTCCTGAGGAGCAATCTGCTGTCATTGACATTGCTTTCTCCCCATAAGTAAAGTGTTGCTTCTCCCTGGCTGCTTTCAAGATTGTTTCTTTGTCATCAGATTTCAGAAAGTGGATTTGTGATGATGTGGATTTCTTTTTGTTTATCGTATTTTGGATTCGCTCAGCTTCTTGAGAACTGTAGGTTTGTGTTTTTTGCCAAGTTTGGAACATTTCAGCTATTATTTCTTCAATTATTTTCAGCTCATCGCCTTCACCTCTCCTTCTAGCATTCTGATGACACAAATGTTATTAGATCACCTATGATAGTCCCATGGGTCCCTGAGGCTCTGTTCTTTTTTCTTCTTCTTCTTCTTCCTTTGGTCTATTTTCTCTCTGTTGTTTAGATTGGGAAATTTCTGTTATATCCTATCTTCCAGTTTACTGATTCTTTTCTCTGTCATCTCTGTCCTGCTGTTGATACTATCTATTGAGTTTTTAATTTTGGTTTTTGCATTTTTCAGTTCTAAAGCCCTCATTTTGTTTGTATCTTTTCCATTTCTGTATTAAGACTCTATTCTTAATTTCTCATTTGTTCCAAACACATCTGTAATTGCTCACTGAAGCATTTTTATAATGGCTGCTTTACGGTCCTTTCCAGATAATTCTAACATCTCTGCCATCTCAGTGTTCGTGTGCACTGTTTTTCTTTTAATCCAAGGTGAAATTTTCCTGGTTCTCGTTATGACAAGCAGTTGTTCATTGAAACTTAGACATTTTGAGTATTATATAATATTCAAAGTCTGGATCTTGTTTAATCTATCTTAGCCAGCTCCCATGACACCACTCTGGCAGGAAAAGATGGGGGGTGC
The DNA here is from genome assembly GCF_028885655.2 of Pongo abelii. Classification (NCBI taxonomy): domain Eukaryota; kingdom Metazoa; phylum Chordata; class Mammalia; order Primates; family Hominidae; genus Pongo; species Pongo abelii. Next base: position 187,275,109 of record NC_071989.2, read on the forward strand.
CACTGCGTTGCTGTCAGGTGGGGTGGACACCAGGTTCCCCACTTGGTCTCTGTTGATACCCAAAGAAGAAAGAGGTTCTTTGGTACTGCTGTGGGGAGTTCCCGGGAGTTCCATCTCCTCACTACTAATACCATCGTGGCCGGGAGAGGCCGCTCCACCGACACCATGGAGAAGGGTTGAAATTTGTTTAGGGTAGAGCAGTTCTTACCTAAACAAGTGCATCTGGCTAGGCTAGCCCTCTCCTGATCCTTTGGCTGGAGAGCAGGCTTTTGTTGTGAGGTCACCACTGTGTCATTCCTTGTGTCCCAGGGTCCCTAGCTGCCTGCCTTCTTCTCCCCATCATAACAGTCTTCTTATGTTTGTTTTATACATAATGTCCAGGGCTTTCAGTTGCACTTAGGAGGAATAGCGAAAATATTTCTCCTCTCTTTTTCCAGGACTGGAAGTTACTTGAAGCCTTTAAAAATATGTTTCAGATGCCAAAGTGAAACAAAAATAACACAAGGTCAAGTACCTTTCCCTCTCTGGGATTCAGTTTCCCCATCTTTAAAAAATTGGTCTAGATCCCAGCTTCTCCATGGATGGTTTACAGTAGCCCCTGAAAGAGCTTGTCAGAAATGCAGACTCTCAGGCACCCCCCACCCCCGCCCACCCCACCAGCATTGGACCTCCGGAATCAGAACCTGCATTCTTTTTTTTTTTTTTTTTTTTTTTTTTTTTTGAGACAGAGTCTCACTCTGTTGCCCAGGCTGGAGTGCAGTGGCGCAATCTCAGCTCACTGCAACCTCTGCCTCCTAGGTTCAAGCAATTCTCTGCCTCAGCCTCCCTAGTAGCTGGGACTACAGGCGCCCACCACCATGCCCGGCTAATTTTTTTGTATTTTTAGTAGAGACAGGGTTTCACCATCTTGGCCAGGCTGGTTTTGAACTCCTGACCTTGTGATCCACCTGCCTCGGCCTCCCAAAGTGCTGGGATTACAGGCGTGAGCCACCGCACCCGGCCAGAACCTGCATTCTAACAAGACCCCAGCTGAGTTCTGGCACATTGAAATTGAAGAAACAAAGCTCCTGGTGACCTCTAAGGCCGCTTCCAGCTCTGACCTTAACTATCTTGGGCTTTCCCACCTCCGCACCACTGCAAAAATGCACTGACCTTCCCGCTCTGGCTACACAGCACTAACCACCATCTAAGCACAACACAATCCCACCACCGCCCCACCCCAAGCATGAAGCTTCCTCCGACCACCCAACCTGGAGGGAGCCTCTGGACTCCTTAAACAACTCTACAGTGGATCATCAGTTAGCCATTAATCATGTGCTGTCTAGTGATAGCTTGTCTGCTTTCTCTTCAGCTACTATTTAAACCAAAATCATGTGTTATTATTAAGTTTTATATCTTCTCTGAAACCGAGGATGTGACAACTCCTGTAAAGCTCACGGGGAGCTGAGATCAACACTTCCGTCCTCAGTGCTCACCACCTGGTCCTGCATGTAGGAAGTACACAAAGCCTTCATCATTTACACCAAGAAAGTGCTCTGCACACAGCTTCCTTGTGTCTCTACAGTTTATCATGAGAAAAATGCTATGATTTATGATCTTAAAAAAGATAAGTGAATCTATTATTTTCTGTTACCTTTTAAAAGAAAACATTTTTCTTCTTAATCAATACCCAGTGCTGGAGAGATTGCCCTGAAACTGGCACTCATACGCTGCAGTTAAGTTGGCAGAATTAGAAAACACATTGGCGCCTGGGCATGGTGGCTCACGTCTGTAATCCCATCACTTTGGGAGGCCGAGGCGGGCGGATCACTTGAGGTCAGGAGTTCCGGACCAGCCTGGCCAACATGGTGAAACCCTGTCTCTACTAAAAATACAAAAACTAGCCAGGTATGGTGGTGCACACATATAATCCCAGCTACTCAGGAGATTGAGGCATGAGAATCGCCTGACCCAGGAGGCAGAGGTTGCAGTGAGTTGAGATCGTGCCATTGTGCTCCAACCTGGGCGACAGAATGAAACTGTCTTTAAAAAAAAAGAGAAAAGAAAATAAAACACACTGGCAATGTATCAGATGGGACAAAGATGTGTCCAGGAAGCCCACTCCTGAAACTTTATATCTTAATTAAACAAAGGTAAAAATTTATTCATATGAAGAGTCATATTTGTACAAGCAAAAACCTGGATATAATGTAAATGCCACATGCTGAACTGAGGCACATCCATTTGACGGACTCCCATGGAGCCATCTGAAGTCATTAGAAAGGCTGTGTTCAAATAGAGGAAAATGCTTATTTCACACTAGGTAAGAAAATCAGGCTATAGAATAAATATATGCTATGATTATAACTCATATAGGCAAACAAGAGCTAAAAAGGAAGGAACCAGAAATTATATTTTATTAAAATTATATTTTAAGGTGGGAGACTGGGTTGAATTTCCTCTTCTTGTTTTTTTCCCCCAACTTTTTCATTTTGCTAAATTTTCATCAAATTTTTAAAAACTTTCTTTAGTGACACCAAAAGAAGATTCAAAGATCACTGTGGGACATTCACTGAAGAACAGATCAAAGCCCATTTTCTTTGCAGGTTCATTCATAATTCCAGTATATGGGATCTGACAGTTCTGTGACATTTGAATTAAGAGCCCAGGCCTCAGCATTGAGAAGTTCTCAGCAGCTACAGATCAAAGGAGGTCTCCAGGCTGGAAACTACCCCCTTGAAAGAGAAGACCTTCATTCTTCACCTCTGGCTGTGAGTTGTCATTCCTTCTTACCCAGATCCCTGCTAAGATAAGACTCTGCAGAATGCAATGGGATGCATGCTTGTTAAAAGGAGGAAAAACCTTTCAAAATACCCTTACTCTGCTTTCCACAGCACTTTGCTCGTAGGGAATCCCTAGTTCAATCCTAGTTCCTGGAGTAAGCCCTGGGGGAGGTTAAACTCTGGAAGGAAGGCATGGGCTCAGGCTCACTTTACTGGTGACCATGGGTCCCCTGAGACACGTGACCTGTAGTGGACAGCTGCCACCCCTCCCACCAAACTGCACAGGACCCCCAAGCAGCTCCTGAGCCTCCTCCCTGAGACCATTCATCCATCTGTAAATTGGGGACACGGATGCTTTCCCCACAAGTTAAATGAGGTGGTGATTTTCAAAATCCGGGAACACTGCAGTGATTAATATGTGTTAGCATCTCAGATACCACCTACCAACTTGGCAAAAAAAAATTTTAATTGGTACCACTCACTGCCAGATGAAGATGGGCACTCTTGCGCATTCCTATTGGGAGCAGAGATTTCATAATGATCTTTTTGGAGGGCCATTTGGAAATACTAAGTGTAACCGAAGCTTCAGGAACCTGAGTGTCATTTGACCCAACAATTCCCTTTCTGGGAATATGTTATAAGGAAATGGGATATGTGAACAAATGTGTACGAACATGGCTCTTCACTATAGTAATTATCTGTAAGCAGAAAACTGGAATCAGCCTAAGTGTCCACCTGTAGAAGACTGGTTAAACGCATTTTGGCACACACTTTCAATGGTCTCTTAGCATTAGTGGTATTGTAGAATTATAATTGATCACATAAAATACGGTCATGGGATGTTGGGATATTTTGTGCAATAATGTTTACTGTGTAACTCTGTTTTGTGAGAACTTTATCTATACATTGAGACAAAGATATAAATGTACCATATATCTGTGGCATCCAATTTGAGAAAGAGTAAATCATTTATGGACTCTCCTGAACCAGATATATCCTGGGTGTCCACCCTGTGGCAGGTGCAGATGTGAGTTAACACGGTCCCTGTCCAGCAAGGGAAAGAGCTAGATACAGAGCATGCCAGGGAGAAAGGGGCAACAGAAAGGTGTCAGGTGTGCCACTGTGTGCCAGGATGTCAGCAGCCCTGCTCAGATTCTAAAGTGAATCTTGAAGGTGGCCTGGGCGGCACCCTCACACTGTGTCCCAGCTCAGAGAGGGGACAGAGCTTTGCATGAGGCTGGACAGCTGCAGAAGAGAATGACTTCCATTCTGCTGTAATCTGCAACTGCAAGAAGAGACATTCTCACACCCCCTTCCACGCAGCCCCGAGCAGGCTTCGTCAGGACAACGGAGCACTCACTGAGTACCCGTGACCCAATCTGACAGGACTGACATCCACTCCTGCCTATTCTGCTCCTGCCACAAGCACATGCATCTTTTCATCCACACCTCCCATTTTCCAGGTCATGGAAGTCCCCAGGGTCATGCAGCTAGTAAGAGGCAGAGCTGGGATTTGAATTTAGAGGTGTGTGCCCACCACTCCACACTCATAGGCATTAACCTGTGCCCAGTGGCAAAGGGAGCTTGAGAAAGAGAAGGCCATATTCCAAGGGCTCAAGCTGCAGGGAACAGCATGCGTGAGAGAGCAGATGGAGAGGATGAAGGCTGGATGTTTCTGAGCCCCTGACCACCTCATTCCAGAGGGCGCAGACCTGGGACGAGATGGGCTTCAGCTGGGCCCTGGAGGAAATGATGGCCACAGAGGTGGTGGCGACAATAGCTAAGTCGTGTTGAGGCTTTACTGCACTACCACGCACTGTGCCGAGTGCTGCCCCTTCTTAACTCACTTACATCCCCCCTGCAACCTACGAGGTGTGTACGTTTAGGGACTCAGTTTACAAATGATGACACTGAGGCACAGAGCTTAAGTAGCTAGCCCAAGACCACACAGCTGGAAAGCAGCAGAGAGGATCTGAACCCAGCTCCACTTTTTTAGTGGCTTAAAACAACACAGCTGTATTATCTTAGAGTTCTGTAGGTCAGAAGTCCAGTGCAGGTCTCACCAGGCTAAAATCAAGGTGTGGGCAGGCTGTGTTTCTTCCTGGAAGCTCAGGGAGTATCTCTTTCCTGCTCATCTGGGTGGTTAGCAAAAGTCAGTTCCTGTGGGTTTAGGACTGAGGTCCCCACGTTTTTGCTGCTGTAATTGAGGGTGGATCCCAGCTCCTAGAGACCACTGCAAAAGTCAGTTCCTATGAGTGTAGGACTGAGGTCCCCATGTTTGTGCTGCAGTAATTGAGGGTGGATCCCAGCTCCTAGAGGCCACTGCTTAAGGCCCCTCCCTCCGTCTTCACAGTCAGCACAGGCAGGTGGAGTCCTTCTCAGGGTGCGTCTCCTGCCTAACTTTTTCCATCATCTTCTGCTTTTTTAAAAAATTATTTTTTTAATTGCAGTAACATATACTAAGATTAAAATTTTGCCATCTTACCCATTTATAATTGTCCAGGTCAATGGCATTAAAAGCACATTCATGTTGTTGTGCCACCATCACCACCATCCATCCATCCACAGAGCTTCTTCATGTTGCAAAACTGAAACTTTATCCCCATTAAGCAGTAACTTCCCACTTTCTCCTCCCCTAGCCCTTGGCACCCACCATTCCACTTTCTGCTTCGATGAATTTGATGGCTCTGGGTACTTCATATAAATGGGCTCAGGCTGTATTTGTCCTTCTGTGTCCGGCTTATTTCACTCAGCATGATGTCCTCAAGGTCCATCCATGCTGGAACATGTGTCAGAATCTCCTTCCTTTTTAAGGCTGACACTATTCCATTGTCTGAATATCCTGTAGCACAGACCGCTTATCCCTTCTTCCATCAACGGACACTTGGGCTGCTCCCACGTCTTGGTGACTGTAATTAGGGCTGCTGTGAACATGGGAACCTCTTTCCAAGCCCCTGCTTTCAACTGTTTGGAGTATATCCCCAACAGTGGGATTGCTGGATCATATGATAGTTCCCTTTATCATTTTGTGAGGATCCTCCATACTGTCTTCCATAATGGCTGCACCATTTTATATTTGGAAGCCCAGCAATCTGAATCTACAACCTGTGCCCTAAAATTCACCACACTTGGTCCACATCCTGGAGCCACAGGGCCTGGGGTCACAAAGATGAATGGAACTGGGGCTCGGAGCCCAGGGGGGAAGCTGACACAGCAGCCTGCTGCCCCGACAATGCACAAAGGGGCCACTTTGGGACTTCAGGGGTGTGGGCAGCACAGAAAAATCTAAATTTGTAACTGATATGTATGGGAGGAAAAATACCACATTCCAGGAACTAGTCACGTTTTCCCAGCCTCAGAATCCCAATTCTTCATAGGGCCCAAGTTACTCTCATCCACAAATACAAAGCACTGGCAAGAAATACAAATTATGATGCGGCATTTTCAGAGCTTGTCTTAAAATTCAGAACAAAGCTCAGTAAAAGGACCAAGTCTCGTTTGTGTTTTCTGCTGAGGTTCCAACTTATATTTAGAGCTATTTCCCCCCAGAATCCAATGAAAAGACAAGTCACCCTCTTCGAAGCAAACTTTTCCACATGCTCAAGAAAGTTGCCGCAGGTTGGAATGGATCCCACCCAAGAGCCATGTGCTGTGCATGCTTCTGGGAGGCAGCTGAGCTGCCGATGGGGAGGAGGGCACTGTGCCAGGCTCAGATCCCACCCAGCCCTCCTGGGGACATCTGCTACAGGGGACTTTCCCTCTGGAAGCCACCCTGCCCAGGGCCTCCTCTGCTCCTCTGCCCTGCCCCATCTGCAGCAGCCTCCAGCCTCCCTCCCTGCAGCCTCCATGCCCAGGCAGTTTCCTTCTGCAGTCTGCCTTCCCCAGGAAGGGGTGAGCGTTGGGTATGAGCCTGTTTTTGTGCTGGGCAGGGTCCGCCCAGGGGCAGCACCAGCAGAGAATCACTGCAGAGGTTTCCATGGGGTGGAGGCCACTAACCAGCCAGAGTAGGGACATGTCAGGTCCACAAACCCTCCCTGGCCCTCAAATTCCTGAAACCATTCCTGCTCTTGCCCATCCCACTCCAGGCTCCTCAGGCCTCTGACCTACCTGCCCATCCTGGTGCACTCAGCACCCCTCCTCCTTCACCCAGGAAAATGGAAGGCCTTGGGGCAACCTTCTCAGCCTCCAACACCTACCTTTCCTTCAGCTTGGATCCCCGCTCCCCGCCTCTGCTGGACCCTAGGTCTACATCTGCCCTGGCTCTGCGGCTACAGAGCCCTCAGCTTCCTCCACACTCGGGGCTTCTCCCTCTTGAACCTGCCACCTGCACCGTGCCCCTTTCCTCCGCAGCCCACCCGCCTGCTCTCCTTCCCTTCCACACCTCCCACCCACTCTGAACCCACTCTCTCAGTAATGCACCAAGTGTTCAAAGGAGCTCTCAGCTGCTGGATGGAGTGGACTGGGTCCAGTGCTCGGGGTCACCCGGGCCTTCGCCACCCTGCCAGATGCCTCTGCACGCCCTTTCCTTGTCTTGGTGGGTTCCTCAGGCCAGTTCCAGAGTTTCTCTTTTTGTGTCTCTTTCTGTCTCTGCAGAGCTGTCTGGAGGCCTCACCTCCCTGGCAGATCCTGAGCTTCAGAACCAAATACTTCACAGGCCTGGGTGCTCCACCTACCCCGTCCTCGTCCTCATTTCCACCACCCTACCCCCCTTCCCGTGCTTCAGGGCCTCCCAGCCCAGTCCCCGAGAAACCTCCCTCACTGTTTGCCCCTCTCCCCTCTGTTGTCTAATGACACCCAAACACCTGCAAAAGAATCGCCCAGCTCCTGCGCCTCTGGTCCCCAGAGGCTGAGCAGGCTGGCCCTCGCCCACAGCCCCACTGAGGCCCGGCCTCCTAACATCCCACCCACACCCAGCTCAGATGCCAATGTGCCCAAAGGCACTGCCTGATGACGGCTCTCTGCCAGATCTCTCTGGTTTTAAGTTCACCTCTCCTGACCACAGTGTGAAAGGACAGAAGCTCTGAGCACCGGTGCGCCTCCTCCCCTCCTCTCCGGCATTCCCTCCAAGCATCCCTGACCTGCCCCCCCGCCCAGCCCCCTGCCACCACCAGGCATAAACTCGACTTTCTAACCGTGCTGAACTCTTATTTCCTGGAACGCGCCAGGCCCTCTCTCTTTCCACGTACTGTTTGATCTGACTAGAGAAGACGTGCATTTATCCACTTGCCAATTCCTGCTTTTTCCTTTCTTAACTCAGGTGTTGCTTCCCTTTGGAAGCTTTCTGCCTCCTCAGGCCTGGCGGGTGCCCCTCCTGGTCTCCCCCAGGTTCCCCAGATGCTCCTTGAGGGACCATGCCCACCTTGTCCACCCCATGATGCCTGCACCTCACACCTATCCTGAAGCAAAATAATCAGTAGTTAAATAAGAGGAGGAGGGTACCTTACGGGCTGTGTGTGTGACCAGTAGCTGGTGGGAGTGGGCTTCCTGCGCACAAAGCTGCAACATCTGTGGCTTTGTGTGTGGAAAGCGCCTGTCACTGAGGCGGGCATGCCTGCACATCAACATGCTGGGCCAGGACTCACTGGGGACGGGGCCTCCAGGCTGCGGGGCGCTGCCACAACCACATCCATCCTCCCATCCATCCGCCACCTGCCCACAGCCAAGAAACAGCCAGAAGTGCCCAGCAAGGCATGGAGAGCCATACCAAGGAAATGCAAGCCCCTAACAGCTGTCAGTCTTATTCCACTATTGTATTCCCAATGTCTAGAACAGTGCCTGGCAAACATGTGGCTTAACAAAGATTTGTTAAAGGGATGGATAAGTGGATAAAAGCAAACCTGTATCCCTAACTGGCGGGTGAGAAATGAAAAAAGCAATAGCCTCACACCAAAGGCACAGTGGAAGGGCTTAGAATGCTCCCCTGAGATCTGTCTATACACGGGCACTGTGGAGGGAGAGGGCCCATGTCCCTGTCACTAACAGTGCTAGGCAGTGTGCAGGAAGGATGCTAACAGGAGAGTCTGTTAAATCCAACCTAATGACACCTTAGCCTCACGACAGGTTCTCTTCTCTCTCTCAATTCTCTCTTAGGGCTCAGGCTCTCAGTGACAGCAGTTTTTTTTTATTCTTGGTTTTTTTTTTTGAGATGGAGTCTCACTCTGTCGCCCAGTCTGGAATGCAGTGGCGTGATCTCAGCTCACTGCAACCTCCACCTCCCTGGTTCAAGCGATTCTCCTGCCTCAGCCTCCCAAGTAGCTGGGATTACAGGCACGTACCACCACACCAAGCTAATTTTTGTATTTTTAGTAGAGACGGGATTTCACCATGTTAGCCAGGATGGTCTCGATCTCCTCACCTCGTGATCCACCCGCCTCAGCCTCCCAAAGTGCTGGGATTACAGGCGTGAACCACCGCGCCTGGCCAGCAACAGCAGTTCTTTTTGCTGAACAGCATGTTGTAGTCTGCAGTCCTTTTCACCTCTTTTATCATCTTCCCTCTCTGCCCGCAGCCCCATTTTGTAGATGAGGAAACTGTGAGCTCAGGGACAGAACGTTGTCAGCACAGACTGGAAGCCTCAGACTGGAAGGCCAGTGCCCTGTCCACCTTCACAGGCCATAAAGCCAATGGCTGCTGCAAACCCAGCTGGTGTGGGGTGTGCAGACTCACAAGTCTCCCATGACCAGGCACACAATGTGCGTCCATGAAGGGTCCGGGAGCAATACAACAGGGAGTATCAGGCTGTGGGGAACAAGTGGCCATGCCCTGCGCAATGCCACGCAATTCTGACAGGGACTGCCAGGCGGAAAACCAGGCCCTGTGTGGTCTGATCTCCCAGTTTTTCCAAGAGAAGCCAGAAATCATGATTTCAAAATAAATTTTCCTGATTTTTGACACATTTTCCTAGTGGGATGCATCTCACAGGTGTCAGTTTGCAAACCCTGGTCCGCCTGTGTTAAAGGATGTTTGTCTCACTGGTCATTGGTGCTGCCCATCACTGTATCTAAGAGGCTAGCACAGGACATAGCAGCCACCAGGCCTGTGATAAATATTGTCTGGTGTAGTGGTTATTGGTTGAATGAATGAATGGTGTATAGATGGATGCATGGCAGGATAGATGGATGGATAGATGGAGGATGGTCAGATGGATAGACAGTTGGGTGAATGGATGGTCAGATGATGGACAGATGCATCGGTGGATGGATGGGTGATCAGATGGATAGATGGTTGGATGAAAGGATGATGGATAGATGGACAGATGCATGGGTGGACAGATGAAGCATAGATGGAGGATGGTCAGATGGATAGAGTTGGGTGAATGGATGGTCAGATGATGGACAGATGCATGGGTGGATGGATGGAGGGATGGATAGATGGAGGATGGTTAGATGGATAGATGGTCTGATAAATGGATGGATGGATGCATCTGAATGGTTGGACAGATGCATGTTGGATGGTCAGACGGGTGAATGCATCGAAGGATGGATGGATGGCTGGTAAGGAAGGAGGGAACACTGGGAAGGAATCAGTGTGTGACTAGTAAGATTGGACAGTCCTTGACTTTGCTGCCAGAGCAGAGGCTCAGTGGAGGTAGCCGGTCATTGGTTCCCCAACTGTAGTGCAGACAGATCTATCAGTTCCTCCAAGATCCCTTCCGAACTGCACCAACACCTCATGTGACTCCTACATGTTCTCCTCATCACTGAAGAACTGATATGGAAGCTACTAAGGCCAAAGGACAAAAGCTAGGCCATTTTGGACCAGAGCTCAGGGCTCTGTCGATGTGTTTGGGAAGAAAGCACCTGTGAAACATCTCTCAATGTGACAAAGCCACATGAACCAGGTTGCCCCGTCCATGATCAATGAGACAGAGCAGACAGGAGGGGAGCACATGTATTCAGGAGTGAGGTGGACCAGGGTTCCAATTTCAGCCCAGCCACATATTAGCTATGTGACCTTGAGCAAATCCCTTCTCCTTAAGTGAAGCTTAAGTGTTTTCATCTGTAAAATGAGGTCAGGCGATCCACTTCCTACAATGCTGGTGAGGATTCACTAAGACAACACTCTGTGCACGACCCCAGCATACAGCCTGGTTTATAGTAAACAATCCATCAAGGTTAGTTTAATTTCATTCCATTCAGTTGTCCAGACGGTATTAGGAAACAAAGAATTTATAGGAATAATTTACAGAAATTCACAGTACTGTGTCACTAAACAACAGGGATGTATTCTGACAAACGTGCCCTTAGGTGATTTTGTCATTGTGTGAACTTCATAGTGTGTACTTACACAAACCCAGGTGGCAGAGCCTACTACACACTGGGCTATGTGGTGTAGCCTATTGCCCTTAGGCTACAAACCAGCACAGCCTGTCACTGTCCTGAATACCACAGATGATTGTAACACAGTGGTGAAAGTGTTTATATATCTAAACATACCTAAACATATAAATATGGTATTATACTCTTACGGGACCACCATCATATATGTGGTACATCGTTGACTGAAATGTCGTTATGGGGTGCATGACTTTATTACATTTACTCGCTAAAACTATTTAAAGCTGGCCGGGTGTGGTGGCTCACGCCTGTAATCCCAGCACTTTGGGAGGCCGAGGCAGGTGGATCACGAGGTCAGGAGATTGAGACCATCCTGGCTAACATGCTGAAACCCTGTCTCTTCTAAAAATACAAAAAATTAGGCGGGCGTGGTGGCAGGCACCCGTAGTCCCAGCTACTCGGGAGGCCGAGGCAGGAGAATGGTGTGAACCCAGGAGGCGGAGCTTGCAGTGAGCCGAGATGGCGCCACTGCACTCCAGCCTGGGCGAAAGAGCGAGACTCCATCTCAAAAAAAAACAAAAACAAAAACAAAACAAACAAACAAACAAAAAAACTATTTAAAGCCCACATTTAAGAATGAGGTAAACTGTGCATCAACTGATGGATGGATAAACAAAATGTGGTCTATCCATGCAATGGAATATTATTCAGCCACGAAAAGGAACGAAGCACTGATGGATGCTACAACATGGATGAACCCTGAAGTCCTTATGCTAAGTGAAAGTCAGAAACAAATGGCTACTTACTTTATGATTCAATGTATATGAAATATTTCGTCTAGGCACAGTCACAGAGACAAAGTAGGTAAGAAGTTATCAGTGGCTGGGAACAGGGGTATAAAGGGAGTTATTTATTAATGGTTACAGAGTTTCTGTTTGGAGTTATGGAAAATTTTGGCAATAGGTAGTGGTGATGGTAGCACAACATAATGGGGATGTAATTAATGCCACCGAATTGTACCCTTAAAATGGCTAACATGGCAATCTTTATGTTATGTATTTTTTACTACAACAAAAAAAAAATTTCAAACAAACCAGAAAAAGAATAAGGTCTTAGCAAAGGAAGGATTCTTCTAGTCTGTCTAAAAAAAGAAAGAACTTTGTGCCATATAAACATTAAAAACTTTCCGAGTTAACTGGATGAAGGTGTCTTTTGCCCTTTGAGACCTAAAACGTGTTTTCAGTTTATGAAATGAAATTTGGAAACGACCTGGATGTTTTGCTTTATGTAATTTTGGGGCAGGAGAGAGGAAAAAGAGAAAAACTAACCAGGTGAGTTACTGCCTTTGGAAAACAACCAACCTTAGAATCGTGTTTTGGTCCTCTCAAATGAAGACATACATATTTAGCCCACATGAGTTCCAGTCCGTACAGACATCACAGCAACAGGAGCAGTCATCTACCACACCCCGGGACTGGGGAAGAACTCACCACGCCTCCCCATTCAGCCAAGAGATTGTTCAAAAGCTGCACAAATGCTAACCCCAGCCATTCATCCACAGCGGCCCTCAGCCCACAGCTCTGCCTGCCCGGGTTCGTGACGAGCCGGTGGTCAGCACATGGAATGAAGCAAGGGGGTCACTGGAGAAAGAATGTACCCAAGGGCAGGCGATGCGCTTGTATCTGAGGACAACGGGGACAGCGGTGGAGCGCAGGATAGAGGCGCTGTCTGTGATCCTCCCACAGTCTGATGACAGGACCAACACCAAAAGACGTGATCCAAGCAAGCGCTAAGCACCCATGCAAGAGCACTGCCCAGGACCAGAGGTGGCCTACGGGGACTGCCAGTGAGCTCTGCCCGACAGCATCCTTCCCATTCAAGTCTTCCCTCAGTCTCTGACAAGAAGATCCACCTTGACGCTCTGGACGCCAAGCGTGGCTTTATGGTACAATTTTAACACAGAGATCATTTCAGTAATGAGTCGGGCACCCCCTGCGCTACACTCTATTTCTCTGGCCCAGCCTCCTGTCTATGTCCAGAACTGAACGTAAAAAAACTCCGGCCGGGCGTGGCAGCTCACGCCTGTAATCCCAGCACTTTGGGAGGCTGAGGCAGGCAGATCACCTGAGGTCAGGAGTTCAAGACCAGCCTGACCAACATGATGAAACTCTGTCTCTACTTAAAAAAAAAAAAAAAAAGTATATATATATAGCAAGGTGTGGTGGTGTGCGCCTGTAATCCTAGCTACTTGGGAGGCTGAAGCAGGAGAATCACTTGAACCTGGGAGGAGGAAGCTGCAGTGAGCTGAGACTGCTCCATTGCATTCCAGCCTGGGCAACAAGAACGAAACTCTGTCTCAAAAAAAAAAAAAAGAAAAAGAAAAAGAAAAAGTAAGAGAAACCTCTATGATGTGCACAAGTTCTGAGCAATCTACATGGCCTGGAACTGAAGACATGTCACTGGGAACCGATGGACCAGGAGCACCTCCAAAGCTCTGCTCCTGTTTAGCCACAGATGGAAATCTTCATGTCTGTGTCCATGGAAGCTCGAGGATGGTGCTTTCCTGTCATTTCCTTTCATTTATTGCTTTATCAGTGGCTGTGTTTCCATCACCAACTGAACAGCATATGTAAACCAGCACACCCTGAAAAAAAATCATTGAAACCTGGAATGATGAACAATTGGAAGGAGACTCTGCTCAATGCAGGCAACACACATTCCAGATTCTGGTATCTTTGTTCTCCCAAGAATCACTGCTGGGACACAGCCACAACACAACCTGAGCTGTTACCCGGGGAGAGGCAAGTTCCGCTACCTGGGCTTTGAACACGGCTGTCACTCACTGCAACCACTATTTCCTGAGACCTCTCCTATCTACGACCCTTCCTTTTCATGATCTCTGACAAGGATTTCAAAAATACAAACCTCCACAGGAATGAGCGTCCGCGGGAATACTGGTTCTGTGTCATATGGTGAGGGTCTGGTGTATCAGCCAGGACCTTTATCTCCAAGGGTCAGAACCTGGGTCACACTAGCTTAAATAACAAAGAGAACGTACTGCTCCTCTTGACTGAAAAATCCAGGAAGATTCAGGTCTGGCTGGATCCAGGCGCTCCAATAACATCACCAGGGCTCTCTCCTTCCCCATCTGTCAGCTCTGTTTCCTCCATGTTGGCTTCATTCCCAGGGGAGCCCTCTTCACACTGTGGCCCCCCGCAGCTCCAGACCACATCCTGCCAGCTCTCCCCAGTGGAAAGAGACCCTCTCTAGTTCAGAAGTTCCAGCAAAATCCTAGAATCTGTCTCTTATGAGAAAAACTGGGTCACATGGGTATCACCAGAGCCTGGTGGTGGGGTCAGCCCATCCCAGGATACATAGCTTGGGAATGGGGTAGGGGCTTTACCCAAAGGGAAATCAGGGAACTGTCACAAAAAGGATGGGGATGGATGCATCCAGAAAAAAATAACCCATGCTCAGCACAGGCAAAAGTGCTGGAAATGGTCAGGCATTGACCTGACCAGCTCTGGCCTGTACCAGCCTCCTCCCCCACACCTGCCCATTCTCCTGCAGACCTGGCCGACTTTCAGAACACACTGACCCGAGGCAGGGCTGGCTCTTGCCCTGCTGCCTGCCTGACGCCTCCTACGCCCATGAAGCAGGGCCTTCTTTTTTCATAAGTGCCCCTGTCTAGAGTCCTAACAGGCCATGTGGCTCCACAACAGACCCACAGATCACTCACTCACTCACTCACTCACTCACTCACTCACTCACTCACTCACGCAGCAATGCAGTCATTCATTCATTCAACAGCTGTCGGGGAGGCCAACACTCTGCCGGACTCCATTTACATGCACACCACCCACCTAAACTGCCTAACTCTTTATGCTACGTGTTTTCATTTTAGGATGAAGAAAGAAACTAGGGCAACAAGAGGTTAAATAACTCAGCTAAGCTCACATGGCTGGTAAGAAATGGCCACACAGCGTGCAGACCCTAGGACCCAAAGGCTTTATCTAAAAAAACAGTGCAAAATGAAAAAGATAATGTGTCCAAGGCTCATAGGAAAAACTTCACTAACATGAAAAATGAAGCTCAGGTAAAATGTATCCACAGGCAAAGCACGGCCTAGGCCAGAAGCACTGGAGAAGAGCCCAAAGCTCTTTACACCTCATCAGCCGCCTTAGGAACACAGGCCTGACCTCAAGACCTCCATATACCTCTAGAGGGAAAGCAAACTCATACAAACTTGAAGATGGTAACAGCTTGAGGTAGTCAGCACTGCACAGGCAGGCCCAACAGAGGCGAGTGTCCTGGGAGTGCTGGGAAGGAAGAAAGCACAAGGGCTGCAGTAACCCAAGAGGGCTTCCTGGAGGAGGTGAGGCTTGGGGTTCCTCGAGGAGAGAGGGCAGAGGGCCAGGGAATGAGCAGGAAAGGTATGTGGGAGAGAGTAGGCCCTGGGGTCGACTCCTGTGAGTTTTGCCTTTCTAACATCCTTCCCATACTTCCAGCAGCACCCTTCTGGCTACCCCGGAAACCGCCCCTTTGCCTGGATCAGCCCATGTGGGTTTGCAGGGAGCTGACTCTATCCCCTGACCTGAGGGGCCAAGCAAAGCCCCACACCCTCTCAGTTACAGTGACAGGCTCACGGGACATGTAGCTGTGGCTGGACCAGGGAACGTCCTCTATGGGACTCTGCTGGCATGCTGAGCGGGAAGGACATGGGCCTGGTGGGGAAGTGTTTGCCTGAGAATGAGGCCAACACAGAGGACTGCAGAGCCCAGAGGTGAGCAAGCCCACCAGGAGGGCATCTGCGGCTCCAGAAACCAGTAAACTCCAGAGCCCAGTAAGTTCTCTTTGAATTGGCGGAAGCCAGTTTGAGTCATGTTTCTGTCATATGCAATAAAAAGAGTCCTGATGCTGCTGCAGAGCTTCTTGGGGGAAGAGAGGGGCCAGCGAGTCTACAATGGGGTGTTTCCATTGCTGGGCCAAGGATAGAGGGGGTTCAGGCAAGCCACAAAGGACCTGGGTCCGGAATGTGGATTCAAACTCAGACTGCAGCCCCCAGTGTTCCCTCAGCCTCACTCCTCTGCTATCCAGACATGAGGCTCCATAAATGGCAGCTGTAAGGGTGAAAGAGCGAGTCCATCGCACGCTCCTGCACTCCTGTTTATTCCATTAACTGCCGTATGAAACTGTTCCTATCCTTACTCATTCAAACTGCTGCCTTCCAAAAAGACAGCCTCCTTTGTCCTAGCACCCCAGGGTGCTGTGGTAGGCAGGAGAGGGCCCTGGCCAATTACAGCCAGGACGGGGAGGGGGAAGCTGAGTCCAGAAGCCAAGCCACATCTTGCAGGGCACTTGGTGTTGAAGGGGGTCAAGGCCAAGTCAAAAAAGGGGGGAGTTGGGCCCCAGAAGTGGAGCCCAGATGGGTGTGGACAAGCAGGGCTCAGGGAGGCAGCAAGGCGGAGGGCCCTCGGTGAGGAGAGTAGGGGACAGCACCAGGCATGCTGGCAGCAAAAGTGCTGGACCTGGGGCTGGTCTGAGCTGACTGACACTCACCCTCGCCCTGAGAGCTCTCCCTTCTGTGGTGGGGTGAAGGAGCCGGGGTCTAGATGTTTCCACACCGTCCCTCCAGCCTCCTGACTTCCTGTGTGAAGAGCCTTTTCCATCCATCTGTCCTGAGATCAGCGGTTGACCCCCTCATCTCTCTTCCCTGGGGCTCTGCCAGCTCCAAGGGGCCTCCGGGCACCCCATAGCCTTCTAAGAGAACGTCTCCTGCTCAGCTTCTATTTCCAGGAGGCGACTGGCCCGGGTGGATGGTCTGTCCCAAGCTTGCCTGGGCACAGCACCACGTACAAACTGTCCTCATGACTCGGTTACCAACGAGGGGCCAGGGGAGGGGTGGCCTTTGCCAAGACCTGGAGACAACTGCACATCCCCAGTGGAGTACAACCTCGGTCAGCCCTTACTGCATGCTCTGTGTGCTCCCGGAGACCCCACTGCCTTCCACTACAAGCTGCCACTCAGATGCCCTGCCCATGCCCCTGCCAGGCCCCCTGCAGCCTGGATACTGGAAACCTGGCCGAAGCCTGATGGGCTTGGCCCCAGGCAAATGCAGCGTCTTGTTCCTCAGATACAGCCCGAAATGGAAAATGCCAAGATAAAATGTTTCCAGGATTTCTTGGCATGAAATAGCTCCCCACACTCACACACACAAAAGGATGACTTAAGTGTAAATGAATCAGAAACACCTGGACACTTTTCTTAAAATAAAACCGAATTTCACATTCAAGGGGAAGGCCTAAAACACATTTGGCATTTTGGCAAACACCGGGGCTTTCGGCTGCGACATCTGTGCACCTCAGATGCGGTTCCTGCTCCCTGGGCACCGGGACTGCGCCAGTCCCCGCCTCTGGCCTCCTGTCACCTGTTCTACCCCTCAGCTTGCTCACCCCCTGCAAACCCTTGCCCCTCACCTGTGACAAGTCCTGGCTTAAATGTTAGCCCTCATTAAAGCTCTTCCTCATCTAAGCCCATTCACGATCACTCATTCACCCTACAGGGGAGACCTGTGGTGGTTTCTGCTGTCTCCGCTGCCCCCTTTTCTGCCAATGACAGCCTCATTTTTCTCCCTGCCTTCCCCCATCCCAGGTCACATGGTTGAGTGGGACTGACCCCACTCCCCACTCGCTTCAGGGATGGGCACACATCTCTGGGCTGGTCTTCACTCCCTGGCCACAGTGATGAGTTCCAAGATGAGCAAGTGACTTGCACTCGTTAAATGTGAGTCAAGGCCGGACGCGGTGGCTCACACCTGTAATCCCAGCACTCTGGGAGGCCGAGGCGGGTGGATCACAAGGTCAGCGTTTGAGACCAGCCTGACCAACATGGAGAAACCCCATCTCTACTAAAAACACAAAATTAGCAGGGCATGGTGGCGCATGCCTGTAATCCCAGCTACTCGGGAGGTTGAGGCAGGAGAATTGCCTGAACCCAGGAGGCGGAGGTTCCGATGCGCTGAGATCACACCATTGCACTCCAGCCTGGGCAACGAGAGTGAAACTCCATCTCAATAAAAAAAGTGAGTCAATCCCTCAATGCTTGGACTTCTCCCGAAATGAAGGGAAGAGGTGCTTTGTGTCCACTGGGATTTCTGATCCCAGAGTTCTTGGCAGCTGTCTTGCCCCTGCTTAGAGACAGTGTGTCAGTTACCTATCACCTCAAAACAACATGACCCAAAATGCAGTGGCCTAAAGCATCAATGTATTATTTCTCAGGATTCTACGGCCTCGGCCTCGCAGGGCTGGGCTGGGTGGTTCTGCTCCGCAGAGCTACAGCTGAGGTCCCTCGCGGCTGTTCTCCTTAGGGGGTTATCTAAGATGTCTGGAATGTCTGACATGGACTTGTCCTCCAAGACTCTCTCCATGTGGTGTCTCTTCGGCCGACAGTCTAGCCCTGGGCTTCTTTACGTCTGGCTGGCTGGATTCTGTGAGGATGTGTTGCAAGAGGACAACCCTAATGAGCAAGCGGCTCCTCAAGCCTCTACTTGTATCACACTTGCTAGTGTCCAGTTGGCCAAGGCAAATCACAGTGAAGCCCAGAGTCAGTGTGGGAGGGAACTGCACGTGGCGTGACCATCAGACGCCTGGTTTCTTGGGGCCACAAGTGTAACTGTGTAACACAGAGGTGCAGGGAGGAGTCTCCCTTCAGTCCTGGCACCCATTGATGACTGAAGTGAGAAATCTACCCGTGGCCTTTCTAGTTACATAAACCAAAATCAAACAAACAAAATTCATTTTTTTTCTTTATTTAGTCACACCACTCAGAGTTAAGTTTCTGTCACTGACCAATAGCGGGACAGATGCTCCCTCTGTGCCAAGCCCAGAGTGGACATGAGGGACACAGACTGAAAGCAGGCACCGCTGACTTCACAGGCAGAAGCGCTCCCAGGCCTCTGTCTCCCCAGCAGAACTACACATCTCCCGTGAATGGGGCCAGACCTCAGGCCTGATTTAAACTCCTCGTGTCCAGCATGGTGCCAGCACACAAGAAAGGGCCAGGAGAAGCACGTGGATGAACTGTGATCATAGTGCACATTTCAAACACTGCCGTATAACGACTCTCAAAGTCTTGTTTTGTAAGGTAGCAACTCTCAAAATCAACCAGGTATTGTTTACTTTTAAGACGAAGGAAGATACCGCTCTAGCAGTCAGGCCTATCTGATAAAGCCTGTTCCATAATAGTTTCTCTACAGTCTTGCCCTGAGACGTCTAGCCTCTGTTGAATTCTGGAATAGTGAAAATCAGCATGAAAGAATAGGCACACTGAATTTGAAACCTACAGATGCACAGTGGTTTTAAGCAGGTCCGCACATTTTTTGAGATTCTTCCCATCAAAAGGCAGAGTGTGGGCCAGGTGTGGTGGCTCAACCTATAATCCTAGCACTTTGGGAAGCTGAGGTGGAAGGATCATTTGAGCTCAGGAGTTCAAGGCCAGCCTGAGCAATATGGCAAGACTCCATCTCTGCTAAAAATAAAAAAGATTAGCCGGGTGCGGTGGTGCATGCCTGTAGTCCCAGCTACCCAGGAGGCTGAGGTGGGAGGATCGCTTGACCCTGGGAAGTGGAGACTGCAGTGATCCAAGTTTATGCCACTGCACTCAAGTCTGGGTGACACAGAGAGACCTGTTTCAAAAAAAAAGGCAGAGTCTAACTTCTGTCCCCTTTGAATATGAGCCACACAGAATCACTTGCTTCTCATGAAGAGAAAGTGACACAGTGATACTACATGGCTTCCTGGGCCACTCAGGAAAGGCGATGCAGCCTCCTTCCAGCTCCCTCACCCTTAGAACCCAGTGGCTAATTTGTGAGGAGGCCAAGCAGCCAGACCAAAGACCAGGTGTAGATGTTGCAGCCACAGCTCCCTCCAGCTGAGGTCCCTGCCACCATCCAGCATAACCTGCCAGTCAGGTGAGTGAGCGAGCCTTCAGAGGATCCCAGCCCCAGCCTCGTTCTAGCCTCCCTCCCAGCTGACACTGAGTCAGCAGAGACCAGCTATCTTCGCTGAGCCCTAATGAAATAGAAGATTCATGAATGAAATAAGCATTCTATTTTTTGAGGTGGAGTTTTGCTCTTGTCGCCCAGGCTGGAGTATAGTGGTGCGATCTCAGCTCATTGTAACCTCCATCTCCTGGGTTCATGAGATTCTCCTGCCTCAGCCTCCCAAGTAGCTGGGATTACAGATGCGCACCACCACGCCCAGCTAATTTAGTATTTTTTAGTAGAGATGAGGTTTTTCCATGTGGTCAGGCTGGTCTCAAATTCCTGACCTCAGGTAATCCACTTGCCTCGGCCTCCTGAAGTGCTGGGATTACAGGCGTGAGCCACCGTGCCTGGCCGAAATAAGCATTTTAAGCTACAAACTTTTGGGATCATTTGTACCACAGCAATAGATAACGGGAACAAGATGGAAGGGACTGTAGATATAATATAGTTCAACTCTCCCATCTGAGGGATGGGAAAAGGTCCAGAAGATGGCAGCGACTTGCCCTAAGGTGACCCAGTGTGGGGTGGGAACCCAGGTCTCTTGATTGCAAGTCTAGTGCTCTCCGCATGACCTGCCTGGGGCTGACACAACTCTCATTCCAAACCCCCTGCGGCCTAACCTAGCTCTGTCAATATGAAGGTCTGCCTGTTAAGGATGGAGAGATGGAAAGATAAAAAGAGCCTGGGATCCTGAAACACCCCGAGCAGATACACCAGCCCCGGACTTTCCGCCTCTGGAATTATCATTCTGCAAGAAGATAATCCCCATGTGTTTAAGTTAGGGATTCTGTTATCGGCAGCCAAATGCAAGCCCAACGGATAGGCCGGCTTTCAGACTGCACTGGATTCAAAGTTCCTACTGTGGTCTTTCCAACTTATTTTGTTATTGTTGCCAAAAACCATGTAACTGAGATGTAACTACCAGGGGCCAAGCCGAGAGCTCCCCATGCCCTGCTAGGCTGCCCCTGTTGCGAGCAAGTGCATCCTTACCCATCCTCAGCCTGCCCCGGCATCCCACATGCTCCCTCTGGCCAGTACAGCATGAGAGGTGCCTGGTTCTCCTCTCAGTCCTGGAGTCACCGAACCACAACACCAAACTCAAGGTGGGCTGCCTGAGCCCTCAGAAGGGTGAGACATGACAGGTGACACAGCCTCCAGCTGACAACCAGATGCAGGGTGGCCCCCAGTGGAAAGATGCAACCAGCCACATCCCACGAGTGCAGGCTGGCTGGGGTGTGCCATCTGCCGACGTGGGCAGAGCTCACTCGGAGACTCCTCTTTTTGGTCCTGTTCCAGCCAAGATCTGAGTGACCTCCATCCAGAATCGAAAAGCTGAGCCTCCAACTGAGGGATGTGCTCCAGCCACCTTGTTTGCCAGCCTGTTGACTTAATCAGGTTATCCCTTTAAAAACAATCAGGTCATTAAGAGGAAACTTTAGTAACCACGTCTTGGGCAAGGCGCCTGGGAGAGGCTCGTTTTGTGGCTGAAAACCTGGGGATGGAAGTGGCCTTTTTAGGAGCAGCCTTAAGAAAGGGAGCAGCAGAACTGTCCTTGGACCAAATGCTGCCCGTATGCAGCTAAAAGGGCCCCCAAGGTGCCCCAAGAAACAACAGTCCAGAGACACAGACTCAGCCGAGCCCCGACAAGATGCAGCTTACAGAGCCATCTGCACCTGGCACTTCACTCGAGTCAAACAGAAACCCCATACAGGCGAGGGGCTATCACTGTTCCCATTTTACAGAAGGGGAAACTGAGTCTTGAGGCATTTAAGAGACTTTTCCAAAGACACATGCAAGTGAATGGCACCGTGACTGAGTGTTGTGTTCCCCAGAATAATGCACATGTTGAACCCCTAAGCCCAACTGTGATGATGGTATTTGGAGGCGGGGCTTTGGGAGGTAATTAGGCGGACGTGCAGTGATGAGGATAGGGCCCCGGTGATGGAATTTGGGTCATTACAAGAAGAGGTGGGAAAAACAAGAGCGCCTTCTCTTTCTGACATGTGAGGATGTGGCAAGAAGGCAGCCGCCTACAAGCCAGGAAGAGAGGCCTCGTCAGAACCCGACCATGCTGGCGCCCTGATCACAGACCTCCAGCCTTCAGAACTGTGTGGAATCAACGACTGTTGGTTAAGCCCCCAGGCTGTGGGGTCCCTGGCTGGAAGCTCCTCTGCTGTCTCCCTTAACCCCTGCCTTGCTGGAGTATCACTTAGCCCCTCTGAGATTCACCTTCCCTGTCTGTAAGATGGCGAAATGCCTGCCCTACAGGGGATTCTAAGGAAAAATGAGATTGTGACTACCTTGGAGATCTGAGAATTACGAAGCTCTGAGGATGTATAGATGAAATAATTTGTTTTATTGTGGTAAAGTGTATGTAGCATAAAATTTACCATTTTAGCTATTTTTAAGTGCACAATTCACTGGCATTAAGTACATTCACAATGTTGTGCAACCATCACCACCATCCGTTTCTAGAACGTTTTCATCATCCACACTGAAACTTTGTGTCCATGAAATAACTCCCTCAGCCCGTGGCAACCGTGACTCCACTTCTTCTCCAGGACTACTCTAACTGCTTCATGAAGTGGAATGCTACAGTGTGTGTCTTTTGCGACTGGCTTATTTCACTCAGCATGACATCCTCAAGCTTCATCCATGTTGTAGCATGTGTCGGAGTTTCTTTTTTTTTTCTTTTTTGAGACACAGTCTCGCTCTGTCATCCAGGCTGGAGTGCAGTGGCACGATCTTGGCTCACTGCAACCTCTGCCTTCCGGGTTCAAGTGATTCTCCTACCTCAGGCTCCCGAGTAGC